>NC_056547.1:1791646-2391646 GCF_910596095.1 Thunnus maccoyii
TAATATAATAATAATAATCAGTCTGTGTTCTTCCCTTCAGATTCTGTGTAACCCGACATTTAAACTTTCTATTTATTTTATTTCCTGATGAATATTGATCTTTTATTGACGACACATCTGTTCAGCTCGTACATATGAAGAATGTTTCGAACTTTTTCGCTCCGTTTTTCAAAATTGTTTTTATTGTTTTAACTCTGTTTATCTTTGCTTCGTCCTCACTGTCTCATTAAAACTTCATGCTTGATTTATACGAGTAACTATTAGCACAGGTTGGTATTTAATTCACCTTTAACTCTTCCTGCTGAGGGCCGTTTGCTCCCTGCGGTGCAGATCTGTTGAACACGTGTGGCATTTAAAGTGCAGACTCACTTTGCACCGGCTGCACTTCTGACCCACCTCGTTAAATAAAGGTTGACGCTTTATTTCTCTGGTCTGCTTCCTCATGCAGAACGCTTACTGAAGTTTATCTTCACTGAAAATGTCAGTCTGGGGGAGCAGACCGGGTCACTTTTCGAGTAGAGGAAGAAGAAGACTCACTGGTGTCAGTGGTGTCGTACTGGGAGTCCTTCTGCAGCCCGTAGACGTCCACCTCCACCCTCGCCTGGGAGGAACCCTCCATCAGATTGTTGATGTTCTCCCTCGCCAGAGCCAGCGCCAGACGCTCACCGCGACCGCACACGGATTGGTCGTCCAGGATGGCCGCTGGAGGTGAGGAAGAAGAGAGGAGAGAAGAAGAGGAGCGGTTAGAAAACAAAGAGTTCAGGCTCCAAACTTCAAACAAGAAGATGAGTTAAAAACTGCATCAATCACAACAATATCATCTCTAAAATGAACCTAAAATCATAGATTTATAGATGGAAGAAGATCTGTTGTGGTTGCTGATAGTTTTAAGCAAATTATAATAAGATTATAACAGAATTATATCATCATGAGATCAGAATGAACGTTCATATTTAGATTTTTAAGCCTGTTATCATGAAATAACGATTAAATTCTAAATATATCACAGTTTGTTCCAGTCAGTTGCGTCATGGAGTCGATTCTTCAAACAGAAAAGACTTTTTAAGAGTTTTGTTTCAGGACCAGTGTTGCATCACTTCTTCATTCTTCTTCATCCTCCTCTTCACCTGCTGAGGAACGAAGCGTTTAAACACCAACCTGCAGCCAGATGCAGGAAACTCTGTGAAGACTCTTATCATCAGGATTTAAAGATCATAAAGTTGTGTTTATGTAGTAGGGGTGTGCCGGAATACAAATACATTATTTGGCAAAGCACAAATAGTGGGTTTTATACGACTATTTGTTTCATACAAATGTTTTAAAAGTGATTTGTTGGGGGTGTTCCTCAGAGATAAAGCTGAGCTACTGACACAAGCAAAGTGGTCCCAACAGACTCTCCATAACCTGTTGTTCTTCTTCTCCTTTCCACAAAGTTAGGTTGTAAAAAATAGGCAATAAATGAAAAGTGCAAAGCGATAATTGCCTTTGAAGTTCCTCCCAACATGTTACACTGTGTTATGGGTGTATAAATAGGTAGAGGTCTGTCTGCAATGAGGCGATGAGTAAAGTTTTAGCTCAGTAATCAGCGCAGTCGTCTATGATCTGAGATTAAAAACTGGGTCATAAAAACAAAAACAGGATTTTTAAACCTCTTTCCACCTTTTATTCAAATACAGATACAGATACTGGGATCTCATACTGGGAGTCAGTTTTTCATTTGACTGTTTCTCTGTGGTCATTATGAAGGTTGATGTCAGTGACTTTATTACCAAAGTAGTGAATTCAATATTAACCTTCACTGTAGTTTGAGTTGTTTTTATTTCTATGAAAAGAAACAAACTTGACTTATTTTAATATGAACTTAAAGACACATAAAGTTTCTGCTGAGTATGTTTTCTTCAAACATATTTATTAACTTGAAATGAATAAATTATATTATTTATGTTCATGTTAAAGCTGCAGACATAACTTTTGGAAATTCTAGAAGAGCTGCAGGTGACATGAGATTTAAATACAGATTCATCTGGCGGTGAGTTTTAATCAGCACTGTGTTCATTTGTTTGGCTTGAATGTAGCGTTGATGTTTATTTATATGTCAAAGTTTTGCACTGCAGGTTTAAAGTGATGATAAGATATTAGTGATTCCACTAAATTCCTTTATGTTTGTTTTGCAGGACATGTTGGAAATAGCTGCCCTTCACTCCCACGTCAACATCCAGCCAATAACAACAGAGACGTCTTTAATCAGCTGTTTTCATACCAACAAGCTCTCAGCTCCAGCAGAGCCGACGACGACACAAACAACTATTTTTTTGTTGTGATTTCAGCAATTATGTTGCATCAGTGAGTTTCTCCGACAGCTGTTATTAAACACCATAATCATTCATTAATACATTAATTCATCACGCAGACCTGTAAACAATCATCAGCGGTGATATCTCATCATCATTTTCTAATCATCAGAAATGTAATGAAGGGAATAAAATGATGGTTTCTGTGTAAACTGAAAGAAAAGATCTGATAACACAAATGTAATTCATCAATATTTAGCTTATAAATGAATCTTTCATTTGTATTTTACATGTAACAGGGTCAACTGTGCAGCACATGTATTATAATTACACAAAATTTCTAAATTGTTAAATCCTGACGTGCTACTCCTCCATTTAAGACTCAGTTCATTGTACCCCTACGTACATTGTACCCCCCATAAATGTTGTACTTCATGGTTGAGGTAAGCGATGTTGTGCACTTCCTTTGAATTACGGGTGTAAGTTTGTTTACTAGCTTGGACTTCTTGTGCAGTATGCTAACACATTACTGTGTTATTTAATTTGTGAGTTAGCATCACAATCGACCGGCGGAGGATTTCTTTGTTTACTTCTGGTCGCCTCCAAAGACACCCTGGTCTGAGCCTCTTCCTTATAACACAACGCTGGAAACCAGCGGTTACATACAGACACATAAAAATCACACAATGTTTTATTACATTTAGATTCTCTCCACATTGTCATATAACCTGCAGCTGGCTCTGAAGTCTGTGTGACACATTCTCACCTCACAGCGTATGTGTGTGAACTGGTGTATACATGTTTTTTATGTGTGTGTGTGTGTGTTTGTGTGCATCGTTTATGCATCTGACCCCAGGTGTAGAAGCGAAAGGTGTGATCACATTCACAGCTGCACACAGACAAACCGCCGTCTAGTACAGACGTGTAAATGGGACGTTCATGATTTGACCTCAAGCAGGTGAAGAAGAAAAACATCTCCAGCAGCAGGAGCAGATCTGATTCTCGTCTCAGGAAGTAAAAGCAGCTGCTGCGAATAAAAAAAACACGACTGGTTTCTGTTTCCTCCTACTAGAAATAGTAAAGAATCATCCGGCGGCTGTGTACAGTAACACCTGCCATGTTTATTTCTGTCACCACGTCCCCGCTGACTCACCTGCTTTGCATATCTAGAATGCAGAAGGCAAGCATGTTTTAACACAGAAGAAGAAGAATTTCAGGCCTCAATCCCTGATTAAGAGAGTGTCCTACATCCTTCCTTATATCCTGGTTTCTCTGGACACTGAGTTATACGACTGCAGAGCAAAGAAACAGTAAAACACGCAGTAACAAGCAGGAAGTCTGCTGCTGCTGCTGCTGCTGCTGCTGCTGCTGTTGGGGTTCGTTCTGGATTTGATTTGTGTTGTTTAAATAATTAACGCCTCTCGAGGGCAAAAATACAAAATACTGACATGGTTCAGCATGTGGTGGCACATTATTTAGTTTTGTTTTGTGGTGTTTTGTGTTTTGTTTTCCACAGATAAAAGATTCCCAGTCTGCTGTCTATCAGCTCCCTTCACGGCACCGCTTTTATTGTTTTTTAAATTTTTAATTGGTTTAATAAAATAATAATAATGAATAAAAGCCCGTTATGCCCTGAGCCACACTGGCTGTCTTGTTTTTTTAAACAGTTACATTAAGTTAAAGTCATATATAAAACATTTTATTCTATTAAAATGTAGTGAAGGACTTTACTTCGCTTTGCTGTCAAGTGGAAAAAACTCAAGTGTTGCAAAATTTCATAGTTTTAGATTTGAAGAAGAGAAAAGAAAACAAAGAAAAATAGAAGAGATCTTTATTAGGGTTGTTGTCAACCAAAGACAATCTTGGTCGACTGAAATCATTCGCCATCTCTATTTCGCGTCTTCAGGTTATGCTAACCTATTGTTGCTAACTTTGGAGCTAACCTCCTTCACTTGTCCAGCAGTTGGGGAAACAACAGATGTGACTTTTTTAGTCTGTACTGTATATTTACTGCCAGACTGACAACTTACTACTAACCTTTTCCTGCCCCTCGCTCTTTCTCACTCGCTACGCAAACTATTCCTAAACACAGTTACGCTACCAATAGTTTCCTTGGTAACGACACAGACGTAGACTCATGTACCAAACAGCGCTGTACAGAGACTCCCAAACGCTATTGATTTCCCAATGAATAGATATTTGGCGTTATTTTTGACATTAAGAAATATTTTTTTAGCCTGGCGGGGGTTCTTGTTGTGATAATTATGGAGAAACACAGATTCAGTAAACGTTCAGTAAACGTTGAGAACAGTTAGACTCAGCAGTCTCCGTTAGGTTGGGCGAGTTCAAAGTTGTGAAAACAACGGGGGTGTTTTGAATACACCCCCGTTGTTTACACAGGTAAATTGTTAGTCTGATCCTCCCGCCGCAGGAAATAATGGATTAATCCTGGAAAGATATTGATGTAGCACTTTTCTCCTTATGAAAATAACACAGAGACTATTTGACCGATGAGACTTTAGTCAGATGAGAGCACATCGACCAGACTACAGCCCTACTCTTTATTATCCACCAGGCTCATGAAGACGCTCCACACACGCCGTCAGTGTAACAAACTCACATCACACATTAAACACAGTTCATGTCTGTTGTTTAAACCTCATCAGTCACTGTGCAGAGTGAAGAACACTGAGTTATCTTCTGCTGTGATACCGATCCAACACAACGTAATGATTTAACATCATTAATTATGAAAAACCTGGTTCTGTTTACGAGGCAAGAAGAGATGTGGAGGATTCAAAGCTCAATACGACGCAGCTGCATCTTTTAAAAGAAAGAAGGTTCTGTGATTTTAATTTTCCTCACCAGCTTGTATTATGGATCTTCTTGAGTGATGGAGAGCAGAGAGTTTCAGTCTCGCCACGAGGCTTCATCCGTTGGTTCCTACTCTTTATAAACTGACACCGTGTTGTTGTTCCTTCTCTGAGGCTCAGACTCAGACCACAAATGTTCTCATTGATTTTATTTCTTGGTGTGAAAACAACTTCTTGGATTTAAATGTATCTAAAACCACAGAAGTGATTATTGATTATAGACGTACAGAGATGATGCAGCCACACAGAGAATCACACACACGATGAAAGTATTGAAATGGTTACATCATACATTAATTTCAATGATCACCTTAATTAATTAATTAATCATGATGTGAACAGAAGTTATTGTGAAGCAGAGTGGGTCATTCAGTCAGTCTCGTCATCTTCTGTCATTTTTATCAATCTTTTACTGAAAGTCTCCTGAGTTTGATCCTCCACAAAGCAGAAAGTATTTTGGCTTCTTGTTCTTGTTTGAGTGAATTTTCTCGTCGTTACCTGTTTGTAAAAGCGACTGCTGTCCTGAATCGTTCTTTCTCTGTAATTCATAGAAGCTCTGCAGGTTTGTTACTGTTGTCATTGTTGATGAACGTTTTATCTGATCTTTTTATTGTGTTTATCACATTTATTCATCCATATTATTTATTGATTTTATTCCACATTTAGCTCCCTGGTGTGTTTTTAAATATTCCTCTTGTTTTGTTTTTGCTTTATATACTATTATTTATTTATATGTTACTGTGTTTTGTGTACAACGAGCTGCTCCAAACAAAGTGCCCCTAATAGGAGTAATAAAATTGTATTGTACTGTACTGTACTGTGTTGTATTGTATTGTACTGTATTGTACTGTACTGTACTGTACTGTACTGTACTGTGTTGTATTGTATTGTATTGTACTGTACTATACTGTACTGTACTATACTGTACTGTACTGTACTGTGTTGTATTGTATTTTATTGTATTATATTGTATTGTATTGTACTGTATTATACTGTACTGTACTGTATTGTATTGTATTGTATTGTATTGTACTGTACTGTACTGTATTGTATTGTATTGTATTGTACTGTACTCTATTGTATTGTTTTGTACTGTACCATATTGTATTGTATTGTATTGTACTGTATTGTACTGTACTGTACTGTACTGTACTGTATTGTATTGTATTGTATTGTATTGTATTGTATTGTACTGTGTTGTACTGTACTGTACTGTACTGTACTGTATTGTATTGTATTGTACTGTGTTGTACTGTACTGTATTGTACTGTACTGTATTGTACTGTACTATATTGTATTGTATTGTACTGTACCGTACTGTACTGTACTGTATTGTACTGTACTGTACTGTATTGTATTGTATTGTATTGGCACTTGGGATTAAAGATTTCTTAAATACAGTTTTAGTTGCCAGAGTTGCTCTTTAGCGCCTCCCGGAGCTCAAACCGGCTGAATAGATGATGGGAGCTAACTAGCTATCTGCTAGCAAACTCCTCGCTTTCTTCTTCACCTTCCCATAAAAAGCTGAATCAGGGACTTTCGGGGTTTTTAGGGAAGAAAAGAAAGAAATAAAGTTAAAGAATTTCTGCTGCCTCACTTGAATGACACACTGAAGGTGCATTTCCATTACTGTGGAAATAAACCTTTCCCTGCAGCTGCTCATTATTGTGTATGCAGTTTGTTGTCTGCGGTGCACTGAAAGTTCAAATTTGTGCAACTGTTTTGAAAGATTTTTTTTTTGGCATTTTACCTTTATTTGAGAGTCAGTGTAGCGAGACAGGAAACAAGGGAAGACAGAGGGGTGTGACATGTAACGAGGATCCCCGGCAGGGAAAGGAGCCGTGGACGTTGTGGTGATATGTTATACGCCTTAACCATGAGGTCACCAAGGCGCCCAAACCCAACCTGCACTGATGTTGGTGGGTTCAGCAGGTGTTTTACTAAAAGAGGAGAGCTGTTCAGTTTTTCTGGTATTTACATTTTGTCATGACAAGAAAACATGTTGTAAATATGAGAATCTTTCCCGTCCATCTTCATGATGTCATGAACGCAACACGACCTTTACGACGGACGTGTCAGGATACTTCAACCTGCTGCACAGATAGACTTTGACCGTTTCCTTTAAATCCGTCTCTTGCGAGTCCTTCTGCTTTCAAGGAGGTTCAACACTAGATTCTTTTAAGTTGTTTTCCTTTTACTGCTGTTGCAAAGAATGACATCAGAAAAGTGAGTATGAAGGTTTGAGTTTGCTTCAGATGAAGTGTTTATTGGACGGTCAAATAACAGACAACAATTTCCAAAAACTGAAGATCACAGCCTTTCTTCTTCTCTTCACACAAATACTTTTCACTTCTCATGTCAGCCACTGAGTGCAAAACCGTGATTGTCTTTGAGGAGAAACTCTGAAAATAGACTCTGTTTTTATCTTTTTATATATTAAATTTATGGCGTCGAGACACAGGAATGTTTTTGGCGAAAGATCACTGAGGTGCTCCCGCTCCGACCCTGTTTATTGTCGTTTGTGATGAATTTGTTTTCTCTTTCTCTCTTTGTGTTTCCTGTGAATTACCTCCTGACAGCCCTGTTTACTCAGTCTGAGCTGTAAACCAAACTCCACCTCAAATTTAATATCAAATATGCAGTTTCAGCCTCACTCTTTACCCTGCTGGTGGAAGGTATTCGCTGCCCACCGGTGCACAAACGTCATCTTGTATTTACATGAATATCTTGTTGCAGAGTGTTTTGTTCTGGATTTAACCCGAGACACCACAATAAAAGTCCTTTTATCCAGGCAGAAGGAGCTCTGCAGGCTGATTTTATTTCACCCCAGGAGGCCTTGTAACTTCAGAAAAAATTGACTAACAGGTTTTTCTTTTCACTTCCCACCTCTGAGCTCGCTGTAGTTGACATTCTGTGATATGAGCGTGGAAGTCTGGACTCTGGGGGGGCCGCGGGTCGCTCCACTGATTCAACCAGACGTTACAAAAAAAAGGGAGAATGGAAACAACAAATCGCTCCGTCGGGCTGCAAACCTCCGGTGGCTTGATTCCTTTCAGAGGCAAACAAGTGTGTGTCCATGTTTTAGCGGATATATTGATTTATTTCTTCCTGAGCGAAGCACCGTGATGACATATAGCTTCGTTTTAAGTAGAGAGCTGAGATGTGGCGGGAAAACTCCCTCCCCGAGGATTCAGTTACTTCCTGCAGGTAAACAGACAGTCGAGATGCTTTTTCTGTCTTATTTCTTCTTCTTTGTCAGGTTTCTTTAGGTGCCAAAAGTCTTTCATGTCACATCTGGATCCATTTCCCAGTGGGATTGTTTTAGCTACACATGGGATGGTGATGTTGGTCCAGACTGAAATATCTCAACTACTATCAGATGGATTTGACATTAAATTTGGTTCAAACATTCATGTTCCTTTCATGATGAAGTGTAGTAACGTTTATGATCTTCTGATCTCATTTAGCGCCATCATCTGGCCGAGTTGTTAATTACAACTTACAGCCTCTTTTAAAGTGTCTATTGCCATATTAGAAACTATTACCAGATTTATTTTTATTTGTTAAACATTTATTGTACCATATTATCTAACAGATTAGAACATTACAAAATAAAATAATAAACAACATACATATAAAATACACAGAACCAGTCAACAGTTTTAAAACATCCCCATTTTTCCAGTTTTTATTGAAATTTAACCACTTCAATTATAATAATAATAAACTTTATTTACATTACATTTAAATACAAAGTAACAAAGTGCTTCACAATAAAAACAGATCACATTATAAAACACAAAGAGAGTAAAACAAAATAAAATGTCATAAAATATACATTAATTCACTGAAAAGCAATTTTAAAAAAAAGTGGGTTTTAAAAGATCAAAGTCGAGGAGCCTGAGAAGACTTTATCGTCTTTGTGTCTCAATCTGGGTTTTAGAACGATAATGAACAACACATCCGAGGATCTCAGGGAAGCAGGAAGGGACACACGGCGATAAGAGATCAGATATATAAACTGGTGAGAGGCCTCGCCGGGCTTTATAAGTAATCAATAAAATCTTGAAATCAATACAAAAAGCAACAGGTAGGCGGTTCAGGGAAGCCAGGATCAGTGAAATGTCATCATGCTTCCTAATCTGAGTTAAAATCCTGGCAGCAGAGTTTTGGGTGAGCTGGAGGCGGGAAAGAGGTTGAACGTTATCCTTCAAATAGATATTCCCTCATTTGGTGTTTTGATGATGGTGGTGGAGAGCGCTGTCTATAGGTGTTCAGCTGGGTTGAGATCTGGTGACTGTGAAGGTCATAGCATATGATTCACATCATCTTCATCCTCATCAAAGCATTCAGTGACCCCTCGTGTCCTGTGAATCGGGGAATTGTCATCCTGGAAGAGACCACTCCCATCAGGAGAGAAATGTTTCATCATAGGATAAAGCTGATCATTCACAAAAACTTTGTATTGATTAGCAGTGACCCTTCCCTCTGAGGGGACAAGTGGACCCAAACCATGCCAGCAAAATACCCCCCAGAGCCACTAGACCCCCTCACTGTAGGGGTCAAGCATTCAGACCCCCATGGGAGGGTCTACCAGAGGTCTGGGAGGGTTCTGCGCAGTATCTTAGCTGTTCCTAGGACTGCGCTCTTCTGGACAGAGACCTCAGATGTTGTACCTGGAATCTGCTGGAGCCACTCTCCCAGTTTGTGGGTCACAGCCCCCAGTGCTCCAATACCACTGGCACCACTGTTGCCTTTACTCCCCACATCTTTTCTAGGTCCTCTTTCAGCCCTTGATATTTTTCCATCTTCTCGTGTTCCTTCCTCTTGATGTCGCTGTTGCTTGGGATTGCTACGTCTATCACCACTGTCTTCTTCTGTTGTTTGTCGATCAACACGATGTCCGGTTGGTTAGCCATCACCAGCTTGTCAGTCTGGATCTGGAAGTCCCACAGGATCTTGGCTCGGTCATTCTCAACCACCTTAGGAGGTGTCTTCCATTGTGACCTTGGGACCTCCAACCCATACTCAGTGCAGATGTTCCTGTACACTATGCCAGCCACTTCGTTATGGCGTTCCATGTACGCTGTTCCTGCCTTCATCTTACACCCTGTTATTATGTGCTGAACTGTCTCAGGAGCATCTTTGCACAGCCTGCACCTGGGGTCCTGTCTGGTGTGGTAGATCCACGTCTCTATCGATCTTGTACTAAGTGCCTGCTTCCGTGCTGTCCTTCAGTCCAGCCTTTTCCAGCCACTGGTAGGATTTCTTGATATCTGTCGGTGGTACATACCGTGTAGGGGCTTGTCCCTCCATGATGGTTCTTCCTCCTCTGCATCATCAGGTTTCTGCTGCCTGAGGTATTCACTTAGCAGTTCATCTTTGGGGGCCATCTTCCTGATGTATTCCTGGATGTTGGTTGTTTCGTCCTGGACAGTGACTCCGACGCTCACCAGTCCTCGGCCTCCCTCGTTCCGCTATATATATATATACTTTTTTGTCTTAACTTTGTCCTTATTCTACAAATGAGAGTTCAGAGAAACAGCAAACGGGGTTAAAGAGACGAGGCGGGTTTGACCTGCAACAAAGGTAAGCAACCAGAATGGAGCCGCTGACGTTGGGGTTATGTAATAAATGATCATTTCAAAGCTTTTAAAGCATTTTAAATTGAGAGAACACTCAGTGTTATTAGAGTCAACCTGGAGTTGAGGTTTGAGAGTAATTCAGCAGAGATACTTTGTTAAAGTGGAGCCGCAGGGATGTTTGTAAAAACTTGGCTTCTTTTCTCAAACGGCGAAATCCTCCAGATTAAAGCTGCGGGCCAACAAAGGATTTGTTTACTTCTCATTTCTCTGGTGGATCGTCTCTCTGCTTCTTCTCTTTCCATCTCTGACTTTCCATTTTGATTTCTTCTTCTTCTTTGTATGTATGTATGTATGTGTGTGTTCTGTAACGTTTCTGAAAGTTTGATGCTGAGCTGTTGGCTTCAAAAAGGCTCATAGAGGTCAAACTGAAGAGAAAGAGAAAGTTTCCTCCACTAAATGCATGAAATTTATATTCAATTTAAGTTTTTTCCTCCAAAGTGAGACGTTTTCCTTTTCAAATAAAATGTGACATTTTCACTTACAAACCTCACAGACGCCCCACGGTGACAAACTGCCTCTTAAAGACTCTTATTTAATGATGAACATAAGCTAATGACTCCTTCACAATGACTGATGGCACCGATTGAAATAATTCATGGAGGTTTTTAGCTGCAGCTGAAGGACACTGATGCTGCTAAATTGTTAAAATCCTTCGATTCAATATTTATGGAGCCGACTCGACTTTTTAATCTCGCCTGAGGAGGAGGTATCTGCATGCTGACGTTACTTAAAGATTTATTTCATGCTCTCCTGATTTTCAACACTGTAAGTCTCCATTTTACATCACCAATAACATGAACAGCTTTGCAATCTAATGCGACATATTTCCACTTTTAGCTCAGTTCAGACTGTTGTGTGATGATTTGATCACCTGCTGGTCAGTAATAATCACCTGCAGTTTCCTTCTGCTGCAGAAACTTTGTTGTTCTGATAGATGGAAACATGCAAACACCAACCAGAGCAGCAACAATTAGTCAATTAATCAATTAGTCAACCGATGCCAAATATTTGGTGGTTGCAGCTTCTCAAATTTAAGGATTTGAAGCTTTTCTGTCTTATAAATGACAGTAAACTCAATATCTTTGGGTTTTAATCTGTTAGTCGGACTAAACAAGACATTTGAAGACGTCACCTTTGACTTAAGAAATCATAATATAGAATATAATAATATAATAATGAAAATAATCATTGGTTGCAGGCCTAACAGCAACATACAGGCCTGTTTGGGAACCAATATGATGTAGAAGCTCATCTAATGGGCTGTTCGCATCAGCTGATGTTTGTTTACATTTTGGCACATTGTCTCCATTATAAGTCATGTGAATCAGCTGTTTGCAGTGTAACATGGATGTACAGACAACAATCACCGGATTACTGTAAAACTGAAGAAAACTTAAAAATGTGATGATTCTCAGGTTCTGAAGCTTCTTTTTTCTCTGGTTTCTAAGTGGATTTATGGAGGTTTATTGATGATGGACATCAGAGATAATCATATCCTCAGGAAGTGTAAGTCACACTGAATAATATCAATATGTGTTTCATGTCCGTGTGTTCAGATCTGACTGAGGTTTGAGGTCTCACCTTCAACTCTTCTGGCTTTGTCCTGCTGAACGTCTGTTACACACCAGATTCTGATAAATAATAAAGATAAATGTGACTGACTCCTGTTTCTCTCTCAACACTAACAGGCAGCGTGACTCAGATTTATCGACCCGTTAATCAGTGTGGCAACTCTGCTGGAGACCTGCCAAGTAAACACAAACTTCCTTAATTGCAGTCGTTGTCTTTAATGTCATCTGGGTCGTATCTCAGCGTGAATCTTAGCTTGTTAAACCTATGTGATTGACGATTAAAAGCTGAGTCGCTCTTGTTTCGTGATTTGATTGCTGCACATGTGCTGCCTTTAATTGCATCTTTTGAGGACACTCGAGTGTTGTCTGAGTGTTGCAGCGTCCTCAGACAACACTTGACTTTTTTGAGGACACAGTTTGTACAGATGTTGTTGTTCTTTCTTTTCAGACAAGATGGCAAGTTTGTGTTTTTGTTACGACACCTGCTAAATATTAAAAATATATCAAGTATGGTGATTAGCAAACTGAGGCCTTAGTGTTGTTAATCGACACTGTTCCACCTGTGAGACACTTTAGTCTCTGTAGTTTTGGTTCAGGATCACTTTTACTCACTCCAACTTTTTGGTTGTAAAATTTAAAAAGTTGCTTTTCAAATGAGACCACAATTATGGCGCCTGGTAAGAGGTTAAGAATAATCAAATGGCAACTACAACATCTTGAGGCTGAAGTGCCACCAACAGCTGCTAGCTCTTATTTAAAAAGCCTCAACTTCTCTCCAGAAATATTGAGTGAATCATTGTTTTCAACGAGTCATTCTGGTCTCAATCTCTGAATTCAGGCCTCTAATAAGTGTGCTGGTGGTCAATTTGGAAATAATTGCTCTGTAAAGAACATTTGAAGACTTATAGTAGCGTTAATGTCTGCTGTGTGGGCGTTGATTGACAGTTGGCTCACCTGCTGTTCTCCCTGGACTATTGTTGTAATATTTCTATAAGTTTAATGCTACTTGATTACGATACCTGCCCTGTTAGCACAGTTTAGCTAAAGTAGCTAACGTTAGCCCAAGTGTGCAGCACTTGGTGTTCCCGGTAAGCCAGCGTTAGCTTGGGTCTGAGGTAGCGGGGCGCGTTTCCAGAGCGCAAAAGGCAACAACCTGCACTCCTTATCTGGAAGCTCCCGACTCCAAACGGGTGACGTCACACCTCACTAAGTTCAACTTTATATGCAGTCTGACGTGTGAATTTAAAATAAATTTGATAAGGGACTGTTAGCAGCTAAGCTACAAAAGCCTCTTAGCAGACGCTCATCATCACGACCCTTCTGATGATCCCCTAAATGAAGCTCAGCGTTGACTCTCACCTTATTTCTGCTCTCCTCTGATGCGTCACTGACGTTATGATCCTGAATATTTCAGTCCTGGTTGACTCAGTGACACCTGTGGTCACTGCTGGTAACTGCAGGTGGTTTAATACGACAGTAAACACCGTCTGAGCAGCTACAGACGATCAGCTGGTGTTTCTGTTCACAGTGCAGCCAAACAATCTCATAATGTAAATAAATATGAATCTCGGGCAGTAATGTTGGACAAAACTACTATAAAAATTCATAAAATGTAAAGAATTGAAAGGCTGTTGCAGAAAAAACCATAAATAGCATCAAAAACTATATGATTATAGAAAAGCTGCAATGTTTAGTCGATTAATCAGTTACTTAATTCGCTGATCAACAGAAAATCAATTAGCAACTATTTTGATAATTGATTATTTTTCAAGAAGAAAAGCCAAATATTCAGCATCTTAAATGTGAAGATTTTATGTTTTTCTTTGTCATATATGATAGTAAACTGAATATTTTGGGGGTTTTGGAATATTGATTGAATAAAACAAACAATTTGAATATTTTACATTGAGCTGTTTGAGATTATAGACATTTTTCACTATTTTCTGACATTTTAAAGACGTCATTTAATCGATAAAACAACCAGCAGATGAACTGAGTTGCTACTGTGTGTTAATGTTTGCTTGTATGTTGTTTGAAACACTGTGTTGCTGCTGTCTCGGCCTCCTTTGAGAAAGAGATCTTGTGGGATTCACCTGGTTAAACAAAGGTTTTATAAAACAATAATAAAAACGAGTTTCAGCTCTATATTACAGCGACACCTGCTTCATAACACAGTGTCACAATAAACCAGGCAGATCGATGTAAGACTCTCTGCAGGAAGTCAACTCCAAACTCTGAGACAGATTTCATTGACTGAGTAGAAACTCCAGGTGAAGTTTGTTTATCTGCCACAGCGGCTGTTAAATCTGCTCTACGGTAGCCACCGCAGGACAATCTGTACCAGCGTTTGACTGCTGGCAGTTTCCCTCCACAACCTGAGTCCTTGAATGACAAAAAAAAAAACACTTCACAGAGTCTCCTTTATTTCCCGGCTACTGAATCATGAACCCTGAAAATGTGTCTCTAGCTGTGTGTGTTGGAGTGGAACTAAATGAGATTTTCCACCACCTGAAGAGGGAGAAGCAGCTGAAAGGAAAATGTGGCACCTGAACGCAGCCAGATGGCATTTCTGCCTGAATTTAAGCAAACAGACAGTCTGACAGCTGATTGGCTCCTTTTTGTTTACACAAACTATTTCTTTCAACAACTCGGAGCAGTAATATGTTTTATTTTCAGCTTAATTTTATATATTTAATTGTATATTCATAAGATTTTGAGCAAAACATTCGATGAGAAGATTATTACGGATAAATAAAAACAAAAACAATTACACCAAAAATGTGAAACAAAAATTTGCTGGTTAATATTTTTGCTACTATTTGTGGTTTCTGTGTTCAGACTGGTTCACTATTCAGTCACTATGAAAGTGTTTTAGAATAAAGTTTGTAGTTTCCTGTTTAAATAATTGTTTTATATAAAATAAAAAACTCTTTTATTATTCAGTAACATCTTCTGGTGTCTGTTAAAATAGCAGTTTTCTTGAAAAGCTATTGTCATGTTACATAGCTACTGTTAGCATAACAGACCCGAACCTCTGACCCAACTGTTGGCAGTAGAGTTGCATTGTGGGTAATGTAGGCACCTGTGCCATGTCTCAAATCGCATACTTCTGTACTTACACTTAACATTTTGAGTGCATAAGTGCGTTCACACTGAGCAGTATGGGAAATGCACTCAAAACAGCCCAAAAGTTGGACACTTCTCGCCCTCAATAGTCGCCATCTTGGCTACGTAGCGGAAGGGGAGGGACCACTTTTCAAACTGGAAATGGCGGCCGGATACGTTGTAACTACGGTGAACATCGCCACATTATACAAATGTAAGTTATGCATGTGTTTTTTAGCACTAAGCACCACTAAACTGTTGATAGATATAAGCCATCAGTATGTTTTTTGGGTTAATTTAGCAGTCTGTAATGATTTGGTAGCGCGAACGATAACGCGAATGCTAACGCTAGCTAATGCTAATTTGTGATCGTCATTTCCGGTAAGTGCACAACGGCTGTGTTTGATTTGAGACGACACTACCCTGTAGAAATACACGCACTACACCAGTAATATATAGTGCACACAGTGTACTACATGAACGTGTACTAACAGAAGTCTGTGATTTGAACCACAGCTCAGGTTTTGACAAGGAGGAAAGAAGAAGAATGTGTGGATTAAAAAAGACGATATCTCTGGTTGTGCTGCATCCATTTTTTCCCCTTTTTTTCTATATTTTTTGGGGCATTTTTTTGCCTTTATTATAGCGACAGTGGAGATCAAAGGAAGAACAGAGACAGAGAGAGAAATGAGGGGATCGTTTCTTATTGTTGCTCTGCGTGTCTATGATCAGTAATGCTCGGCTGTGTTTCATTGTCTTGTCTCGTTTTGAATGAAGATCAGTTTATATTGTTGTTGTATTATTGTACTAATGTCTTGCTGTTTCCTGTTGTCTTTATGGCATCATGTTGTTTTCTGTCTGGTTTCTGGTTTCACAACATCTCACCAGCGGACTGTGGTTGGAAATGAGCCAGCTGGTTAACAGCAGCACATTTACAGAAATGTTACTTAAATAATAAATAAACGACATGAGAACTCATTTAACATTCACCTGCAAAATAAAAAGGGAAAATATGCAGAATGGCCTCTAAATATGCTCTGTGTTATGAGTCTGTCTCATAATCAGACTGAATTACGGGGAACGTTTTCCTGATGGTGATGAATTTTTAACGTATGAATTCATAACAATGTCTTCTGAACAACACCAGTGCTCTTAAATCCTTGTTCACTCTTTTATTAACTGGTTTAACTGGTTTAACTGGACTGTGATTCTGTTTCCTGCTTTCAGTTGAAATTCAGTCTTTTTTATCCTCAGTATCATCTCTGAGGTTGAATGTGTGACTTCTGTTATTTTCACTGTAACTCCACTTATCCAACATGAAAGAAGCGTGTGTGTGTGTGTGTGTGTGTGTGTGTGTGTGTGTGTGTGTGTGTGTGTATGTGTGTGTGTGTGTGTGTGTGTGTGCGCACCAGCCAGCTGTTATTAATGGAAGAGTGAAAGGTGAGCCATTACACATCATCAGGCGACCTGGTTGCCATGGTAGCCTGCATGTAAGTGCCCACCGGTTTGTGCAGAAGCCCCGCGTGATAAAAGCAACGGGGATTTGAGCTGCGGGGCCGTCGGGGGGGCCGTCGGGGGGGGGGGGCGTCGGGGGGGGGCCGTGAGACGAACAGGAAACTCCTTTATCTGCAGCGAGTTGGGAGCTGAACTTTTACTTCCAACGCTTCGTCTTTTACTGGAGTTAATCTTCCTCTGCGGGATGTGATGAGGAGCTCAGGCCTCGCTGGGATATCATGAAGGGAAGTCACGGAGACGCTTCCTGATCCGGCTTCGACTGAGTTTATTTGCTCTTACAAATGATCCGACACGAGACGGAAAACAAAACGAGGAGGGAAGAAGAAGAAGAAGAAGAGATGGGAACGCTGAGCGTGCGAGCGGTGGAGACAAAGGGAACCCTCGAGGGGCTCATAAAAAGACAAACAAAGCAAAGAGAGATAGTGTGAAGGGAATCAAGATGGCAAACAGAGACAGCGGCGGGAAGTGAGAGGAGACACACACCGACGAGGAAGCACAAGGAGAGCGTTTAAAAATAGAGGTGATGCAGAAGGATGTTTTATCTGTTAACAAACACAGAATGTGTGTTGCTTTTTCTGTAGGATTCTGGGTAAATAATGACTCTTTACACCCGGAGCGAGGATTAGTTAGCTTCAAATAAAATGGTTTTCAGATCGTCTAACAGCGTCTGAAGCCTCCTCCTCTCACAGCTTCCAGACGCCAGACATGAGGAGGCTGCGTCCGACCGTTTTTATAACGAGGTTGATGGAGGTGAGGAACAACTTCACATGTTTCTAAGTCACATGTCCTAAGTTATGTCTCAAGTCAAGTTCCATGATCAACAAGTCCTGAGTCAAGATCAACAAGTCCTCATCAAGTCCCAGGTCACACCCAGAGAGTCCCACGTCTAAACCAACGGGCCTCGTCCAGGTCTTTGTCAAAAATGTTCCTGTCTTTGTAAAGTCTGTGTCTTATTTCCTCCAATATCTATGTATGTCTAATAGTCAATAGTCTCTGTATATGTTACATGTTATGTGTATTACACTGTTTTTGTTTTTTTGTGAGAAATGTGGGTGTTTTAAATACACGTATATGTCATCTATTGCAAATAATAAAAAAAAATAAAAAAATAAAATAAAATCTGTACATAGACTTACCAATAAATCTAATTAATTAAAAAAATAAAATAAAATAAAATAAAATCTGTACATAGACTTACCAATAAATCTAATTAATTAAAAAAAAAAAAAATAATAAAATAAAATCTGTACATAGACATACCAATAAATCTAATTAATTAAAATAAATAAATAAATAAATAAATAAAAACCTATACATAGAAATACCAATAAATCTAATTAATTAAAATAAATAAATAAATAAAATCTGTACATAGACTTACCAATAAATCTAATTAATTCCAAAAAAAAAAAAATCAACTTTGAACCAAACCAGTAAATTCCCAGTAACGTCTGGGTGCAGATACTCACCCATCCGAACGGCAGAGAGGGTGTTGGCCTGGCTGAAGGAGAGCGGTGCCATGGTCAGCAGGACGACGACGACGTAAATCGACAGCAGCAGTGCTGGCAGAGCCGGCATCTTCCACTGCTCCTCATGGAGAATGGTCTGCTGGCTGCCTGTACCGCCACCTGCAGGACGGGAGGAGTCGTTAATACTTCTAGATCACAGTATTGTAACATATATAATGTTCCTTATACAGTATCACACGTTTAACTGCTGAATTAAACGGCTGCCGTTTGTTCTACAGCGTGTTTATTGCCGCCGCAGACACACAAATCTCACTGCTGGTCATCGACTTACAGTTTTCCATAAACACAAACACACTGCTCACAATACACTAATGCTTTTTATGAGCTCTGCAGCCTGTTGTCATTTCATTTATTAGGCTGCAGTAGAAGGCAGAAAAACAGCAACGTGAAGGGTTAAAGTGGAAATCTGGCTCGTTATCCACATCCAGTAAATTAGATTTGTTAGCACATAAGCCTCCTATGATCCACGCTGTCAGAAATAGACTCACATACAAAAACAACAACCAGAAACATGATGAGATGGATGATACACAGATCATAAAGGCTGTGAGAGAAAACTGAATAATAGGTTATGATCATTCTGGTTCACATGTTGGTGAAGAAATCCTGAACTCTTGAACTTGTGTCTATCTGATCTCTGAGGTTAACTAGAGATATATTTGTCCTAGGTAACGGTACCTAGACAAGATAAAATTGAAGGATGTCCTTGTTTGAAGTTATTGATTGACCATCAGGTGTCTGTTAGATCATCATATGACCAAACCTGTTTGTAAGAAGGTTTAACAGTTTGTGACTGTTGTAGTTTTGCTTCTGGTTTGGGTTCACAATCTTTAGAGAACTAAACAACAAGCTTGCTCTCTAAAAATACAAAATGATTGTATTTATGTTTTGTATTTTTGTATGTGGACATTTGTATAGTTGTTATTGATGGTGTGATGGATTGTACAACTGCTTCAACAACTAACAATATTTAATCCTTTCTTTATGTCTCTGTGTGGTTCTTGAGCAACAATGAAACATTTCCACAACAAGTCAGTTACATTTTTATAAATGCATGTTTTTCCCCGTTTCAGCCCTTCGTCCACACTAAACCTCCATTTTTTAACAAACTTAACTGCTGCTTAACAAACACTGAAGCGGTGATGTTGGTCAGTAAATGACATATTTGACATTAAGTTCTTCTGTTGGCTCGTCAATCATCTGTAAAGCACTTTGGACTAATCTGTTCAAAAGGTGTTGAACAAATAAAGTTTGATTTTATTCTTCGCATACAGACAGAAGACTGGAAGATGCTGCAGCTGAAGGCAGTTCACCAGCAGGAAGCTTCACGTCAACAGTTTGGCAAACAGTGAACTAGAGGAAGAGTCTAAAACAACACGACTCTGTTTATTCAATCCAGAATCAGATTTGAATCTTGAGATTCCCAAAGATTCACACCTGTAGTGATGAGTTATGAAATGAAGCCCAACCCGGATACAAGAGCTGTAATTAATTGTTATTTCCATTATTGATTCATCTGCCGATTATTTTCTCCATTAGTCAATTAATGGTTTAGACTATCAAATGTTAAAAAACTGTGAAAAAATGGCATCATAATCTGTCAGAGGCCACTGTGATGTCTTCAGTTTGTTTGTTTTGTCTGACTAACAGTCTAAAAAGTGTTTCTATAACATTGAAACTTAGAGATTCAACGTGTCTGTGGTTTGCAAAAATGTACAAGGCCAATATTTTATTTTGGCAATTGGGTTGTTCTATATTGACCTTACAGTTGTTTTTGTGTGAAAATTGTGAAAATTTGAGTACAAAATTGCACGATCTTATAAATATTGCCAGGATTGGTCAAATTTTTAATTATCGCGATTGCAAAGATCCCAAATTCCTGGAGGAACAGGACCTAGAACACCTCCCTGAGGGACTCCATAGTCCATATCAAGTCTCAGCAGTACAGAATAAACCAAACTTATAAACATTATTCAATATGACAGCCCAGCATTCTTATAAATAACGTCCATATCAACGATTCTGCACCTCATGAGTTTCGTCCAGTATCAGCGTTCTTGTGCCAATACAGGAAGTAGTTTGTCCTTCATGCTGTGAGGCAGAAAGTAGGGGTGTGGAGGTCGGACTGGTTGATGAATGTGTAGCACATCTGAATGTCTTGCAGGAGACCAGAGTTCACATTTCTCTACAGACCGGCAATAAATATTCAACCACAATCAAGGGTTGTGCAATATATACTGAATTAAAGGACGAGTTCACAATTTTTCAGGTGTGTTAAACCAGCAGTCAGGTGTTCATATGAACAGTGAAAGAGGTTTTCCTCGCTGTAATCATTCCTCCTGTTCATACTGGATATTAAAAGATCCTTCAAATGTGCTTTCAATGGAAGTGATGGAGGCCAAAATCCACAGTGTGTCCACACAGTCATTTAAAAGTCTGTGTGAAGCTTCTATTCAGCTTCATCAGTCTGAGTTAGTCATATCAAGTGGATATCTGACACATTTACAGTCTTTTTAGCATCAAATTCCCTCTTTGTGTTTCCTCGGACAGTGTTTCCCTGTTGAGCTGCAGGTGGAAGTATAGTAACAAAAAGAGGAACTTTGGCACTAAAAAGACTGTAACGTTGAAAGATATCTACTTGATTTGACTCATTTGGACGCTGAAGCTTCATATTAGCTTCAGATAAACTTTTAAATACATTTTTGCACAGAAGGAGGACTGTGGATTTTGTCCTCCATCACTTCCATTGTAAGGTCATTATGAAGGGATCTTCTAATGGTCAGTATGAACAGGAGGAATGATTACAGCAAGAAAAACTGTTGGTTTAAGACTGACTTCCTTCAATCAAAAATAGTCACTGATTAATTTTCTGATAGTCTGCTAATTGATTAATAGTTGCAGCTTTACTGGATATTGTTATGATCATGTTGACAGAAATATGAATAACCAGGTTTCTCATGTCCTGTATAAACATCAAAACCAGGATAAAACTAATGTTCTTCTGTGTACAAACATCTTCTTCAAGTGTTAGAAAAACACAACAAACACCATCACTGCAACATTCACATGATTCACTGTGAGAGATGAAATGAGAAGGAGGAGACAGAGAAAAAAGGAAAAAAGTGGATAGAAACCAGACAGAGGAGAGAGAGAAAAAGAGAAAAGCTTGAAAGAAAACATTAGAGAACAAAAGTGTGAGAGATCAAGAGGCTATCACATGTTGCAGAGAGAAAGATTAAAATGGCTGAGCGAGCGAGCATGACGAAACCAGTCCAAATCTTCAAAGTAGATTAGAGCGACCGAAGCGAGATTTTTTTCATTAGCGGATGTGTGCGTGTGTGTGTGTGTGCGCACGCGTTTTTGTTACCTCATTGGGACCTTTGTGGTATAAAACCGACCTTGTTGGGACCAGTAGTCCTCGTGGGGACCAAACCCAATTCTAATGAGGCGCGAAACGTCATTTCTGAGATCCTGGTTTGGGTTCGGGTTAGTCTGTCATCAATGAAGGGAATCAGTGCAGTGTCCTCACAAGGATAGCTGCACGGATGTGTGTGTGTGTTCACGTTTTTGTTACCTCATTGGGACCTTTCTGGTATAAAACCGACCTTGTTGGGACAAGTAGTTCTCATGGGGACCAAACCCAGTTCTAATGAGGCGAAACGTCATTTCTGAGGTCCTGGTTTGGGTTCGGGTTAGTCTGTCATCAATGAAGGGAATCAGTGCAGTGTCCTAACAAGGATAGCTGCACGGATGTGTGTGTGTGTTCACGTTTTTGTTACCTCATTGGGACCTTTGTGGTATAAAACCGACCTTGTTGGGACCAGCAGTCCTCATGGGGACCAAATCCAGTCCTAATGAGGCTAAACATAATTTCTGAAGTCCTGTGTGTGTGTTTGTGTGTGTGTGTGTGTGTGTGTTCACGTTTTTGTTACCTCATTGGGACCTTTCTGGTATAAAACCGACCTTGTTGGGACAAGTAGTTCTCATGGGGACCAAACCCAGTTCTAATGAGGCGAAACGTCATTTCTGAGGTCCTGGTTTGGGTTCGGGTTAGTCTGTCATCAATGAAGGGAATCAGTGCAGTGTCCTAACAAGGATAGCTGCACAGATGTGTGTGTGTGTTCACGTTTTTGTTACCTCATTGGGACCTTTGTGGTATAAAACCGACCTTGTTGGGACCAGCAGTCCTCATGGGGACCAAATCCAGTCCTAATGAGGCTAAACATAATTTCTGAAGTCCTGTGTGTGTGTTTGTGTGTGTGTGTGTGTGTGTGTTCACGTTTTTGTTACCTCATTGGGACCTTTCTGGTATAAAACCGACCTTGTTGGGACAAGTAGTTCTCATGGGGACCAAACCCAGTTCTAATGAGGCGAAACGTCATTTCTGAGGTCCTGGTTTGGATTCGGGTTAGTCTGTCATCAATGAAGGGAATCAGTGCAGTGTCCTAACAAGGATAGCTGCACAGACAGGTGTGTGTGTGTGCACGTTTTTGTTACCTCATTGGGACCTTTGTGGTATAAAACCGACCTTGTTGGGACCAGCAGTCCTCATGGGGACCAAATGCAGTCCTAATGAGGCAAAATGTTATTTCTGAGGACCTGTGTGTGTGTGTGTGTGTGTGTGTGTGTGTGTGTTTTGCATGTTTGCATCTCAGTTCCTCGGAGCAGCAACAACACGAGCAAGCGCAGAGCTCCGATAAACATCTAACACCGCCGCTCAATCCCATCATGCAACCGCTTCATCTTTTAATCTCCGTGCGGACGGTCGAGTTATGTTCGTCTCACTCTCCGCCCCCTGCCCCCCCCAAAAAACACGCTCTTGATTCCTTTAACCCGCCCCCTTGCTAAATGTTTTTTATCGCCTGCCCCGCCAATGAGGCGCCCCGCATGAATTTAAATGAGTTTCCCCCCAAAATGGAATTTAAATTGGCTCCGGTCGACGCGGGACGGGCGAGACGGCAGATAAAGAGTGAAAGATAAAAGCCTCCAATGAAAGAGAAGGAGGGAAATACTCTCTGTTATTACATGATGACGATAAATGACTGATCATTATCATAAATAATGATTATTATCTGATGTTCTGATGAGTGTGAGTCATACAAAAATGTGTCAAATGCAGAAATAATCTCATCAGATGGGAGCACTGAACCAAAAATATGGTCACTGACTCACTTCAACCTTCCCAGACTGTTGTTAAAGGACAGGAAGTAGAAACCGTAGAGACCTGCAGGTACACTGAGACTCACGCTGATAACAAACTGAGCTTTTATGTGAACACTGAGGCTGTATTATCTGCAGGTTCAATGTGTTTAATGTTGACAGAGAGCTGATGGTGTTATTTTACATATCAGTTCTCACCTTCTCACTGATTTGTTGGTGTGGAAATTTAAATGTGCGAAACAGGAACCAATTAGGAAAAACTGTTGAGCAGCAAAATCAGCTTCTCTGTCAGACTTTTGAAACAATAAATCACATGGAAAGTTAAATCCATCCAAGCAACAGGTTCAGTTTTCATTCATCAAAGGTGTGATAAGTGTTTTTCTTGGTTTCTCACAGTTTAACACTTTATTTTACGATCTATTTTTATTCTGAATTGCACCTTTAATGTCTGTAAACTGTAAACAACAGGATCCGTTATTTCAACCAGCAGAGACGAGTGAACGAAGCAAAAAAGAATTGTTTATTATACACATGATATGATGATTAAGTGCTTAAAATCTACAGGGACATCAGCTCAGACTGATGAGGCTGATGATGAAGATGAAGTGATGCACCGGTGAATCTGTGAAGACTGAGCACCATGAGAGAGGCAGAGAGGGAGGAAACATATTGAAAAAGACAGCTGGGACACGATAGGCTGACAGCGGAGGCGTGTCACCGTGCGATTGGTTACATATGAACAGCTGACGTCTTAATTGACACCTGAGCAATGACAGCAGGGAGGTTACGAGTGAACAATGTGTGAAGGATGGATGGTTTGAGAAATAAGAAGAATAGATAAAGAACTAAGCTTCATGTCAGCAAAACATCTCAAGAAGGAATCAGAATGATCAGCTTCAATCTATTGACATGAAACTATCCTTCTAATAACATTTAACTCTACCTGCTGCAGACTGTTTGTGTCGGTTTCATGCAGGAGCTGGCAGTCAGGGAGGGTCGTTAGGGTAATGCAGGGACACCTGGACAGGCCTCCACCAAGGCTATAAATACCACTCTGATCCATTGTCTCTCTCTCTCTCTCTCTCTCTCTCTCTCTCTCTCTCTCTCTCTCTCTCTCTCTCTCTCTCTCTCCCTCTCCCTCTCCCCCTCCCCCTCCCCCTCCTTGGATCCACATCTCTCCTGGTTTTAGTATTTTTCTTTTGCATTCATTTACTCTACACTACATACACGACTGATGCAGTTACTCTCCACATCTCATACCTTTTGTATGTAGTTATGTTTGTTTTAGTTTCAAATAAAACAAATAATTGGCACCTGAACCTGACCTGCTTCCCCTCTTTGTCACATTCATTGAGCTGGTTTGTGACGATTGTATATTAAGAAAACTGTAGTGTCATTTTTGTGAGCTATGATGTCAAAACTTTCAACCTCAACATCTCAAAAACACTCAGAATGCAGAGAGAAGCTGGTAATTTAATTGGGGAGAAAGTCTGTTTCCCCAGATGTTGAACTATCTCTTCACCCTTCTGCTAACAGTAGATATATTCCAGCTGCATGTGAGAAGCAGCTGTTAGCTCAATGCTAACGGAGATGTAAGTCCCTGCAGAACGGACTAATAGAGAAACCAGGATGAACAAAATTTGAAAAGTTGAGAGACAAAAAAAAAAAAAAAATCAATTCCATTTGTATTTTTTATTCTTCTTTAGCTCATAAATTCCTGCTTTGCTGCACTCAAACATAATTTTAGAAGAAAAAAAAGCAACAACTCTGCCTCCATAAACACACAAAACAAGCTGTTTGCCACCAATCATGTCAACAAAGTGAATGATTTAAACTGAAAGACGGAGAACAACAGATAGAATTAAATGGAACAACAAGACATCAAGAAAGAAGGATGGATGCAGGAAAAAAAAGACTGAAAGAGAGGATAATAAGAGAATAAAACAAGGAATCTAACAACAACAATCTGAAAGAGACTCGACGGTGAGCTGAACAGGAAACGAGACACGGCTGCAGGCAGAAATAAACAAATGATGATAACAATTAATTAGGGCCTTCCTGCAGGAAGTGCTATCATGTCAGCTAGCAAACAGAGCCGGCGGGACCCCCGGCTGATACTGACCGACACCGCAGTTCACTGCAGCAGCCTCAGAGGCTAATCACAGCCGCAACTCTATTAACTGCTTTCAATCCCATCTCGTTTTACATTGCAGGCGTTTAGCTGACACTCATTTGCAGCGACTCGCAGCTGAGAGCAGCTGAGCAGGAGGCTTTAAAAGTCCCGGTTCATCAGCTTTACAAGTGAAGACGGCGGAGGGTCAAAACAGACGGAACGGATATTCCTGAGGACAGACGAGACGGTGTTTGAGGATGATGATGATGAAGAGACTGAAGAGAGGAAGAAACACAACAAACAGAGCAGGATTCCCTCGAGTCGCAGATGTTTCTGTAGTTTAAAGAAATTCAAAGATTCCACACAGAGAACGTCGGAGGATTTCAACTAAAAGAATGAAAGTACACGATTAGATTTGTGTCATAATAACTGAACAAAGATCAAATCAAATATAAAAATAAACTGAATGCAAAAACATCACCTCAAAGAGCAGAACTTACAATAAAACTGTGCAAGATTTATTCAGGGTTTCTCTGTTTTGATCACTTTTTTCAGTTTCACTGCTGAATTTTTAACTTCTGATGTAAAGCTGTCATGTTACGGCGCTGCGTCACCATTGGCTGATTACTTTTAAAGGGACAGGTCAATGGTGCCAAAGTGGTACACCAACAGTGACCCTATAGAAGCATAGAAAGTAAGAGTCTTCTTTATTTTTCTTAGGTTATTATTAGTATATTAGTATCTCCTCGTTGGTTCAGTTACTTTTTAAGTCCTGGTTTTCTGTTCAGTCTTTGTTGGATCATTTGTTCTGTCCTCGACCATTTCAACATCAACTCTGCAATCTCTGCATGTCAGTCTCTGCATTTGGGTCTATTCCTGCTTCTCCACATGACAGATAGATAAGGAATGCTGGAAAGACAATCTGGCAAGGAGCATGAGAATCTGGGCCAGTGTATGAGGAGTGACTGATGAGCGTAATGGGATCCAGGTGGGGAGATGGGCGGGGAAACTGGGAGGAGGGAGGAGGGCGGGAGCAGGGCAGGTGTGGAGGAGCACATGAACACACGAGGGAAACACAGAGCAGAGGAAAACCAAAACCCAGAAAATACAAACTCTCAACGCAACCTACACTAACCCGTCCAAGAATACAACCACAAACAAACACAAGTACACGACACAACAAGCAAAACATACGACCAGAAGGACTCAACAGAGGTGCAACACAGGAAGGAAGTCCAAAAAACACCCCAAGGCCAGGCAGGATGTGACATATATTGTATTTACCTTGATATAAAGTGGGATTACTGAGCTACAAAAACTGATTTAGTTAAGTTTTAACATAATTCCCCCAAAGTCTTTGAATATATAATATGTAATATTGCAGAAAATTGCGTCATTATTGTTATTATTGTTTTCTGGGGAAGGACCCGATGGTCTCCTGCTGCTGGCTGATCCAGAACAATTACAATCAGCACATCGATCAGATTAAATCAATGAAAATGATTCTCAGAGTGTCTCATCAACAGGGTTCTTATATCCCTGGAACCCTGAAAACCTCCTCCAATACATCCAGATATGGAGATTCATGCAGGACTGAAAACTTCTGCACATGAAGACAAAACATTAGAACATTTTTAGTTTTCCATAAGACTACAAATGAATTAAATTAAAAATGAGCAAAAACAAATGTTAAAAGATGAGTGTGTTGTTTTTACACTTCAGTTTTTGCACCAGTGAAACAAACGAGATAAAACGTGTTAATCAGTGAACTTTAGAGATGCTGGTTGGTGGTTTTTGTTCCCTTTGGACAGTCAGGCTCTCGTCTTTATGCTAAGCTAACGCTACACTGCTGTAACTTCATATTTACTGTACAGACATGTGAGAGATGTTGTTGCGTCTCCTGAGGTCATGCAGGGTTTCGATCTGTTGCTAACCCGTGTCTCTCGTCACCCTGCAGGTGACTGATTAGACTAACCTGGAACACCTGGAACATCTGGAACACCTGGAACATCTGGAACATCTGCACCTGGTGTTCACTGCTGCAGCTCCTTCTCTCTCTCTGCTTATGTTACTCCAGTTATTTACTTTGCTTTTATGAACCTTAACACACATTTTCCTCTCATGCATCTCCTACATGACTGATACCACTGACTTCCACACATCATACTTTATATATTTAGTTAATTCTTTAATTTTGGTTTAATTTTGGCCACTTCAGCATGTCATAACAGGCATCAATCTGAACATCTAACTCATCTAACAACAGAAAAAGACGTTGGTCATATGGAGAAATAATCACAGAAATGAAACCCCTCATCGATCCACCGACCCGACCGGCACAGCGCGGCTACATAAACATCACACAGCTTCCTGCGGCAGCGCTGAATGCTACCATTCAACATAAAATCCCAGAAGAAGAGCAGCTTTAGAGATTTAGCTCAGCAGGACAAAAAGGAGCTCCAGCGTTTTTAAACCCGAACTGAAGCCGCATCGGTCAACATGAATACATTTTGCAACACAAAAAGGTTAGAAAACACGCCTTTTAATCTTCAAAAGCTCAAACTCTCCCTCCTCCTCCTCCTCCTCCCGTCTGCAGCCTCCCATCACAGCGGTGCCTTAAAGGTTATATTGTAAATTTGACTTTCCTGCTACACGCCCGACCCACTGTTAGCCCTCCTCATTTAAGCCAAAAGTGGAAATATCAGAGCTGGCTGTGAGCGCCTCTGATGTGAAGGATGATATCTCCACCAACTCTTTTCAGATGCAATAAAGGAGAAAAATAAAAAAGGCCTCCCCCCCCCTCCCACCACCACCAAAAAAAAAGAGGAGCGATCCAGATAAAGCACTTTGTCTGTCGGGTAATGGCCCTTAATGCTCACCTAAATATAGGATATTAGCTTTCTCTCCCTTCAGGGGATAAGGAGATTTTGTTTTGCAGCAGCGGCATTATGAAGCGCAGAGTGTTGCTGACTCAAACCACTATAATGACATGGTAATCCCCTCATTTAGCCGCTGACACACGACACATTTCTGCCTCTGAAAACAGCAGGAAGCCGGGAGGAGGGAAGGCTCGATTCCTGCACATAACGTCATCCTCTTTTAAAAAAAAAAAAAAAAAAAAACAACACCCTGCGGTTACAGGAAACAGCAAAACAAGAGTGACAGTGTGAAGAAAATGGATTTGTTGTTATCATCAATTTTTAATGGAATTCTGCAACGGTTCAAAGTCTGTTTTTATATCAGAAGAAACATCCAGTCTGTGTTTTCATTTTGTCAACCAACAACTTTGCTTCCGACTTCAGTTTTTATTTTTTATTTTTTATCAACAGGGTCAAAGTGTCTCTTTTTATGTATAAAGTATAGCACACTTCTTCAGAGGTTGTTATTTGTTATCTTAATGACAGGAAATGTTTTAAATTTTGTGCTGCATCTATAACGTCTTCATGCTGAAACTATCTGTAGCCTCTTTCCTCTTTCCTCTATTTGGCATACCCAAATGGAAAAGCTTTTAACAGAAGAACTGCATGTATTAGGCTTCATTTGAAAGGTAACATCTTCAACTTTCTGGAAATGTGTTTGTTTAGCACGTAGCTAAAACACAACTAGAACTACATCAGTTCAAATAAGGCTCAGAAAAGTGTTTTTGGTCCTCTGTAATGAGTCATATTTGAATAACAATAACTAGGACATGTTTTATACCAGAACTATGTAACACCTTGTCAACCTGTATACAGTTCTAGACCTCTAGGCCTTACTTTATGTGATCTAGGGAATTTTTAGTTTGTGGTGTTACTGGTGTCCCCAAATCTCTCCAAAATGTCTCCAAGTGGCCAAATTGTGCCAGTTGCTTTCATTCATTACTGTGTGATGCTAAGCTGCTTACAACTGGCTTCAGCGGCTCACCAGTAAACCAGTGGATGTTAAGAGTTTAAGTGCCACTGAGCTGCTAGATGCTCCATCTGATCCCCATTCAAAAAGCCTCAATTTCTCCCCAGAAATACTGGAGTCAACTGTTGTTTTCAACGAGTCATTCCGGTCTCAATCTCTAAATTCAGGCTGGTGGCTCATTTTGGAAATTATTGCTCTGTTAATAAGATTTGAAGACTTATAGTAGCTTTGATGTCTGCTGTGTGGGCGTTGATTGACAGTTGTGATAGATAGTTGGCTCACTTGCTGCTCTCCCTGCCACAGTATCTCACTAAGTTTAATGTTACTTGATTAAAGTAGCTAACGTTAGCCCAAGAAAGCTAGTGTTAGCTTGGGTCCAAGGTAGCGGGGCGTGTTTCCAGGGAAAATATAGCTCTTCAAGACAACAAACTTCCCAACGGTCACTTAGCTTGATCGCTAACAAGACAATAACTTAACACAGTTTATTCAAAAGACATTTATACCAGTAGTATTTCGACACTACTGTGTCGTCATCAGAGTCAGGGTTCAACAGGGTAGCGTTGTCTAAAATCAAACAAGGCCGTTGTGCACTTACCGGAAATGACAATTGGAAATTAACATTAGCTAGAATTAGCATTTGCGTTATCGTTTGCGCTACCAAATCATTACAGACTGCTAAATTAACCCAATAAACATACTAATGGCTTATAACCAACAACAGTACAGTGGTGCTTAGTGCTAAAAAACACATGTATAACTTAGATTTGTATAATGGTCCCTCCTAATGGTCCCTCCCCCTGCGCTACGTAGCCAAGATGGCGACCATTGAGGGCGAGAAATGTCCATAGTTGCACACTCAACTTTTTGACTGTTTTGAGTGCACCATCCGGGTTCTCACAGTGCATTTTCCCACACTTCTCAGTGTGAACGCACTCAAATGCAGTCAAAATGTTAAGTTTAAGTAGAGATGTATGCGATTTGAGACACAGCACACGTCTCTTTTGTGGACCAGTTTTTACTCCAACAGTCATAATATGCTGTACATTGTGAATTTCTCAACAAACTTTAGCACAAAGTCAAGAAGTTTTGATAGGTAGAACAACATCTCATCTGCCACTTCCAGCTTTTCCATGATGCATTTGGGAAAATACAAAAAAACATCATAACATTAAAGCGCTGCGCTGAGCTGCTGTCGTCAGCACGACCACAAACATCTCACCAGTGTCACCACCAGGAGCAACGTACCTGCAGAATGAACTGAATCTGATTCTGGCTGCAAACTAAGATGATTGTGTTTAATTACTGATTTAGACTCACATTTGCATTAAATTAGCTCAACGTGCCTCCATATGTTCTCAGTTCATTCAGCCGCTGCAAAACACTGATGAATAAAACAAGACTATTTACACAACTGACTGGGAGGTTGTATGCAAATGTCCCCTGAACCCATTCATTAATAGACCTCTGTACAGCTGCGGAGGTTATAAGAGGAAAGACTAAAAGGTAGCAGTGAAAAGAAGAAGGTAAAATCAGGTTGATGAGAAGAAGAAAAGTGAGGTATTTATCTGGGAGGAAAACTAAAACATTATCTGATGCTCATCACTCAGCAGCAGAAGGAAAAGTAGAGGAATGTGTCTCGGTGGCGATGACTCGAGAGTTTTTCTCAGCACATTATTCATCAGATCATTGCCAAACAGCGGTGGGAGGTATCGACACAAGAGGAAAAACAACAAATGAGGAGAAGGAAAAGATTTTCAGAGATCAGTTTGTTTCTTCCTGACGACTCTGCAAAGTTTTATTTATTTAAATGACAGTATGAGCGATGAACATCCTGAATTCATCGGGATCTGTTCTGTTGATTGAGTCGATGAGTATCAGCTGTGCAGAAACATTCCTCATGTGGACGACGCATCTGGAAGTGCTGCTGTTGGTTTGAAAGCATCTTGACTGAAGATGCTTTTAGAAAATGATGGTGGATGAGTGCTTCCTAAACACTCACAGGAGGCTGAGAGCATCTGAAGAATTTGGGTGCTGAGAACTGGTTCCTAATAGGAGAGAACCACATCAATCATTCATTTAACGATCAGCATTTTTGTTTGCTGACTGTTAAATGAACCTTTTCCCTGCGTCTAGCTGTCCACTAATGATGATTTACTAGTCGCTGGAGGGACTATGTATCTCTCCTGGACTGGAAACGCCTCCCTCAGGAGGAGCTGGAGGACGCTGATGGGGGGAAAGAATGTCTGAGTCTGCTGCCACCGCAACCCGGTTCTGGATAAAAGGTGGAAAATGGGTGGATGGATGGTTAGCTGTCTACTAACTATGTACAAACTCACAAAAAAACCCCACAGCTAACACAACAAAAGCTAACAAACTACAAGGACGTTATATATTTTGGATTGGATTTGGATATTTTGATTTGGAACTGAGCAAAGCGGCTTGCTGCAGCTGGTTCACTCTGTTCTAAAACTTATGATTGCACTGTGTTACTGTTTTATCTAGATCGTGATGAATTGTTCCTGTTTTGTGCAGCAACTTCTGCAACATCAGCAGATGTAAAAATTAAAAAATTTGTTGGAGACAGGGTGATACATGTCATCTATGGGGTCAGTTGGGCAGGAGAACTGAAAGCAGACATAACGTTATCTATAAGTCTGTATTTTGATAGATTAAGAAAAGAACTGTAACGCCCACTTAAGGTGTATAAAACGCTGTTATAAACGCTCCACTGGGAGCCTTTTTCTTTGTAACCTCATCCTGTGTGTTGCACTGTGAAACACTCCTTCTTGTACAAGAAAATAAACACTGTTAAATTTGATGTTCTATTGTTTAATGGTCATTAAGAAGACATTTTTTTAACACACTCCACCGCAGCAAGTGATTCCAACATCAAGATTAATATGATGAGTCAACGAGTCAAAGCAACACTAGTTATCAGATTAAATGACTCCACAGTTATTAAGCTAAACTTCCACCTCTTTACATCTGATTTACCTGTTTGCAGCATCTAAACTACCATATTGACTCTGAATACCAAGTCTGTCTGAAACCAACAGTCTGTTTATCTTGCTGTAATCATCCCTCCTGTTCATACTGACCATTAGAAGATCCCTTAATAATGACCTTACAATGGAAGTGATGGGGGACAAAATCCACAGTCCTCCTTCTGTGCAAAAATGTATTTAAAGTTTATCTGAAGCTAATATGAAGCTTCAGCGTCCAAATGAGTCAAATCAAGTAGATATCTTTCAACATTACAGTCTTTTTAGTGCCAAAGTCCCTCTTTTTGTTACTATACTTCCACCTGCAGCTCAACAGGGAAACACTGTCCGAGGAAACACAAAGAGGGAATTTGATGCTAAAAAGACTGTAAATGTGTCAGATATCCACTTGATATGACTAACTCAGACTGCTGAAGCTGAATAGAAGCTTCACACAGACTTTTAAATGACTGTGTGGACACACTGTGGATTTTGGCCTCCATCACTTCCATTGAAAGCACATTTGAAGGATCTTTTAATATCCAGTATGAACAGGAGGAATGATTACAGACACCTGACTGCTGATTATAGACACATGTCCTTTACGGTCCTGCCAACTATTTAAGAGTTCATGTTACTGCAGATGCATTTGTTTCTATTTGTCTAGAAAGAAAAAAAATTAATGTCAAGGACAATTGTTTCCACTCAGCCGGAATAAAAAACGCTGACTCCACTTTTGTTCTGGGTGTTTCATAACTTTGTGTACACTCACACAGTACATCATGTCATCACATTAAAGCTGAACTGAAACCCACTCAGCTTTGTCCAACATCTCATCCAATAATCTGCAGCCGCCGCCGAGAGAGAGACCGAGGAGACGCTGGAAAAAAAAAACACCGTGAATCACTTTAAATGTCAAGTGGAAGAAAGCTTATAAACCTGCTGACATTTGTCTGAGGCGAAGATCTGTTACCGAGCTGCAACACAACAAACTGAAACACAACAACAACAGGACTCGACGGACACTCTCACCTCCCCCCCCCCCCCCCCCCACGTATATAACACATCTGTGTCGGGGAAGGATGTGAATGACACACGTGTTAATACAGAAATGGATTTCAGGTTGTGTAAATCATGTGAGACACAGAGAGAGAGAGAGAGAGAGAGGAGGTATGTTTCATTCGCTGTCAGTGTAAAATGACTGTCAGGTAATTTAAGTGGAAGCAGAAACGCCTTGTGAGGGAGAAACATATTTCTGAGAGAACAGGACACTCTGGACGGATGATGATGGATGGATGGATGATGAAAGGACGGAGAGACGAGTGAGATGAGAGAGACGGAGAGACTGTCAGGTGTTTAATGTGTAGAGTGTTTTCCCTTCAACATCACGCTGCTTCACTGTTTATTCCTATAGAAAGAGAGTCACATGACCTCTAGAGGCGCCGTTTAGTTAACAGCTGTTGTTTTTTTTTAAATGCAAGAACAAAAAAAAAGCAACACTGTCACCTTTCTAGTGAGGACAGACTCAATAAAGCTGGATCTGCATCTGCATCTGTTTGATTCAGTGCTGAAGCTCAGGTGAGAAAAGCACAAAAAAACGTTAATTGAGGAAAATCCACCAATAACAACAATCCTTCTCTAAACCTGCTCCAAACAACAACTCTAACAGCTCCTTTCTATTAGAATATATCATATCTTCACTTATGTTTTATTGTAAAATTGTATTTATATTATTTATGATCTTCTGACTTTTATGGAAGTTGTATTTTCTTGTATTATTCTATTGTTTGATTATTTTGCACCACCAAGGAGAAACCTGCTCTGCAATAAACCTTTCTCTGATTCTGATAATAATAATAATAATAATAATAATAATAATAACAATAATAATACCTCTAAATCTTACTTATTAACCAGTTTTATCTTGTTTTTTTAATCTGTACATAACCAGAAATGTAAAAATCCCACTTTGGGCTTTTAAAGGGAGTCACTGTTATCAGGCAGCAGCGGTGACGCTGCACAGAAGAAGAAGTCGAGGTCGTTACCAGGCCGACAGATAAGGTTTGTTTCCATCCACTTGTTTTATTCACATTTTGAATTTGCACATAAAAAACCTGCCTGTAAACACTGGAGGTGTAAAACTAACTATCATAAAAACAACATACAATAAAAGTGTAAATGTAAACAGACGGACATCTGTCATCATGACATCATGTGACTTAGAGCTGAAAACATCAGATGTGTGTGGAGCGATGATGAGGAGACTGTAACCTTCCTCACATCAATACATGAAACCGACAGAAATGTCATATTTCCATCATGTTTCACATCGTTTCAGCTTTGACTGTCGCTTTGTTGATGACGTCATCTCGCTGCGTCTCTTCTTCTGCAACAGTTTAACGCCTACGACTGTTCGTCTCGGATGAACCAACTCCAAATATTTTGGATAATTTGGATGAAAACCTATAAACTGTTTGCTGTGAGACGTCGATCTTATCTACAACCAAATCTTGAACTATTCCTTTAAGTTTCTTTACATTTATAGAAACATACGTTTATTCAAAGCTGTACGACGTTGCTGCACCATATCATCAATTCTTTGGAAACTCTTAAATCTTTTTGCATGTTGTGTTTTTGCTCATTTTTGCCGGATGATACAGGATGCAGATAAAAACACAAGGAGCATAGGAGAAACACAGAAATGGAGGGATGAATAGAGGGATGCACAGAGAGGTAGATGAGTGGATGAACGGAGGGCAGCTGCAGCGGTGTGAAGGTGACTGATTGACCCCTGAGAGTCAGACCGCTGGGGTGAAAGCTCCGGAGGCACGCCAGCGAGGGGAAAACAACAAACTCCACCGTCAGCACATATAGAGGAGGAAGGGATGAGGGAGGAGGAGGAGGAGGAGGGAGAGAGAGGGGGGAATTTAGTGTCAATTAGAGAGAGAGAGAGAGAGAGGAGAGAGGAAGTGTGGAGGTGTAGATGGATTTACTGTACGTGAGAGAGGAGGGGGAGGAGAGGACGAAATGAGAGAGGAAGGTGAGAGGAGGAGGAGGAAGGAGGAGAGATGGATGAATTCGCTGTGTGTGTGAGAGAGAGAGAGAGGAGGACTGCAGCGGAAGGAAGGAAGGAAGGAAAATGAAAGAATCAATGAAATGAAAATTTCTTTCATTTAATTTTATGTTACAACAGCTCGAGAGCAGATATTAAAGCAACACTCATCTGAGCGTAAAATTTAATAACGAGAGAGGCGAGTTTTAAAACTTCTCAACAAAAGCCAGAAGCTTTAAAGGATCATTTCCTAAAAGTTTATTACAACGTTGGGTCTTATTTTCTTGTAGTTTTGTCCTCATGGAAAGTCCTGATTCCATCGCAGGAACCAGCGACCGCAATGTTTCAGATATACGCTGTTAAAAATGTCACCTTTTTAACAGCAGGACAGTTCAGACTCCTAGATATTACATTTATATATCACTAAACTGTTTTCCCAGTTGCATTGAAGTTATGTATCTCACTGAAGTGGTGGTAAGGAGGTCGATAAAAGTACTTTGGTTAAAACGTCTAATCGATATTTTTATCAAAGCAAAGTACAGCTGTCAGTGTGTAATGTGTTGTGTGTGTGATGTGATGAACCTACAGAGGATTATCAGAGACTCTGCAGCTCCTCTCGGCTTTACGGAGCTTTATAGTGAGTTTCAGCTCATTGTTTATCTGTCCGGCTGCAACTTTTACTGTTCTGGTTCACTCTCAGCGTCTCATAGCGTCGTTTTCAGAGAAAAAGCTGTAAAAAGCCGCTGTACACTACCTGCTAACAGACACAGTTAGCTGTAGACTAGCTGGTGAACATAGTGGAGCATTTAGCAGCTAAAGAGCCAGATATTTCCCTCAGGAGTTGGTAGAGAGTAAAAAGAGAAGCTAAAAGAGAGTGAATATTGGACTCACATTCACCAGGTGGACAGAAACACGACTCCACATGAATGATAATGTTGCTCCGTAACTGCTGGACGTGGAAATAAACAACTGTTTGCTAACATGTTAGCAACAACTACTTTATAAGCTGATAATATGACAGAAGTTGAGTTTACAGACTATTCTTCTGAAAATAAGTGGACAAACAACATAATGTCAAGCAGCTTTAACCAGACTGAAAGAATAAACGGACCCAGAATAGAACCCTGAGGAACGCCACAAGTAATTATTGATGTTATCAATGAATGATGATGTTGCTCCATAACTGCTGGATGTAGAAATAAGCAACTGTTTGCTAACAAGTTCAACATATCAACTTAAAAGATGATGATATGTCAGAGTTGAGTTCACTACTTCAGTCAGACTTTAACACTGAATCAGTCGCCTCTGATTCATTTTAACGGCTGAACTGAAAAAATATCAAAAAGACAAAACTGATTCTCCAGACATCAACCAGACTGACTAGATATAGAAAAACTACATAAAATAAATAATTAATATAAGCTAAATAATGACAATAGCAGAATTAATTATAATTAATCCAGAAAAAAACACACCTTTAGTGCAAGAACACAGCTTTAATACTGAAAATCTATCTGTAAATCTGCCGTTTTACCAGGAACACAACAAGCTTCATTGATTGAATCACCAGTGAGACTATAACTATAAAAACAAAACATGTGATGATGCAATAAAACACATGTTGGTGTTAATTAAAAGAGCAGCTGACTGAACACAGGAGCAGACAGACTTTCCTCAGAGGCCAAACATTCACTGATGGGACTTTTCTTTTACTGGTATCAATAAGATGAATATGAGACCCTGAGGAGGCGACGTCCTGGATTTACAACCTCAGTTAACATCCGAGAGGAACGAATGAAGATTTTAGTACTAGAGAGTCTTTCAAAGCACTTCAGTGATAATCAATCAGTGAAAAGCAGGAAATCCTCACATTTATAAATCTGTCACTAACAAAAATATAAAACCGATGAAGCTCTGCAGCCTCCGCAGACTGAGACCTGCTGCTGTTTCATCTCCTCTCTGCTGGTGATTCGCCTGCAGAGGAAACTGAACATCAGACTGTCGGAGGTGTGAACAATCCCACAGGAGACAAACCTTGTGTTCTTCCTCCTCTCATCCTCCTCCTCACTCTGCTTCACTCTCATCATCATCATCATCTCTTTCTATTGTTTCTGTCCTCTGCTGAACCTCTACGTGTCTCCGCTGCTGCAGATACTGAATCTGTTCGTCAGTCTGGTTTCAGGCAGCGTCACATCACAGAGTCTCTCTTGTTCTTGTCTTTAGATCCTCTCAGAACATCCTGAACATGTTGATGGCCTTCAGGCCTTCGGTGGTTTACCTCGTTACCTCCGAGACAGATCATCATCTGTTAGAGTTGATCAGCTGCATCCGTCTCCTGTGGAGTACCGCAAGGTCTCGTATTAGGTCCTGTTTTATTGTTCTATATGTGTTCTCACAGTGCGGCCTGACAGTAATAACAGTTCAGGATGAGCACAACAGACACCCGCACGTTAAAAAGTAAATACGACGTCACGTTGTGTCAATCACGTTTACACACCGACTCCGAAAGTTTCGTCCGTCATTAAAGCTTTCGGAGCAGGTTTGATTTACAGCCTTTACAGAGTTGTTTGACCATTCAGAGCCACCGTACATGCAAACAACACAGCCTGGAAACACTGATACTATCAGCTCCAGCAGAGAACTTACACACAGACTGATCACAGGACGACTATTGACCATCATCTTGTCTGTATGTTGCAGCGTTTTGAGGCTGTGAGGCTCCATTTTGCCTCAAATTGTGATTTTTCACATAGAATATAGTAATAAAACGCATCGGACTCGGTGTGCAAGGTTTCTGTAAAGATTTTTGTCGGATAACGGATTAAAAAAATGAAAAAAACGGACTTGGTGAGCAAAGACTGAGCTGATCAGCTGCATCCGTCTCCTGTGGAGTACCACAAGGTCTCGTACTGGGTCCTGTTTTATTGTTCTATATGTGTTCTGACAGTAATAACAGTTCAGGATGAGCACAGACAGCAGAACTGTTCATCATTTGAGAGGATCCCGACGCTTGTCACCCTGTCAGCTGCTCGTCAGGAGGAAGACCAGGAGAATCTGAGTGAAAGCACAAACGTGGTGGAAAATAAGTGGTTTTTACTCAATGATCAGCGGCAGCTTCTTCCATCTCAGATCAGTTGGAAACCTTGTAAAGCTGCATAGTTGATTATAATTCTGCTTCTTTCACATTACACAGTATTTTGATTCATTAATAATGTAAAACCTATTGATTAGTGGAGCTCTGAACAACAGTCTAACCTTTATTCTGGCTCCAGGTGTGCAGATTATGCAGGTTTTTTTTTTTTTGGTGTTTTCAAAGCAAACATCTTCCCTTTTTTGTTGCCTTTTGTTTGTATCTCAATATCTGCAGTTAATAAAGAAAAAAGCTTTTTTTCCTCGCTGTGGATTTGTGCACTGAGCTTCTTCAGAGATGAAACCATAAACACAGCTGTTGTTGTGGTGACGGCTCAGGCTTTGTTCACAGCTCAATCACTGAGCTCCTCTCTCACATTCTCTGTTGTTTATATCGAGAGGATGAAGTCGTATCTTCTGCGGATCATTCGCTTCATTCACACGACTCCGTCTGTGTCGGCTCTGGATAAAGTCTTTTTCTCTTTTGTCTCTGTCTTTGATTCTCTTTTGTCTTTTTCTGTCCTCCCCCCACTGCTCTCTCTCTCTCTCTCTCTCTCTCTCTCTCTCTCTCTCTCTCTCTCTCTCTCTCTCTTTGCATCACTCTATCTGCCTCTCTGGATATTGTTTGCTGAAGGTCAGTCTTTGACATTGGAGCATGTGCTCTCCATTAAATGAAAGCAGAGAGCTGAGATTTGCTTGTCTGAGTCCTTTTTTTTTAGCTTGATCAAGACAGAGTTATGTAAGAATTTAACTCCAAAGTGAAATCCATTCATGAATGAATGAGCTGCTGTGGAATTTAAACACAGCTGAGAGTCAAATGTCGGAGGATAAAACAGTGATATTCTATATTTTTGTTGTTTGTTATATTATTAACAAGTATTATGTGTGTATCTAAAGCCTGATATATATTATAAAAACACATCAATGATCCACACGGCTGCACCATGAACACACACACAAACACACACACACACCACCACTGCTGCCAGAAACACTCACTACAGCACCAAATGTTGATTCATCCACCACTGAAAATAGTCCCCAACACATGCACTATTTCCTCCTGTTTGTAAGATAAAAGCTGGTTCAGGAAATTACTGAACCTTCTTAAAAAATTAAATATTTATGAGGTGTTTTTTAAAGATTTACATCCCCAGCAGTGTGAACCTGAACATCTCCCTAAAACATTAATATTCTACTAAAGTACAACAGCAAATGTTTTGTAGGAAACAGGGATGAGCAGAGATCCCAGTATTTGTATTTGTATCTGTATTTGTATTCGAATAAAAGTGGACAGAGGCTTAAAAATCCTGTTTTTGTGTTTAGAAAAAGTGTTAGAATAAGTGTTCATGAATAAACTACCTTATGAAGGAGGTCCCCACACCAGGTCTCGAACTGGAGTCTCACAGATCATAGACGACTGTGCTGACTACTGAACTAAAACTTTACTCATCGCCTCATCGCAGACAGACCTCTACCTATTTATACACCCATAACACAGAGACAACACAGCGTGTAACATATAGGGAGGAACTTCAAAGGCGATTCTTTCATTTATTGCCTATTTTTTAAAACCTAACTTTGTGAAAAGGAGAAGGGGAACAACAGGTTATGGAGAGTCTTTAAGAGCACTTCACATGTGTCAGTAGTTCAGCTTTATCTCTGGGGAACACCCTCAACTCCAGGAGTGATGTCCAAATAAGGAAATGTGCGTCATGTAGCAGGTGGATGTGACTCCCCTCGTTGAGACCTGCTGATAGACGTCACAGCGGAGCAGAGGAGAGACACTGAGATAGTGATGTAACCGACCTGCACGCTGGTGTTTAACATGGGTTTTTTTTTCTTCCTGAAAACAAATAATTTTTAAAATATTTGTATGAAACAAATATTTGTATAAAACCCACTATTTGTGCTTTGCCGAATAATGTATTTGTATTCAGACACACCCCTAGTAGGAAACATAATGATGCTAAAAATGATGTTTTCTGTAAAATGTTCACTGACAATGTTTTTCTTTTTTTTCCCACCAAAATATCAGCTGTTACAGTACAAGACTGTCCTGCAGCAGCTTCTTCATGGTTGAGTTTAGACTCTGACAGCACTGTGTGAAGGTTAAAGTCTTTCATTAACCTTAAACCTACATTAACTGATGTTTTGTCTACTAGTTTTCATCAAAAACAAGTAGTGAACACATATCATCAACTTTTAAGTTGATATGTTGGACTTTTTAGCAACTCGTTGCTTATTTCCACATCCAGCAGGTCACATATTTGGCGGTTAGCGGCATCGAAAGCTGGTTCAGGAGGTCAGACCAACGCTGGGAGGATCACATTTCCTGTCGGCTCTCCATGAGAAGCAGGAGAAGCAGCAGGTCAGAGAGACTCGGACCCTGATAAATGACTGAAAATAGATGAATTAATAATCTCCTCCATGTGTTCGGGTGCAGCCTGTGTTTCGCTTCGTCTTCTCTGCTCCACGCTGGCAGATTTTATTCCAGACTCACTGTTGCATTAAAATGCTGCGGGTGTCCTGGCAGATTCATTAGCTGTCTCATTAATATTGATTTACTGTCTATTAAGCATTTATAAACCCCCTAAATAAATATTGAATTAATGTAAGGTTAAACAAGACACCATATCAGCATGCATCATCTTCTCTCCCTCCATCCGTCTCTCTCCCCTGCAGACGTGTCATCCCTCCTTTCTCAGCCATCTGCCTTTTTTTTTTTTTTTTAATCCAGAAATGATGGCGAGATTGACAGATCGTCTCGCTTTGCCCTCTGGCGTGTCTGACCTCCGCCGGCCTGTCAGGATGAGACACACACACTCGTAAAAAAAAAAAAAAAAAAAAAAAAGGCCAACAAGGCGAGCTGAGCGTTAATCAGTCGGATGCTAAAATTAAAATCTTCCTCGTCTTTCTCTCTGGGAGGTGTTGAACACCGACGGGGAGTCTCTTCCTGTCTGTCACTGTCTCTTCCTGTTACTGTCTGAACTTCTGTTTCATCTGCCTATGAGCTTGTTTCCTTTTTTATTCTCCTTCTATTGATCTGACCTGCCTCTCAGTTTCTTCCTCCTCCTCCTCCTCCTCATCTGCTCGCGTGAGGAAGACGTTTCTCGCCGTTGAACCCAGAGCCTGAACTTTTAAAGAAACGTTAACGTCTGAGCCTCCACTCTGCTGTCAGGAAGCTGTGGGGCCTCTGAGCCCCCTCCTCCTCCTCCTCCTCCTCCTCCTCCTGCACTGCTTTGTTTCCGTGGCAACACATCCTCGAAACTCGCCGGGTGATGTGGCTGGCGGCGGACACCGAGGGACGTGCAGGGCTTTCTGGTTTGCTGACAAACTGGAGCCATGACTCAAATGTTTTAGTTGGTTTTAGAGGTTTCCCAGCAGATGATGTGTTCACAGACACACAGACTCCAGTAAAACTGCCCCACAGGTTGTTTATGTTTACCCATGATGCTTTTTAAAGACAGAAACAAAAGAGAAAAGACAGGAAGTATCCGTCCAGCTCTTCTCGTTTGAATTTTCCTGAATCTAAAGCCTCACTGGGGCCGGATTATTGTCTCTAGGAGACATGTGGTCGTTTTAACATTCTTCAACTCCACCCTGCAGTAATAATTACAGCTGCAATGGCCGACTGTCTCTCTCTGAACTCGCTGCTCCTCCTGTCATTTAAATCCCTTTAAAACCGGAGCGACGTCCTTTTATAGTTTATAGTGAATCTCTGAGTTTTTTTTTTTTCTCCCTCTGCTGCATTTCATCAGCTTAGTGTGAAATTTGACTTTTATGTGAAAATGAAGGAAGTCAAAACATGTGAACTCCAACATGTCGGCTTATTCAGGAACCACTATGAGGAGAGCAAGACCCCTGTTAAAGCTCATCAGATGAGCTGTTGTAATGTCAGATACAGGTAGGTTGTTACACCGTCCTGTAACTATCACTGGATCACTGAGAGACTGAAGGATTTATGGAGGTTTATTGGTGATGAACAGGAAGATGATCTTTGACTCTTCACCTCATTTAATATCTTTGTTTCATCTTCAGATCAGTTTATATGGGGGTGGAGGGTGTGAAACGATGAGACAGTAATAATGAGAGCGTGTTAGCAGCACACCTGCATCTTTAGGATACTATATGAGTTAAAGGAGATTCATTCTGCCAAAATATCCATACAGACACACATCTATGGATCTGTAGAGTTCAGGTTCAAAGAAGAGTCGTCTGTATATAAAGTGCAGCAGCTGCTTTTCACTGCATGTTCCTCAGTTCAGGTTAGTTAGTTGTTTTTGGACTTAAGTATAAATTAGAGGTGTGCCTGAATAGAAATACATTATTCAGCAAAGCACAAATAGTGGGTTTAATATGAATATTTGTTTCATACAAATATTTAAAAAGTGATTTGTTCCCCGGAGATAAAGCTGAGCTACTGACACACACTAAGTTCTCCCAACAGACTCTCTATAATCTGTTGTTCCTCTTCTCCTTTCCACAAAGTTAGGTTGTAAAGAAATAGGCAATAAATGAAAAGTGCAAAGCAAGAATCACCTTTGAAGTTCTTCTACATGTTATACACTGTGCTGTCTGTGTGTTATGGGTGTATAAACAGGTAGAGGTCTGTCTGCAACGAGGTGATGAGTAAAGGTTTAGTTCAGTAGTCAGTCGTCTATGATCTGAGACTCCAGTTCTAGACCCGGTGTGGGGACCTCCTTCATAAAGTAGTTTATTCATGAACACAGTGTCATAAAAACAAAAACAGGATTTTTAATCCTCTTTCCACTTTTATTCGAATACAAATACAAATACTGGGCTCTCTGCACATCCCTGGTTTAAATTTTTCACTATTTATCTGTTAGTAGATTAATTGAGCACAAAATGAACCTGCAGTTTTGTAGCATATATTTTTTAGTCTATGTGTCATCAGTAGTTACACCCTAAAGATTAAATAATAAATACTCGTGAACATTAATCATGTAGATACATTTATTTTGTTTAAATTACTGTGTTCTTGCACATCTAAAGGAAGGTTGTGTTACAATCACGACATACTGTATGTCTGCATGTATTAACTATGACTGTGTACTTTAGGCTGTTTTAACATACAAATTACTAACAAAATATATCATAAAGCAAAAATAATGTAAATATCTTATACAGTAAACATCCGTGTGTGTGTGTGTGTGTGTGTGTGTGTGTGTGTGTGTGTGTGTGTGTGTGTGTGTGTTGTGTGTGTGTGTGTGTGTGTGTGTGTGTTTGTGTGTGTGTGTGTGTGTGTGTGTAACATATTAAAGTTCATGAAGGAGGTTCAGGTGGATCATTATCTTCTAATCAGAGTGATGCTTCTCTGGAGGATGTTGGATATTTTTTATTTGTATGAATCAGTCTGAATATATTGATCTGTATGTATTCATACATATATGTTATATGTTTGTGTGGAAGCATGTGGAGGAGGAGAGTTATCCAAGAAAACAGTTTCAGATTGATGTTTTGATTTTCTTTGAAAATCCTGACAAGACTACAAAGATGGCAGCTGAGCTAAGACTGTTTGAGTAATGTTGTGATGGAGCTGCGGACTTTAAAGCCACATATCTGTTAATCACAACATTATAGAGCCGTCTTAGTACAGCCGGCCATCTTTTTAGTCTTGTCAGCGTTTCCCAAAATCAAAGAAAATCAAAGCATCAATCTGAAAATGGCCTTCGTGGAGCACAGTATGATATCACAGCAGGAGATATGCCTTTAAAAACCCTCCTCCTCCTCCTCCTCCTCCTCTCCCTCGTCTCTCCGTCTTTCATTCGCTGTCTAGTTAACTCAGGTGAAGCAGGAATATTAAGATGGATGGACGAGCCGGAAGGGAAGCAGTAGATACGGCGAGGAAGGAAAAAAAAAAAAACAGAAAATGAAGAGCGATGAAGGAGCGAGCGATGTCATTTCTGCACACAGAAGCAGCAAAGTCAAATCTCCTGTTTGTCGTTTTTTACAGCGAACGACAGAAGACTCTCTCTGACCGAACTGACGTGCAGGTTGACCGGATGACAAATAGCACAAAATTTAAAACAGATGATTTTCAGAAGTGCGGCAGGTAACTCGTGTCTCCGGATGATGAATCTCCTGAACGATGAAAGATGAGAAGTGAAGAATCAGCTGCTTCTGAGGATCTGAAGTGTCGAGTGATGAACTTGAAGTGATTAATTTTTATCACTTTTAATGACGATGAATTACTGTAATGAAGGTGTTGAAACTGACGGGGGAACAATCTCACATGTCTTACGGCCTTTTGGTCTGAAGCCTGATGAACAATTCAACAACCGTTAGCATTTAGCTTTTAGTTCATTTATCAACTAAAACTATAAAGAAATGACGAAAAATGAGACCAAAACTAAATAAAAAGTAACTTTGAAATCAAGAACTATGATGGACAAAACATCAACGAGCTCCTGATTGGTCAAACAGTCTCCTCCAGCAGCCAATCATATCTCTCGTTCAGAAGTTGATTGAGCTGTTTGACCTGCTGTTAATAAGAAGCATCTTCATTCAGTAAAGTTATCTGACGTTACAGACTTACGGACTAAATGTTTCCAGGTCAGCAGGAAACATCAGGCTGTTGGATCACTGTTAGAGCACAGTCTGTAACCATGGTAACAGCGCACAACAAAGATGGAGACACTTAACATGTGACAACAATTAGTGTTGGGCAAAAAAACTGAACAGACGATTCTATAAATGCTGATTTTTTTTTGCAGGTTTGATACGTATCAGGTCTGTACTGTCTCCAGGAAGTAGCTTCATACACTAAAGTCCGACACCTTCACAATAACAGCCTTCGCCTTCTCCCGCCTACGCTGCTTTACACGTCACCAGACGAGCTGCCAGCGATAAAAAAAAATATATACAAATTGAAGCATCACAATCTAAAACTGTATTAAAAACTCACTTGAGTGCTGTGTGACAGACGTGTGAGCAGTGCAGGTGGTGACTGACACACCTTTGTCCCTCGGGGCTTTCCGTAGCTGTATGCGCTCGCCGCTGAGACGGTGCTGATACTGATAGGGACGCCACACTTCTCATACATGCTGCCTGTATGATGATTCACTGATGTACTCAGTGCCTGTTAATGTTAATTTGTATTTTAATTTTGTTATTTCTGTTACCGTCATAATACAACATACAGAACATATGAGTTGGTAGATTTTTCTTTTTTTACTGTAAAAATAATACACATGGTATAAGTTTAAACCTTGCCTTTATGATTTTATGTAGGAATTCTAAGTTATTATTGTGCACAACTCCAAATAACTCATCTTAGAGTAGGTATAATAATGGGGAAATAGTCCTCCTTATTGGCCACACAAGAAAAGTCAATTATAATTATGATTGTTACACGTAAAAGACTTATTGATTTTGTAAGTTGTCTGTAAGGATAATGAAGCTCAGCCTGAATGCTTTTTACTTCCGCTGGATTCATGCACAACTTGTTAGCGTCCAGTTTTACTCTAAAAATAATACACATGGTACAAGTTTAAACCTTGCCTTTATGATTTTATGGGTGAATTATGAGTTATTAATCTGCACAACTCCAAATAACTCATCTTAGAGTAGGTATAATAATGGGGAAATAGTCCTCCTTATTGGCCACACAAGAGAAGTCAATTATAATTATGATTGTTACACGTAAAAGACTTATTGATTTTAAGTTGTCTGCTTCATGTCGCTTACAGCCTGATATTCTGGGAGGATAATGAAGCTCAGCCTGAATGCTTTTTACTTCCGCTCCATACATACACAACTTGTTAGCGTAGCATTTGGTGCTCTAGTGGCAGAGTACTGGAAAACTCTAAATACTCAAAATATTTAGAGGTTCGGCCCCAAGTACACTGAGACAACACAAACACTTGACCGTTACAGCTCTGACTAAAATGTCTGAATTTTTGTTGACTGAAATAAAAGTCAAATGACTAAAATTTGCCTAAAACTAATCAACATTTTAGCTATAAGACTATAAATCAAAATCCGGTGCACATTGCTAGTATCTCACAGTTATCGTCTGGTTTCTTGTCTTTAAACCAGGAAAAGGGGAAGCAGGCTGGAGGTTCGGCGAGCAAACTGCGGCGTGTTAGCAGGCTGTGTTAGCATCATCCTCTGCCGCTCTGCTATCGGACATGAAATATTTACAGGCGGTGCTAATTAGAGGAAGCACAGAGGATGAACACACACACTCATTCATGCTCGTACACGCACTCACACACACAAAAACCCATAGAAACTTCTACTTTTAACACTCCTGCACACACACACACACACACACACACACACACACACACACACACACACACACACATCTCCTCCCTCCCGACCTTTGAGGAGCTGCGGACGGAAATCCTCTTAATTACTGACACACACACACACACACACACTATCTTCTGAGCCCTTGAATTATTCCCGTTTGATGAGAGCAGCAGACAGCCGCTGAACTTTATCACTGCTGGTGAAATAGTCTATTAATGGCGGTAATATTGTGAATCAAAATAAGAATTAGAGTTTATATCCATTTCTTAGAGACAAAGAAAAGAAAATCATCCCTTCAGGAACAAACACTTTCCTCTCAGCAGCTGCAGCAAGCAGACTGAAATCACTCCCATAATGCAATGCAACCAGAATTAAAAAAAAGGAAACATATCTGTTCATACAAAAGTGTTGCTGTATGTGTTGTACATATATTTTTGTACACTAAGGAGCAGATTTACCCCTTTTTCAGTACTTAACAGCCGAATTACATTTCTCCTTATTTACTAAAGGAGCCAGTAAAATGGAAGAAAAGTGTCTCAGCTGAAAATAGCATGTTTGGATTCATGCAATATGTATTTAAGGCGTTCCTGTGAGGAGGCATAAATGCGGGGGGAAAGTGGAATGGAAATCCATAGAAATATCTGCTGCACCTGATTTATCACCGCAGGCCGACCACGGCGGCAGGAAACTGTCTGAAATCTAACATCTGAGAAGAGACACACACACAGAGAGAGACGCCGGTTTAAAATCACAACATGAGTTTAGCTGCTCAGCAACACGACTCAAGAGCAGGAAGCAACAGTTTTACCGTCTGTTTCCTTCACGTCTCTCCTGCATATTTACCATCACTCCCAGCAGGTTCATTATATTATCTGTTTACATAAACATACTTCTGAAAAAAGTTTTAAAGTTTTACCAAAAATCTTCCAAAGCTATTTCCATAATAACTAATTTAATGATTGACAACATCAGGAGATTTCCAGCCTGGTCGCCAGAATAAAACGTTGGCAGTTTACATTTCTGCAAACCACAGAAATGTTGAACATCTACGTTTCAACATGTGAAATATGTAGAATATTAACATTTCAGGAATACGTATCATCTCAACATTTCTTAAGTGACGTACTTCACATGCAGCAAGTTGGAAATCAGCAGAGAACAGTTCGAGACCACCTTGAAACCAATGTCCACTTCCTGTTTCAACCGACAAAAGCAGGTGTTTTTAGTGAGACATCGGCCGTTTTTATTTTATTTTTTATTTTAACCCAAACCATGATCTTTCCCTAACTCTAACCAAGTGGTCTTTGTGCCTAAACCTAACCAGACCTGAACCACAGCGTTGTCACACCATAAAACATCATTATTCAACAGGTAGAAATGTTGATATTATACGTTCCACACGTGTTGAAACGCAGATATTCAACGTTTCTGTGGTTTGCAGAAACGTTCAATGCCAACATTTTCTTCTGGTGACTGGGTTTGGATGAATAGAAGCTTGCAGATCTTCTTCTCTTCAACCAATATTCCAAGTTCAACAGTAGAAAGCACTTTTGTTTGTACTCCAGTTCTTTATAGACATGCGCAACATGCTGCTCTTTACATTTCCAGTCTTCCAGTTTGCACCAGTTTGCGACAGGCTTAATAAATCCCCCTACATGTACAGTACACTGTTAAAATTAGTGCTTTGGTTGTTTGTTCAAATACTTTTAATCAACTGACAAGTGACGTCTTTTGGTCGTGTTGATAATGTATCTGTCAGGAGGATGTCAGGTTGGTTTATAGTTGATAAGAACTAGTTCAAACATCGTGTTGTCCGAGCACGTTGGAAATTTAAAGTGTTTACAAATGGCTCCTGTTGAAGGTGTAAAGGGGACCAAAAGGCCTTGCAGGTTTCCTCCGTGTCATTCAGGTCTTCATAATTTGGTTAATCAGAAATTAGCAGCACTGACGTCCATCATGACCTGTGACAGGTTCTCCATCCTGAAGCCCAAGTGAACATATTCAGATGATTTATTTTGTCAAAAACACAAAGATGTTCAGTTTACTGTCATGAAAAACTTGCAAATAAAGGCATTCTTGCATAAAAAATGATGATTAATTGGTTATCAAATTATCATTTCAGCTCTAGAGAACTACCATGTCTGGTGAGGGTCAAAAGGGTTTCAACAATAAACTTTTGTCCAACAGGAAGTTAATCCTGCCGTGAATATTGCTCAGACCGTTGAGAACATACCAGGAACTCCTGCTGTGTCTGTAATTTTCCTCCATTTTCTCTCCTTTGGACGGTAATTTGCCTTCATCTTCTTCGTTAATTGGCTTTAACTGCAGTGGCTCAGCCTCTGAAATTTCCCATCTCATTTAGTCTTAACACACCTGGTGATTGTGGAGCGTTTCCACTCGTAACTCACATTCATTTACCAGCATGTGGTTGGTGAGAATCTTCCATCCTGAGATAACATAGTGAGCATTTCCTGCCAATCCCAGTGGGGGGAAAAAAAAAGGTGAAAAATAGCTTTACGTAAAACTCTGTGTACACTGTATGCACCATATAGAAAAGGTTACAGTCATTATGTGCACAGCAGTTATAAATCCCAGAGCTGTCAGCACATTTACAGTGAAGAGGAGAAGCAGGGGGGGGGACTTGTCAGCCAAAAGTGGGGGTGCTAACGTTAACGCTTGGAGACGAGAAAGAGGCAGAAAAAACAGACGTGTCAATAGAAAGACGTCCTCCGTTAATCACATGTGTCAGTGAGGTGAAGGGCTGCTATTCTCCCAGACTGCACTGCAGCAGGTAAATTGTCTCCGGAAGCAGCAGCGGCAGCTCCGTTGGGAACGTGATGATTACTGTTCTCCGTCTGATTGCCACTCGCTTCCAGTTGGCTGGTAATGGAGAGTCCAACTCTTATCTGCTAACAGGTACAGAATAACCCTTTAATTAACCCTTAATGAATAAACCCTGAAGTCACAGACGGTGGAAATTCTTCATCGAGATGCGACTGTTGAAGAAATATTTCTCTCTTTGCGGCTGTCAGGAATGCAGTTGGAGCTTATTTGGCTCAACTGCAACTACTCGAGAAAAGTCAGGTTCATTGTAAGGCTGCACCTGCTTACAGCAACAATTAATGTGCTGATTATTTTCTTGATTAATCCTTTAATTGTTTTGTCTATAAAATGTCTGAAAGTCATGAAAAATATCCGTTAGAGTCAAAGGTTACGTCTTTAAATGTCTTTTTTTTGTCCCAACTACAGTCGAAAACCCAAATATATTCAGTTTATTGTCATATCTGCCAAAGAAAAGCATTAAATCATCATATCTGAGAAGCTAAAACCAGTTAATTTCTGGCATTATGCATAAAAAAAACGACTAAGCACGGTGACATCACTAAAAGGAAGAAAACGAGGGGAAATTAGTGAATTTAATGTTATTTTACAACAGTTGGAGAGCAGATATTACAGCAACACTCATCTGAGCGTAAAATTTAATAACCAGAGAGGCGAGTTTCAAACCCCAAAACTGCTGCTGAACAAAAGCCAAAAGCCCTAAAGGATAATTAACTTTATTAAAAAACTTATTTTCAGTCTTTTTTTTCTCCATCATTTCTATCAGTAATAATAATTTTGTATTCACCAAATTGATGTCAGAGATCTGAGAACACTAGAGAGAAGAAACATGAGCAACACTGAACAAGGAACCTGCGTGAGAACAACTACAGTAAATACGGTAAACTGGGTAAAATAGGGATGTGCAGAGATCCCAGTATTTGTATTTGTATTTGTATTTGTTGAGGCAGCAAAATTATTTGTATTTGTATTTGTATTTCTCATTTATTGCCTATTTTTTACAACCTAACGTGGAGAGGAGAAGGGGAACAACAGGTAATAGAGAGTCTCTTGGGACCCCTGATGATTGACATGTTTTTTTTTTTCTTCCCAAAAACAAATAATTTTTAAGATATTTGTATAAAACAAATATTCGTACAAAACCCACTATTTGCTGAATAATGTATTTGTATTCGGGCACACCCCTATTGGGTACAGTTTTACTCCTATTGAGTTTTCATCAAAGGATAATTCCAGTTTATTTCAGCCTGGTAAATGTGGCCATTGTGTCTCTGTGGATCAACAGCAGCGATATATATATATTATATATATATATTATTATAGAGATTAGAGGAAACAAGGATTGGCTCCTATGACAGTCTCCAAACGCATCGACGACGTAACTCTGACATATAAAAAATAAAGATGACCAAATGTTACTTTCCAAAACAAGTTTCAAGTTTCTACAAGTTGATTTTCAGAGCGAGCTTGATGACCTGGAACCAGCTGCTGCCTGTTTGTTATCTGAGCCGACAGCGTTGCTGACGCTGTGGTTTCCTGCTCTCAGGTGGGAAAGATACACGACCGACACAACAGGAAGAAAGACTTCAGCGATGACTGCTGGAGAGAGAGAGAGACAGGAGGGGGTTTTAAAACTGTGCTGAGGTTTTGGGGGAGTCTCGTTATTCTCCACGTCGTCGGAGAATAACGTGACTCATGAAGTTAACGTGATCCTCTACGGAGGAAGACGTCTCACTCTGTCTGAGCTGATTGTACAGCGGTGTTACAGCGTGGAGCTTCTTCTCCTCACAGATGATCTTTTGGTCGACACACAAACCGACAACAGACGAGTTTCATTTCAAATTACTCATTGAGTTAACCCTTTCATGCATGGTGTCCACTACAGCAGACAGGTATTTGGAAGCCATCTTGAACCATGTAAGTTATAGTACCATGTCCCAACTACCAGGTGGTGAACCTCCAAAGTGTTGTTACAATTCCATCTGAATATCACTTTTGACTCTCTGTGATTTTGAGATATTGAATCATAAATTCAAAAATGGCGGAGGGTGGAGGAAATGCAGCAAGTAGCTCAGGAATATCTGTTAAATACTTTTATTCTCAGAGAAGAAAAACAGATAAAAAGTATATTTTTCAACTAAATAAGATGTTTGAAATACTTTTATCAAGTTTTTAATAATATTTTTCTATCTGTCCACTCCAGTGGACGTCATGCAACAAAGAGTATATTCTGTCTATTGTTATCTAACGTTCCTATGTGTATTCATACCATTTGCTCTTAGTAATAAAAATATATAAACATATATATATATATATATATGTATATATATATATTGCCTATATTGATTTCCATGAATCACGTTTTTCTCCGTAGATGGTGTCAACTATTCAATATATTAAAAAAAAAGTTACTGACATGATTTTTCACTTGTTTAAAAGTAAAAATAAACAATAAAAACATTTTTTTAATAATTCATGCATGAAAGGGTTAATGAGTGACAGCTGATACGAGCTGCCGTCCAACACGGTTAAACCGAAGCTGAAAGTGACGCTCAGCGAAACACGAGAAGCTGCGAACTGAAGCTTTTCTATTCTCAGCTTTGATCAGTCAGAGCAGCTCTGAGGTGACGAAACACAGCAGAGTAAAGAAAACATCCACGTTTCATCTGGTTTATTTTAGCTGATAATGATCCTTTAATATGTCATTTTAGTCAGAATCGTGTATTTCTGGTTATATTTTAACATGTTTTCATCTTGATTTTAATCTCCATCATGTACTTTACTGTACATGTTTTTATCGTTTTGCATTTCTCCTCAGAATCCACATGTTCAAGTGTTTTTTGATGATAATAATCTCATAAATACTCTGCTTCAGACCCTCCTCTTCCTCCTCCTCCTCCTCAGTGCTGCAGCAGCAGTCTCTCTGCTAATCTTCCCCCGCTGCGGCTCAGACATTAATAACTTTGGAATTAAAAAAAATTAAAGAGGTGAATTGGCAAACGTTTAAGTGGAAAGGCAAAAAGAAAAAAAAAAAACAACTCCAAAATGCTTAGACTCCCACGCCTGCTGATGAACTCCTGGTGTAATTATCCAAACCAGTCAGATATCACACCACTAAATGCCAACTCTCTTATTAATCACCCACACACACACACACACACACACACACTTTTACCTCATTATAAGACAGTGCAGAAGAAGCCAAATTTGATATTAAATGTGCACATTTTCTTTCCTTTTCTTCCTGTTTTTACACCCTTCCTAATCTCTAATCTATGATTTTTGCTGAAATATTGGATCATTTAAACATTTATTGAAGTGAAAGCATGTGAGAAGTATTTGGTGGAGCTGATACAGCAATGTAAAAATACTCCATTACAAGTAAAAGTACTCCATGAAAAACCCTACGACAGTAAAAGTACTGTAAAAGTATTATGAGCTTGATGTAGTTAAAGTATTGCAGTAAAAGTACATAAGTATTATGAGCTTGATGTAGTTAAAGTATTGCAGTAAAAGTACATAAGTATTATGAGCTTGATGTAGTTAAAGTATTGCAGTAAAAGTACATAAGTATTATGAGCTTGATGTAGTTAAAGTATTGCAGTAAAAGTAGTGGTTTGGTCCCTCTGACTGATATATTATTATATATGACATCATTAGATTATTAATAGTGAAGCATCAGTGTTAGAGCAGCATGTTACTGTTGTAGCTGCTGGAGGTGGAGCTAGTTTACACTACTTTATATACAGTTAGCTAGTTTAGTCCAGTGGTTCCCAACCTAGGGGTCGGGCCCCTCCAAAGGGTCAGCAGATAAATCTGAGGGGTGGTGAGATGATTAATGGGAGAGGAAAGAAGAAAAAACAAAGTTCTGATACACAAATCTGTTTTCAGTTTTTGGACTTTTTCTCTAATCTTTGATTTTTGCTGAAATATTGGATCATTTGAACATTTATTGAAATGAAAGCATGTGAGAAGTTTAGAGGGAAAAATCACTATTTGGTGAAGCTGTTAACAACTCATAGACATGTGAAATGTGACCCCGACTACACACTGCTTTTTGTAAGACGTCAAAAGACAAAAAGGTTGGAAACCACTGGTTTCATCTTTAACAATGTGTTGTATTTTAAAAGCTTGTTATATTATCCATTGTGTCAAATCTTCATCTGAAAAGTAACTAAAGCTGTCAAATAAATGTAGTGGAGTAGAAAGTACAATATTTCCCTCTGAAATGTAGAAAGTAGCATCACGTGGAAATACTCAAGTAAAGTACAAATACCTCAGAATAAATGTACTTAGTTAATTTCCACTGCTGCATCTTCTTCCTCTTCGTGTCTGTGTGTATATTTCATGTTGCCACAGTAACAGAAAAACAATAACAAAATCAATATTGCAAGACATTCTTCTCATTTGTAATTCGATACATCCTTAATACTTGTTCATTCTCCTCGTCTGTCTGTCTTCTCTCTCTCTCTCTCTACCGGTCCATCTCAGCTTCGCTCGCCCGCCACATTTCCTCCATTATGAAATGACCCATTAAGAGGAATCAATCTCTTTGATGTTGTTTGCCTCATCGTGCGGCTGAGACATCAGCCGAGCCGTAACACCTGAGAGGACGGTCATTAAAGGGATTATGGGTACAACATGGGGCCGCGCTGCAACACTCAAAAAGCCATAATGAGGGAGCGGACCGTCCCTGAGGGCGCCGTGACTTCAACGCCGTGGTTAATGACGCAGTGTGATAGAGGAGGATTTCACAGTCTGAATGACAAACAGGTTTTATTCTGTTTGCTGGTGAAGGAATCTATTCTGGATATGTGATGGTGGTTTTGAGTTTCACATCCTGACACACAGCTCAGTTTATTCTGCTCCCAAAACCAGCAGCAGCCTCGCTCACAGGGAGGCAACGGATACGTTTCCTCTTACTATCAACAAAGCCAACAATGAACTGATCTACTAACAAGTACTGTGTGTGCATCCAAAGCCTGATATATCTTACTCCTCTGTGCCGTAGACCTCCGTTATCCAAAAACTATTAAAAACACGTCAGTGAGTCAGACTGCTGCACTGGGTGAGGCAGACGCTACTGAGCATGTGCGGGAGCTTCACTAGCTTGTTGTGCTACATATCACAACCTCTTGACTTTGTCTTAAATTGTAAATTATAATACAGTATGTTATATTTTACACAGAACTACTGTCTGGAGACTGAAAACATGATGCTGTTATTACTCTTTGGAGCCGTTTCTAGTAGGGGTGTGCCCGAATACAAATACATTATTTGGCAAAGCACAAATAGTGGGTTTTATATGAATATTTGTTTCATACAAATATTTTTAAAATGATTTGTTTTCGGGAAGAAACAAAAAAACATGTCAAATACCAGCGTGCAGGTCGGTTACATCACTATCTCAGTGTCTCTCCTCTGCTCCGCTGTTACGTCTATCAGCAGGTCTCAACGAGGGGAGTCACATCCACCTGCTACATGACGCACATTTCCTGATTTTGACATCACTCCCGGAGTTGGGGGTGTTCCCCAGAGATAAAGCTGAACTACTGACACACGCAAAGTGCTCTCAAGAGACTCTCCATAACCTGTTGTTCCCCTTCTCCTTTCCACAAAGTTAGGTTTTAAAAAATAGGCAATAAATGAAAGAATCGCCTTTGAAGTTCCTCCCTACATGTTACACGCTGTGCTGTCTCTGTGTTATGGTTGTATAAATAGGTAGAGGTCTGTCTGCGATGAGGCGATGAGTAAAGGTTTAGCTCAGTAATCAGTGCAGTCGTCTATGATCTGTGAGACTCCAGTGTGGGGACCTCCTTCATAAGGTAGTTTATTCATGAGTAATTTAATCAAAAACAGGATTTTTAAGCCTTTTTCCACTTTTATTCGAATACAAATAATTTTACTGCCTCAACAAATACAGATACAAATACAAATACTGGGATCTCTGCACGTTCCTAGTTTCTAAACCAAACTCTTCATGATGAAGGAACATGTCACCCAGTGCAAGCTACTCTTGAATTATGACTGATAAGAAGAGTTACAGCAACATACTGGGACAAACTGACACTAGAGGCCAAGAATCACGGAGTAACACGATGTAGGAAGCTCATTTTAGGTGTTTTACATAAAAATAAAAGGTATTAAGAGAATATCTAAAAGAAACACAACATTATAAAAAGGCTAGATTAAGATAAAAATGAGCTAGTAGAAGAGGATAAAGTTGACTGTGCAGCTACGCTACAGTGTAAGATATGAATAAATAGTCTTCAGTCCTGATTTAAAAGAAGTGACCTGCAGTTTTCTGGTAGTTTGTTCAGATATGTGAAGTGTAGAGTTGTGGTTTAGTTCTGAGTCTGAGCGGTCTGGACGCTTCGTAACGTCGCAGCAGATCAGCGATGTGTTTTAAACCCAACACAGAATAATTACATATAAGCAGAACTGAGTAGTACTAGTAGTAGTACTACACATGTTCTAGGAGACTTTTTATGGAGAATAAATGAATAAATAAAGGTGTAACTTAACTTCTGGTCATTTCAGAATCTATCCACACAGCTGGATATTATTTTATTGTTTTGTTTAGTGACAGCTGTTTGTAGTGACTCCAAATCTCATCAGTCGTCACGTATAAACCAGAAGTTTATTTTTTTAACAAACTACTGTACTTCTCTCTCCGTCCCTCCCCAACTGGCTGTGTTTGTCGCAGTGTTGTATAAAACGTTGTGGATGTAAAAACAAGCTCTCTCTATCTCTCTCTCTCTCTTGTTCTTTTGGTGACTAGACAAACAGACAGCAGCCTCTTGAAAGATGAATGCATAAATTTGCTTCTCCTCTTGTCTCTTTCTCTCTCTCTCTCTCCGCACGTCTCTCCTGACACCATGTAATCTTTCCTGTTCGCTCTATACACAGGAGAGTTATGTACCAGCTCCTGTGTTTTGTAGGAAGCGGCGGGGAGGGCGGAGGCGGCTCGGCGGGGTAATGAAAGACAGATTCATCAGAATAAAGAGGTTGGGAGTTCAAGAGAGAGAGAGAGAGAGAGACGGATAGACGAGGAGAGGAACCCGCAGAGAGATTTATCGAGGACGTGGAGGAGAAAAGAGCCGTTAGATTGAGTGGAAGAAAGTCAGAGAAAGATCAGATGTGGAGCTCGTGTCTGGATCTGAACTATATAAAGCAGCGTTTGTTTCATGTTACCAAACGTTTGACCCGCTAACGGCCGAGACAAAGGACGGTCATGCTAGTCTGGTTCAAAGCGAAATATCACAACAACAAAAAAGCTTTTTCTGAAGCTTTTCACAGTTGTTGAGAGTTCAAAGCTTCAGAAAAAGTCGTGTCTGAAGAAATAATACCAAAAATCCCTGATTCCAGCTTCTCAAATGTGAATATTTCCTGGTTTCTTCAGTCCTGTATGAAAAGTGAACTGAATATCCCTGGGTTGTGGACAACCAAAAGACCAAAAAGACTAGAAATAATACAGAAATAAATAGAGAAATAATCATCAGATTAATCAATAATGAAAATAATTGTTAATTGCAGCCTTAATAATATGTAACTCACAGTCGTTGAATCATCAGAATCAGTAAGTGTTAGAAAATATTTGGTTCTTTGGTTAAAAAGTTGAAGGTACAAACCTCTAAACATAAAATCTGAAGCAATAAAATAAGTAAAGAAATAAATTAAAACTCCTAAAAAACATTTCAGTAGTTTCAGAGTTTAAAACTCAACACTAATTTCCAGTTTTTGACTTGTAAATAAGTTGTAATTATGATAACTCAAATATGAATGTTTCATGTCAGCCATCAATCAAGGTAATTAAACCCAAATTCAGCAGGAAGTTGTAAATATGTGAATCTCATCTCTACCACGCTGTTTCTGAGTGAATGAAGTCCTGAAAGTTTCTTTTTTTAACCAGAAAACATCAAATATGTTTGGTTTTATATTCATATGTCAACATCTTTGAGATTGAGAAGGTTGAGGATCAGAAATGCCTTAAAACATCCTGAAAATGAAAATATTCCCCTCGAAACAAACAAACAAAGAAAAAAAAAAGCAGGAGAAATAAGAAGTAAATTTAAAAAGACCAAAGACTGATGCAGCTGGTGGTGTCGCCTCCTTTTCACTCTTGAGTGAAGGGAGCGTTTCAGTCGTGCGATTTCCCTCGGCGTGAAGCAGAAGATAAGCGGAGCTAAAACGAGATTACAGCAGCGCAGGATACAGATTACAGGTGCAGTGACAGCGTGGCAGACATAAAGCTGGATTACACAAAGGTCTGAACACAGAGACAGACACAGCAGGGCGATCAGACTCCACTCCTCCATCCTCCTCCTGACATTTCTTCTTCTCTTGTTTCTACTCACAACAGATCTGTCTCTTCTTATTTCACAGTTTAGTTTCCTCTCTCTGCCATCTTTTCTGTCATATTATTTACTTTTCATGTCTTTCCTGTCTCTCTTTATCTCCTTTTTGTTATCTTCTTTTCCTCGATCTCCCTTCACTCTTCTTCTGTCTCTATTTTAAGGCCTCGTCACAGGCAGGGCTGGTTTGAACTGCTGTATCTGGCAAGCTAAGCTAACTTGCTAATGCTAATCAGTTAGCTCCTTTCTTTAGCTTCTTTGTATTTTCTCTTTACTATTCTGTTTACTATCCTCTAGAATTTTGTTCACTTTTGAACAATAAAATCTTATTGAAGGGGGGATATAAAGCACTCTGTGTTAACTGCCAGTTAGTGAACTCCTAAACTTGTTAGCTTAGTTGCTAATGGGACAACTTCATATGACTTATTCAAGATATCTTAGTACCATTGACTTCTGTCTCATAACTATCTGTAAACCACTGGCTGGCTTTATGGAGCAGTTTTTACCACAACAGAGATTCAACAGAAGTGGTGCAACACAGCTAATAAGCTACGTTAGCTTCCTCCATTTTGGACTCCCCGGCTATCCGTCCCCTCAAAGGTCAGCGTTGTCAAGATGGCAGACATCTGTGGGTCAAAGTTCATTAAAGCTGAGCTTGACGCAGAAATGTTGCCCAGCTTTTTTTTTTTTTCACAGTGAATTTTTCACCTACTCAAATTGCTGTAACATTAGCCGCTCACATTAGCATGCCTGGATAACTTGTGTACTTCCAAGCCCAAGAGTTAGCATATGATTAGCTCAGTCTGACATTACACTTTAGTTTTTTTTTTTTTTTAATTTTCCTCTATTTTCATGTCTTCTACATGAATCATCAGCTGGTGAGGATGTTAACTTTTTACCTGGAACCTGTTAGCTTTCATCTTTGTCTGTTTTTATCATTACTTTGCTGAGTTAGCATGGTATCATGCATATTTAAGACTCTTTTGCAGGGTTCAGATTTCCACAGGAGTCAGCTGGAAACATTAAACAGCTGGCTAAAGATAAAGCTTTCAACCAGCTGGTGTTAATTAGCTAGCTAACAATCACTGGTAAAATCTTCAACAAAACTGACGGTTGCCAACAAAAAATGAGAAGCTGTTTTTGAATTTCGATGCACACTACATAGGTGCTGAGTGCAAGAAGGTAAATCTTGACGGACGTAGCAACAGTAAAGGGCTGAACTTAGTGACAGTTTTAACCCTGAATTCAACCACAATAAAAATCTATCTGCAGCACTTGAATTCAACCACAATAAAAATCTATCTGCAGCACTTGTAGATGAAGGCGTCTGGCTTTAATTTAATGAAAATCCAACAGTCTAGATGTTTTGTGAAGATGTGAATTTTGCACTCAGCAGAAGCAGAGAGAAAACAGTGAGGGAGAAAGACATAAGGAGGGAATGTGAATAAGATTCAGGGATATGACTTCCTGCCGGGGGGAGCTGTGTTTGTGTCGCAGCCCGATGAGACTCCTCTGTGGCGGGGAGGATCAGCGGATAGACGAGAGCTCAGCTGGTCTGACCGCTGGCACAGAGCGCAGGGAGGATGGAAATACAAAAGACAGATGGAGGGATCACAGAGGATGAAGGAGAGAGAGGAAGACAGAGATGGAGAAAAGGGGATAGAGAGACAGACCAGAGAGGAGAAAAGAGAAGGGAAAAGTACGGAAGACAAAACGGATGGACAAAAGTAGCTTTTATCGAAGCTAATGGCTTTATGGATGGCAGTTTTGTCATTGTAGTTAATGTTATTTGGTTCAGGTTAGAGTCACGGTATCTTTGGCTCGGAAGTACGCTGCATAAAGACGATTGGTTGGTGGGAAGCTGATGAAGGATCACTGTAAAAAACGTGGTGAAAGAACTTGAATACAAGCATAATAAGTAATATTTTTTTAGTTGAGGAATCATTTAGCATTTCAGGAGCGTCTGTACAGTTACCTGGAAGTTGCTTTTACTTCATAAACTAATAGTCAGTTTTATGTATTAGGTTACAGATTGTTCAGTTTTGGTAAAGTTTAAAAATGATCAAATAGAGAAGCTTGGTCAGAGCGTTAAATAGCCGGCAGGGATGTGCTGCCTGAGAAGACTCATGATTTGTGTTTGACTTTAGCTTGTAAGTGGTTCTGAATTTGATTATTTTTAAGTGGAAAATGTTGTTTTTATTGCACTTTAACCATTTTTTAAATTCTTGCTGCCGTTTTAATGATTTTTTATTTGCAAAACTAGAATCCTAATGTTAATTTGCCAAATTTTTAACTACTGCGATTGTGAAGAGCCCAAATTCCTGGAGGAACGGGGCCTAGAACACCTCCCTGAGGAACTCCATAGTCCATATCAAGTCTCAGTGATACAGAATAGACCAAACTTATAAACATTATTTGATATGACAGCCCAGCATTCTTATAAATAACGTCCATATCAACGATTCTGCACCTCATGAGTTTCGTCCAGTATCAGTGTTCTTGTGCCAATACAGGAAGTAGTTTGTCCTTCATGCTGTGAGGCAGGAAGTAGGGGTGTGGAGGTCGGACTGGTTGATGAATGTGTAGCACATCTGAATGTCATGCAGGAGACCAGAGTTCACATTTCACTACAGACCTGCAATAAATATTCAACCACATTCAAGGGCTGTGCAATATATACTGAATTAAAGGATAGGTTCACAATTTTTCAAGTGTGTCTTAAAAGATATTAAAAGATCCTTCAAATGTGCTTTCAATGGAAGTGATGGAGGCCAAAATCCACAGTGTGTCCACACAGTCATTTAAAAGTCTCTGTGAAGCTTCTATTCAGCTTCAGCAGTCTGAGTTAGTCATATCAAGTGGATATCTGACACATTTACAGTCTTTTTAGCATCAAATTCCCTCTTTGTGTTTCCTCAGACAGTGTGGAGATAATGGAGAGAAATGGAGATATTACAAGGAGCACAAAACAGTTATTTTCCATCAAAAACTAGAAAAGACGGTAGCTCTTACATTAGCTGGACTGAGCCACAAAAGTCCTGAAAACTGTGAAGTGAGTAGTTCGACTATGTCTGCAGCTGCTGCAGTTTACAGGAGTCCAGGTGGCTCGCTGTCTTCTCTCGTAGGGGAATTTAATGTCACATCTATGAGAAGGACAGACTGAAAATGACTCTGCACACTGATCTCCTGAGCTCTGTTTGTGTTTGTTGAAGAGGTATCATCTCCGGTTAGGAGAGCTGTAGATTCTACTTTGTTCAGTCTGTCTCTGACATGTAGCCGGATAGCTAACGCTCACTAGCAGCAGGCTGCAGATATCAAACTGATGTCTTGTCAAGAAACACAAATAGCCGGAGCAGAAACACATAAATACATAAGTGCTTGGACCTTTCTGCTCCGTCTGTGCTGTAACTGATTATTAAAGTGGATGTGCTCTGCTTAGCTGTGTGGGATAACCCATATTTTATGCATAATAATGATGTCAGTCTTGCAGGTGTTGCAGCTCTTTTATAATTCTTGCTCAACTGTCTGAAAAATATGTTTCACTTCAGTGTTTTGCAGATAAAAAAATGTAGCTGAAGCTTGATCACCTGGTCTTACAGTCTCCAACCCTCACTGTTGCTGCTGTGCACTGATATTTATAAAAACAAACAAGAATCATATATAAAAGGGTTGTGGTTGATGTAAGCTGGGGGGGGTTTTGGAGAGTCGTCCAGTATTGAGTTCCTGTGTGGTGATGAGGTTGGACGTTAGAGCAGCAGTCAGAGTCTGTCTGTTTGTTTGCTTTTCTTCACTTCAGCTGCAGTTTTACCTCAGTGAGACGTGAAGCTGAGCGAGTGTGTGTGTGTGTGTGTGTGTGTGTGTGTGTGTGTGTGTGTGTGTTTTAAGACGATGGCTAACCTTTCAGCAGGTTGTGAAGTCTTTGAAGTCGGCCTGTTTGGAGGAGACGAAGGGTTTTTTGTCTTTTGCAGTGAAGATGATGGTGAGATCCTTCCCGCCTCTCTCTCTCTCTCTCTTTTAACCTTTTGTGTTATTTGCATTTGAGTTTACCCCTCTTGACCTCACTCTGAGATCTTTTCTGGCTTTTCTTTGTTTCTCTCACTTGAGATTTCAAATGTTTTCTGTCCAAAACATCCTGCCGGCCTTACCGTCTCTCTCTCTTATGTTTGCCTCACTCTCCCCTCTCTCTCTCTCTCCTTTCTCTAGTCAGTTGACCCTGGATAACAGAGAGGATGACAAGGTGTGAAAGGTTTCCTGAGGGCTCTGAGTGACAGCAACACACACACAAACACACACACACACACACACACACACAGTCTGCCACAAGCTGGCCGAACAGTCATCCAGATGGTGACTGCTCTTTGCTTCGCCCAGAGGCTGCAAACTGCTCAGCCTGACTAGAATAGAACAACACAGAATAAAACACAAAGTTGCATCGACTAATTCTTAATTAATGATTAATCAATTAGTTGATTAACAGAAAATTAATTGGCAATAATTTTTATAACTTGATAATTGATCATTTGTCCAGTTTTCATGATAGTAAACTCAGCATATTTGTGTTTTTGACTGTCGGTCAGACTAAATAAGTAATCTGAATATGTTAAAGAGCCTCAATATGTTTTATAACTCTACAGTCTGATGTAACGTGTTGGTTGTGGCTTGGAGTGATGAACCTACAGAGACTCTGCAGCTTTATAGTGAGTTTCAGCTCATTGTTTATCTGTCCGGCTGCAACTTTACTGTTCTGGTTCACTCTCAGCGTCTCATAGCGTCGTTTTCAGAGAGAAAAAGCTGTAAAAAGCCGCTGTACACTACCTGCTCAGCACCAAACAGACACAGTTAGCTGTAGACTAGCTGGTGAACATAGTGGAGCATTTAGCAGCTAAAGAGCCAGATATTTCCCTCAGGAGTTGGTAGAGAGCAAAAACAGCTAAAAGAGAGTGAATATTGGACTTACATTCACCAGGTGGACAGAAACACGACTCCACATGAATGATAATGTTGCTCCGTAACTGCTGGATGTGGAAATAAACAACTGTTTGCTAACATGTTAGCAACAACTACTTTATAAGAAGATAATATGACAGAAGTTGAGTTTACAGACTATTCTTCTGAAAATAAGTGGACAGAAAAACATAATGTCAAGCAGCTTTAACCAGACTGAAACAATAAACGGACCCAGAATAGAACCCTGAGGAACGCCACAAGTAATTATTGATATTATCAATGAATGATAATGTTGCTCCGTAACTGCTGGATGTAGAAATAATCAACTGTTTGCTAACAAGTTCAACATATCAACTTAAAAGCTGATGATGTGTCAGTGTTGTGTTAGCTGGCTGCAGTCTTACAGTTGATGGAATAATACGTCCTGTAAACTAAAACTATTAAAGTCTTCAGAGTCCCTCTTCAAGACCAAGACCACAAGATGAATCAGAATGATATGGAGGAAACCTGGACAGATTATCATCTAACTACTAACAACTCCACCTGATAAAATGGGGAAAAAATGCAATTAATCCAGTTTAGATACAAGTTTTTAACTGCAGTGTGAGATGTTTTTAATAGCAGCTTCTCTCACATTAAGGAAGTTTAAGATTTAGGAGTTTTTTTTTGTTTTTTTTTTAAAGTTGTTGTAAAATGAGACATCCATCACATGAAAAATGTGTCTCTGCTGCTTCGAAAACAGCCGCTGACACACAAGTGATTCATGGAGGAACGTTATTGAAGCTATTATAGCTTCAGCTCACACACACGCACCCACACACACACGCGCATACACACACACACACACACACACACACACACACACACACACACACACACACACACACACACATAAATACACACACACACAAATACACAAACGTTGTGGTGCGCAGAGGACAATGATAGTTTGCTAATGTTAAACTAAATTACATATAATTATGCAGCCGAATGTAATTCTCAGTTACAGATGGAGGAAAACACCACATGCATCCAAATGTGAACAATTAAATCAGATCTGCTGCTTATTTCATGTCACACAGACGTTCAGTTCATTTGCATTTGGAACTTTTTTTTGGTTCAAAACTGGTTCCAGACTGGAAATTAAAAGTTTATTATCATAAACACGAGCTGGTGAGCAACATGTTTTAGAAATTCATATTATTGTTGTTATTTTTTTACTATCATTAGTCAGTCACGTCTGTCGGTCTGTGTGGCTCCACCACTTTGGTCCAAACTGAAACGTCTCTCGGATGCGTTGCAATCAATGCCGCCACTCCGCGTACACAGAGTATGCAGAGCGCGTGGGACCTCAAGTACCAGTCGGGGGAATTATCACATTACTACATCTTAACACAAATTGAAAAAATATATAAATTAGTTATAGACAGGCCTACCATTGTTTTTTTCATTGTATGTATCCTATCACTCAATTCACGCAAATTAGATGTTTTTACCTAATATATAAAAAGAGCCCCCACCCCCGCTTGTAGCCTACTACCTGCCTCTCGTCTGAAGTTTTCCATATTAACCTGTTTTATCAAGCTGTTTTTGAATGAATGGCAAGTAAGAGACAGAAGAAACAAAAGAAGAGAAAACTGAAAGATGAAGCCCGTGCTGGTGTTGTCGTACTCGAGTCCGACTGGAGTCCTGATCTTCAGGACTCCAGTCGGACTCGAGTATTGACTGCATTCAGACTTGAACTTGTTAACTGATAAAGAAGTGATATATATCTGATTTTTTTTCCAGTCAGATTTTCACACAGCCACACTACGGTTCACATCACGCACACAACAGCAGCTGCAGCACAGACATCATCGTTCTTTAGCGTGAGTGAAGAAGACACAGAGCTCGCACTTTGTAATACCTTAAAGTCCAAAAAAAAAAGTATTTAATTCTTATAAAGAAAATCAGAATCACCAAAAATCCAATAAAATTCCAAAATTGCGAATTGCATCATTATATTAATATGAAATCACAGCTGTGTCATTTTTGTTTAATGTAGACTTGTTTTTATTAGTATGTCAGCTCTTTGACCTTTGACCAGATCGGAGCACTGGAGCCCATCTTGGAACCTCCATGACCAGTTATGCTTAGAGCCTCCAAATGGTTAGCAGGTGGTTGCTGACTTTAGGGATCCTTTCCTTTAGCGCCACCATGAGGTTAACATCGAGCTTCTGGTGTCATATCCTGACAACTATCGGATTGATTGTTATGAGCGTCGCCGCCAGAGTGCAGAGCTGCTAGCGAGGCTGTAGACGAGGGACTGGATGACAGGTGACCAGTCTGTGTCGATCAATGAAGAATATTCATCAATACGCAGGAGAGCAGCTCATAGTCAGACAGACTGGACCGGGTTCAGGAGGTGCATCACGACCAGCGTGACTTCATGTGCAGGTGTGAACGAGACCTTTTGTTACATCCAAGAACTACGGATGAAAAATGAAGCGTGCGGCATAAATAAACCAGTAAAATACTGATTAAATAATGTTTGTGAATATATGATTAAAATAAGACTTTAATTCAGGGCTCCTCTGAGGATCTGATCTTTTTAAATTATTCACAACCCAATGATGTTACATATACGAAACTCTTCTTCTGTGCTTAATTAACCAGCAGTTTACAACTCAGTCATGAAAAGGCCTTTTGAAAAATGATCACAAACATTCAGCTTTAATTTAAATCCTTCTTCTATCAATGCTCCGAACACACGGCCTCGTTTAAGCTGCATTTAAAAAAAAAAAAAAAAATCTATTTGTTTTGTATTTGTTTGGTTTTCCTTTGCACGTTCTACCTCCCGTTTCTATAGCAACCAGCAGCAGTGCAGGTTCAGGTTTTTAGTCCATTCAGGTGCAAAGAGGAATCATCACAGCAGGGGGACGAACACACACACACACACACACACACACACACACACACAAGCAGAGAATCGGCTTTGATGTGAGCTTTCAGGACACCAGAGGTTCCTCTCTGAAGAAAATCCCTTCAGAAGCCGCCAAAGTCATAAACTCGTGTTCCATAAACGAATCTACATTTCTCTGTTTTATTTGTTACGTTTGTTTTTGTCTCTCGTGTGTCGTCTTCATTTACAGTCCGAGAAAAACGCGGAGGATCTCTTCTTTTTCGACTGCAGAGCTGCTGTTGGTTCGTGTGTCTGAGAATATAATTTAACTCCGACAGGTTTAACCACGAGTCTTGTTTTAGATCAGCTCCTGTGTTTTGGATCCATGGCAACGTCTACTGAACAAACCTCACGACTCATTTACTCTCTTCCAGTTGATAACAGCGCAGAACACAAATAAAGCAGGTGCGTAGCTGTGGGTGGTCAATTATCTGACTACGCAGTCGGGACGTGCAGAGAGTCCAGTATCTGTATTTGTATCTGTTTTCGGATAAAAGTGGAAAGAAGCTTAAAAAATCCTATTTTTGTTTTTATTACACTTTTGATTGGAAAATTGAAGTGTTACAATAAGTGTTCATGAATAAACTACCTTACGAAGGAGTCTCCCAGATCACAGACGACTGCACCGACTACTGAGCTAAAACTTTACTCATTTCAAAGGCCATTATTACTTTGCACTTTTCATTTATTGTCTATTTTCTACATCCTAACTTTGTGGAAAGGAGAAGGGGAACAACAGGTTATGGAGAGTCTCTTGAGAGCATTTCACATGTGTCAGTAGTTCAGCTTTATCTTTGAGGAACACCCCCAACTCCAGGAGTGATGTCCAAATTAGGAAATGTGCGTCATGTAGCAGGTGGATGTGACTCCCCTCGTTGAGACCTGCTGATAGACGTCACAGCGGAGCAGAGGAGAGACACTGAGATAGTGATGTAACCGACCTGTGTGCTGGTATCTGACATGTTGTTTTTTTCTTCTTGAATACAAATAATTAAAAAAAATATTTGTATAAAACTCACTATTTGTGCTTTGCCGGATAACGTATTTGTATTCGGGCACACCCCTACTACGCAGCCAATAAAAATAAAACTATTCATGTTTCTTGCCTCTTGTTTTCCGTATGATGATGATGATGATGATGATGATGGTAGGTCAGATTTTTTGAGTGGCGGTGCATTTCACAACTGCCAGACTGTGAGATACTGTCCGCTAGCTAGCTGCTTTTAATGCAGGCTGAGATAAAAGTCACGGTGAAATGAAGCAGTCACAAAAAGACATCATGAGGAGCAGAAAGAAGAGAATTCAGCTGAACCTCAGCCATCATTCTCGACCCAGACATCTCCTCCTGCGTCAGTTTCACCTCAACAAGTAGTAACAACACTTACGTGGCCGCTAATTCAACTCTTTCCCCGTCAGCAGCAGCAACAACAAGTTGAACTGTTGACTCTCTTTTCAATTGTCAGTCGGATAAAAGCTGCCATCAGGGCATCAGTGATGACGTACAGACTGAACTCTTTGTCTCTGCTCCTCTTTTTGAAAGAGAACTGACTGAATTGTTGAACTATAATGAAATAATTTCAGTGTTTAACACCAGGGTGGGAAATTAGCACCAGCTAACAGCCGAATGCTGCTAAAAGATGAAAGTGGCTGCTAGATTTCAGACACAAAATAATGATTTACTATTGAGCGGCTGGTTAGTTTGAACATTTATCTTGTTATTTGTCAGTAGCTGGTAGATGTTCAACACCGCCATCGCCCCGTCGTCTCCTGCTGGAATCATCAAAAATAAGCTAATATACAATCAGACTGCAGTAGCCTGTTGCCAGTTTCAATATTACTCTTAACTGGATGTAGTTTTTGTTGTTGCTGCATCTGCCACCTGTGTGTGTTTGTTTCATGTGTTCATTTGAGGAAGATTAGTCACATGATTCATGTACATCATCATTTATCCACACGGCTCCTGTTACACCTCAGACAACAGGAAATGCTTTTTTTTTTTGCAATATTCAGTTGTTTTTTGTTTTTGATTCTCAGGTTTTTTATGCATTAATTGAACATTTGAGTAAAAACAGGTGGATGGAAACGCTACAGTCCAACAGGTGTCTCGTGATGCACGAGTGGGGTGTGAATCCTTTTGAGCGCCTGTTTCCGTCTCAGTGCATCGTTTAGCTTGAAGAAGACGCCGTAGTTAAATATGAACTGACTACACACACACACACACACACACACACACACACACACACACACACGTGCACTGTCAGTCATGTTTTCACACACATACAATACAGCAGCAAAAGCCAGGAAAAACAAATGTAAATACACGTAACGCATGAACACACACTATTATCGAGCTTCACAATTCAATTCATCATACTGAGATAAACATGAAAGACATAATTAATCCTTTACTTTGATCGTATCTCTGAATTGTTTTGTTCATGCAGTTTGTTCTGAATGAAAACAGACGCCTCGTTCCTCTTTCACTCCATGTTTTTATCTTATTTTCCACACAGCAGCAGCAGCAGCAGGAAGGAAAACCATCAAGGCTTCGACTCTTTCAGGCAGTTTTTTAGGTTTTCGTTTCCATACGAGGTGACACGTTTTAACCTGAGTCACAAAAGCAGAAGAAGCTTCAGTTACTTGATGACAGATGTGGACACTTTAACCAAAGACACTCAGGAGCAAGAAGGACGAGACATCTTGAAAGATTTTTCTGATGTCAGACACGTAAAGTTCCCAGAGATAAAACATTACTTATCTGACAAATTAATAATATTTTTAATAAAAGCATGATTAGATCACAAATGTTAAAAATTTTAAGTGTCAATCATAAGTTAGAACAATTCAAAGTGAAAGTTTTTGAAGCAAGAAAATCCTTTTATCCATATAAAAAGCTTAATCCAATAATCTGCTGATTTAATAGATAAATGACTGAGAAGGAATTCATGATAAAATGATTCAATTATCATTGATTGATTGTCTCATGGTGATTAATTGATGAATCAACTACTTTTTGTGCTCATGTGTTTTTGGTTTTATCCGCCCACTGCTGACCACGGATGTGTAAAGAGACCTGGATACAGCATCGGAGGCCCCGTTCATTCCTATGAAAGTTGCTCAGTGTCGCATGAAGCCAAAAAGGTTCGACTTCAGCGTATAAAATTACGCGGATCTTCCAGGATCATTGGGCCCATAGAGCGAGCGCACTAGTGGCGTTCGCCGGCCGAGTCGGCTACTTCCGGTTTAGCCCTCCAGCTAACTTGAATGGGGATAAAACAATTAAATCGTGCGGCTCTTTCAGACTTTCGAAATGTGATCGGACCGAGTGAATCAAATTCTGATAGTGAGACGAGTCATATCGCGGTGGTTGTGATGCTCAAAAAAATGTATCCGCTAATTTACAGACGTCTCTTTCACAATGTAAGTCTATGGAAAAGGTCTTTTTGGGCCCAATAGCGTCACATGACGCTATTGGGCCCAAAATTAATTTAACAGTTTGGCCACTATGTCAAATTGGCCTCACAGCCTGGCGCTCTTCCTGGGGGCTTGCTGCTGACGTGTGAGCGTATTGTCTCATTTCCTGCTGTTACTGAGAGCGTTTTTACTGCTCTCAACTCAGTTCATTTTTCTATATTCTTCATTACTGTGAATAATTACCTGCTGTACATTTAAACTTACACTCATAGCGCTCTCCTTCTTTTAGCGACTTTCTCGCTAAAACTCAGTTGTTAGTTACTTTAGCTTAGCAGTTAGCTTAGCAGCTAACTCAGCAGTTATCGATGGCTTCTCTTTCCCTTGTGTCAAATGTTTAGCTATTCCTCCCCCTCCTGTAGTGATAATGGTACATGTAATAAATTCAGTTTATTTGCAGTGATGGAGGCGAGGCGCAGCTCTGCACCATGGAAAACCAAACATTAGCTACTGTAGTTAGCCAGCCCCCAGTAGCCGGTGTGGGCAGACCTAGCATCTATGCTATAGCTTCTACTCCCCCGGTAGTTCAGAGCAGGCGGGAGGCCAGGGTGGCTGGGTGACTGAGGCCCAGGGTTCACCACCAACCAGTTAAAGGAGAGTTTTTCCTTGCCGCTGTCTCTAAGTGCTGCTCATGGGGGAACGTTGGGTAAATTAAAGAGTTCAGTCTGGATCTGCTCTATGTGGAAAGTGTCCTGAGATAACTTCTGTTGTGATTTGTCGCTATACAAATAAAACTGACTTGACTTTCATCTAACATGACCTTCAGTTTAATTAGCGTCTGTGACTACATTTCCCAGAAGACACCACAGAATGTGTCTGAACTCTCAGCGGGTATGAAGGAGCACTGCGGCATTGTTTGATGTCATTCACTTCTCCGTCCTCACACTTCCTGTGTCTCTCTGCTGTGCTATCTAGTAAATGGTGTTCTAAAATTAAACAAAGTAAAACAAAGCAAGTTCATTTGTGTAGCACTTTTTGAAAAGGAAATTGTATACTTTTTATAATCTTTTTATTGTAAAAAGATCAATTTAATTAGATTTAAATAAATATATTTAAATAAAAAGAAGACAACAGAGATGAAGGAGTTACTTTCTCCATATAAAACCACCTGTTATCAAATTAAATTTAAGAATAAAGTTTGAACGATATGAAGATTTAACTCTCACTGCTTGGAGATTCAAAGCAAACATGGATAACAAATATTGTAATACATACTGATATCTTGACTTGCAGATTGATTTCTGCTTGAGTTTTCTATGTGGTTGCTTGGTAGTTTTGTCATTAATGAGCTTCCATACAGTAACACACACACACACACACACACACACACACACACAGATATAAACAAGAGACAAAAGTACTGAGAGACTGCTGATTATGTAATGATGTTACAGAGAAAAGAAGAACTATTTCACATAAGTGCGACTTGTCATGAAACTGGATTCATTTTTAGCTTCGACCAGCGACTGAAGTGGGATTATGCAACCGAGCACACGCACACACAGACACACACACACACACACACACACACACACACACACACACACACACACACACACTCAATCTGCAGTTCTCTCTCTTTTTCACACCGCCTCTGGTCCCAGACTCCAATCTCATCTTCACCAATCTTCTCCTCTCCCTCTCTCTCTCTCTGTCACTGCCTCTTTTCTTTCCCTCTCTCCCCCTCCCCTCCCCTTCCCCTTCCCCTTCACCGCCTCGCTCCCCATCCTCTGTTGCCACGGCAGCAGTGTGAAGAGGAGCGATGGAGAAGGAGAGGAGGAATGGGAGGGAGCATCGCAGGAGGACCGGGAGGTGGCGGAGGGCAGAAAATGTCATCTCAGTCATGTTGATGAGACACAGAAAGAAATAATCTGACGCTGTAGTGATATTTATAAGTTTGGTGCCAATACAAGTTGTGGAATTGAAAGTGAATTTATTATTTTTTTTAAATGAGAGAGAAAGAGGAGCTGTGATCGAACGCTGGATTACACTTTGTCTGCTCATTTAGTTTTTCATCGCTTCACAACACACCTTAGAAAGAAAATGTCGATATTGTCTGTTTGATGCATACCTGCACGCACACACACACACACACACACACACACACACACTGAAATACAAACACACACACACACTCACACACAGGAGATCATCAGTCGGGTCATTTCTTGCTCCACAGTGAAACTGGGCCTGAAGCTTTTTATTTTGTTTTTTGTTCAGCTGGTGTTTAATATTGACATAACTGAAACCTCCAGGCTTTAAATCTGGCCTTTGGTAACTGACACACACACACACACACACACACACACAGACACACACACACACACACACACGCAATTGTAGCTTTTGTGAACATCCACCACAATGATCCAAAGTCCAAATCTCCTCTAAATATTTCAGCAGCTGCTCCTCCACAGAGTGAGGTGTACATGAGCTGCTGTGTTGTTTCTGAACTGCATCTCCCAGAATTCACCTGTTGGTCTGAGACTTTGCAGTGAAAAGGTTCTTTACTCTGTTTAATGAATAAATATGTTGTTGTACAACTGCAGCATTAAGACAAAATATTTTAGAGATTGTGCCAGATGGGCATTAGATGATTATCAAACTATTTCCAGACATGAGTCTGTTAGTTGCCTGATGGGAATGTCGTTAGTTTTGTAGCTATTTGATCATAAACCAAATGGAAATTGGTTATGACATCAGACACTACCACCACCCTCTAGCTGCTGTCAATCAAACATAGACACCGACATGCCCCCCCAACTGCTGTCAATCAAACACAAGAACTGACACGCCCCTCCAGCTGCTGTCAATCAAACAGACACTGACACGCCCCTCCAGCTGCTGTCAATCAAACACAGACACCGACACGCCCCCCCAACTGCTGTCAATCAAACACAGGAACTGACACGCCCCCAGCTGCTGTCAATCAAACACAGGAACTGACACGCCCCCCAGCTGCTGTCAATCAAACATAGACACCGACACGCCCCCCCAACTGCTGTCAATCAAACACAGGAACCAACACGCCCCCCCAGCTGCTGTCAATCAAACACAGACACCAACATGCACCTCAGCTGGAGACAAAAAGAAGCATTTCTGATATTTCCCCAAAGACCTTTTTTCTTTATAATTAAAAACTATTAGTATATTTAACATAATGACAATATTTTTGACTGCAAAACAGGATTAGACTTTGAAATGAAAAGGTTCTGTACTCTGTTTAAAATGTAAATATGTTGTTGTACAACTGCAGCATTGAGACAAAGTGCTTTAGAGATGGTCCCAGAATGAATCTGATGGATGGGCAATAGAAGCAGGCTGGATACTTGTGTTTTATGATTATTATTCTATTTCCTGACAGGACACGAGTCCTGTCTGAATACTGTGGATTAATGGAGAGAGTTTGCTAATTAGCTGAAGCTGCTGTCAGTCAAACACAGACACAGACACGCCCCTCCAGCTGCTGTCAGTCAAACACAGACACGCCCCTCCAGCTGCTGTCAGTCAAACACAGACACAGACACGCCCCTCCAGCTGCTGTCAGTCAAACACAAACACAGACACGCCCCTCCAGCTGCTGTCAGTCAAACACAGACACGCCCCTCCAGCTGCTGTCAGTCAAGCACAGACACGCCCCTTCAGCTGCTGTCAATCAAACACAGACACAGACACGCCCCTCCAGCTGCTGTCAATCAAACACAGACACGCCCCTCCAGCTGCTGTCAATCAAACACAGACACAGACACGCCCCTCCAGCTGCTGTCAGTCAAACACAGACACAGACACGCCCCTCCAGCTGCTGTCAATCAAACACAGACACAGACACGCCCGTCCAGCTGCTGTCAGTCAAACACAGACACGCCCCTCCAGCTGCTGTCAGTCAAACACAGACACAGACACGCCCCTTCAGCTGCTGTCAGTCAAACACAGACACGCCCCTCTAGCTGCTGTCAGTCAAACACAGACACAGACACGCCCCTTCAGCTGCTGTCAGTCAAACACAGACACGCCCCTCTAGCTGCTGTCAGTCAAACACAGACACGCCCCTCTAGCTGCTGTCAATCAAACACAGACACGCCCCTCCATCTACTGTCAATCAAACACAGATACAGACACGCCCCTCCATCTGCTGTCAATCAAACACAGACACAGACACACATTTCTGATTTGATCTTTTTCTTCCTTATAATAATTAAGACACATCTGAACAGTACATGTAAAACATGTTGACAGTATTTATGACTGCAATAAGAGATGACTAAACATGATCTCTGGACTTTAAATCTATTTTACTCTCGCTGGTGACCTTCTCGTCCCTCTAATCTCTTCTTGTGTTGTTATTTTCATTCATTCTGCTTATTTCGCCACCAACCCGCACAAGATCACCGCCTCCGGATACAAACACAAGTGACATCCACTCAGAGCTGTGTTCACACTCACATTCACACTTACAGTCTCTAATCCATCTGACCAGCATGTGTTTGGACTGTGGGAGGAAATAGTGGTTACACAAACACTTCTCCATTTCCTAATGACCATTAACTGAGCAGCAAGCTGAATATCAGTTTCTCTCATTAATGATCATAACAATAGAAACATTGTGGCCCAGTAGTCTGCGTCACCTCACACAACCTTTCAGCAAAAAACATTTTAAAAAGTTTTCTTATATTGAATAATCAAAACCAAAAAACAAAAAGTGAATTAAAAAACGGGATATAATCGATAAAATTCCACTTTAAGATGAGATTTGTGTTTGTGGGGGTGCAGGTCTGCTGTGTTTTATTGAGGAAAGTCTCTCAGGAACAAACCTCCGCACTCCCTGAGAAACCTGAAAACCATCTTTTCAAGCGGCAGCGGCTCATTTTGCTTCACTGAATCAAATCTCATCACATCATTTTTCGTTGTCGCTCTTATTCTTCTTTTCGAAAAAGGAAAACAGCTTTTATTATATTTCCTTTCTCTGTACTACTCTCTTACAGGAGTATAGTTCTGATAACTGTAATTTTCCGACTTGTGTTTTGAATTTTTTTGCTGCTGTTTTACAGTAAGTCTCTTTGTGTCCTGGTTTCACCCCACCAGTGATTTCCTGTTCAGTGTTTTTATTTGTTTCCTTGTTTTTATTCGTCTTGTCTCTGCAGTCGTCTTTTAGTCTCTGTAATCCAACTCAACTGAAGTGAAAATGTTGTATAAGCTTCTTGTTTTTTCTGTCACATCGACTCTACTGTTTCCTGCTTTATAAACACAGTCAAGCTGAAAAAGGTCAAACTAACCTAAAGAAAAAAAGCCCATCCACTTATAAACCAAAGAAAAACCACCAAAACTAACAAAATAATCCGAACTTCGGGTCCAGTTAGTAGATTTCTCCCAGAGTCTGATACTGACAGTAGGTCACATGATGACACCTTCACAACAACTTGAGTAAACTCAGACTAAGACAATGAAATACATTTGAAAGCTCTGGAAAAATCTAGTATAGACCTTGATTTAAAGGATCAGTGTGGAGGATTTAGTGGCATCTAGCAGCAAGGAACCAACTGAATAGTTGTTGGAGGACACCGACACGCCCCCCTAGCTGCTGTCAATCAAACACAGACACCGACACGCCCCCACAGCTGCTGTAAATCAAAACAGACACAGACACGCCCCCAGCTGCTGTCAATCAAACACAGACACCGACACGCCCCCCTAGCTGCTGTCAATCAAACACAGACACACTCCCCCAGCTGCTGTCAATCAAAACAGACACCGACACGCCCCCCCAGCTGCTGTCAATCAAACACAGACACCGACACGCCCCCCAGCTGCTGTCAATCAAACACAGACACAGACACCCCCCCCCAGCTGCTGTCAATCAAACACAGACACAGACACCGACACGCCCCCCAGCTGCTGTCAATCAAAACAGACACCGACACGCCCCCCAGCTGCTGTCAATCAAACACAGGAACCAACACGCACCTCAGCTGGAGAGACAAAAAGAATCATTTCTGATAATTCCCTAAAGACCTTTTTTCTTTATAATTAAAAACTATTAGTATATTTAACATAATGACAATATTTTTGACTGCAAAACAGGATTACTAATTATGTTTTCAGCTGGAGTTTAAGGATTTATTTCATGACAACTGTCAAGAGTTTTGTCCTTGATTTATTCACAGAAATGTATTTTTTTGTGTTTTGTGTTCTTTGCAACACTAAAACCACCGTACTGACTGTACAGATGTTATGTGCAACATGCATAATGACCTGAAACAAATGTTTTTATGTGATTTTCCTTCAGTGTATTTTTGTCTCATAATCACACAGACTTACTGTAGGTGGTAATTTATTGCTCAGTATTTTCAACTCGCGTGAACATCTTCACATATCAGCGTGTACATTATCGAATTTTAGAGGCGGCGCGATTTCATACAAAGGCAAAGGAAAGACGTGATTAGACGAGTTCAAGTGAGCTGTGAAATGTTTTTATGCTCATCCTGAAGCTACGCTGTGAATCCACTTCACACATGTACAAAGAGACTGGAGGGAAACAACAGAAATAACTGGAAGTTCTGGTGAGTTCTTAGTTCAAACAGAAGCTGAACTGAAACACAAACAGACATCCTACCATACACATGGTTGGTGCGTACGTTGCTAGCTAGCTTACAGTTAGCTTGAGTGCATTGGCTGATTGGGGCGAATAAACAGGAACTGCACAAACTGTCCAGATAACGCAATGCAAACATTTACTGTATGTTAGCCACTACTAGCATAACACACCCCAGTCTCCAATCAAACTGTTGGTAGTTGAGTTGCATTATGGGTAATATAGGCACCAGGTTTTGACAAGATAGAGGACCTCGTGGAAGAGATGATATCTCTGCTTCTGCTGCATCGATTTTGATCTTCTTTTTTTTTTTTTAACTGTCCATCATGATTCCAATAATTTTACAGGAGTTTGTTTTGTTTGAGTGTTCACAGCTTCACAGATCATCCTGCTGAACCCGTTGGGACAGTTTGTATCCCTGCAGCAGCTGAATGCACCTTTGAGTCACTGGTGTGTGGAAAAGTCTTGCTGTGTTCAGCTGATGTATCCTTGGAGCTGCTTCAGTAAAGGCTGAAATAGAAATATCCCCCTTCCCAACCCCCCCCCAAATATGACCCGACATTGGCCGCCCTCCCGTCTCTCCTCTCTGCTGCTGTTTATCGTTGGCTGGACTCCGACTGGACTCTGCATGCCCGCGTTCCAAGAAACACTTAATTTCAAGACTCACCTTGGTCCAAGGCTCACATTTAATTATGGCTCTGATTCATGGCCTCTTTGTTATTACTGTCAGCTCTACTTTCCACCTCCAGACCAAACAAATGACTGTTTCCTCCATCCTCCTTCCTTCACCCTCCCTCCTCATCTATTCTCTCATCTTCATCTCCCTCACTGTCTGCCTTCCTCACTTCTCACAGAGGTAACAGTCGTTTGAAGTGACTGTTATTAACGTTTCTTGTTGGAAAGTCACAGTTAAAACGAGGGATGTCCCCGTTGTGTTGTTTTGCTCCTGATCCTTATCAGAGTCTTTAATATTAGAGATCCGCCAACCGAATCCAATCCCATATTTGTTTTTGTTCATTTTTTCCATAACAGCAGAATAAAAGAGATGAAAAATAACTGCAAAGAGACACAAAACAATTACAAAAATACACAAAGTGATGAAAAAACAGAGATACAGACATACAGTGACAAAAGAATGACGCAAAACAACTAAAAAGAGACACAACGTGACTAAAAAGAGACACAAAACAACAACAAAAAGAAAAAAAATGACTACAAAAAGATGTAAAATAAGTACAAGAGACTAAAAATGACTACAGAGACTCAAAACAATAGAAACAAACTAAGAAGAGACACGAATGACCATAAAGAGACGAAACAATTACAAAGAGATGCAACATTACTTAAAAAGAGACAGAACAAAACTACAGACACAGCGACAATAGAACGACGCAAAACAACTAAAAATAGACGCAAAACAACAACAAAGTGACAAAAAATGACTGTAAACACAAACAAAAAACAAGTACAAACAGAACACGGTTGAACATGTTCAGAATATCAAGTATTAAAAGATTTACGTCTCGATAGAAAAAATCAGTCAGACAACTATCAGCTGATTCTAAATGCGAGTCCTTACAAAGAGCAAGAAAACAGATCACATGACTTCAAGTCTCAGATCTTTGACTTCCTGTGTGTCAAAGAATTAATTTCAGGAAATACTTGTTGATTGGTTCATAAAGGATCGTCTGACACAGATCTGCTTCCTGTCCGCAGGAGTCGAAACTAAACAAACTCATTTCATCCTTCAGTGTTCGGTCGACGTTGCCACGGATACAGTTCGATCAGTAAAACTACACTGAGGTTTGACTCCCTGCAGTCCTGCTCACTGTGTTTGTTGTTGTTGTTGTTGTTGGTTTTATAAAGAGGCAGCTGGAGAGTCTGTCGGACCTCAGGGACGAGAACGTTTGGAGGGAGGGACTCCATCTCTCCCATCGATTCCTTGTTTGATTTGTTTCTCTGCTCTTGCTTACCCCTCTCTCTCTCTCTCCCTCTCTCTCTCTGTCTCTCCCTCCCTCCCTTTATCTCTCTCTCTCTCTCCCTCTCTCTCTCTGTCTCTCCCTCCCTCTCTCTCTCTCCCTCTCTCTCTCTCTTTCTCTCCCTCTCTCTCTCCCTCTCCCTCCCTCCCTTTATCTCTCTCTGTCTCTCTCTCTCTCTCTCTCTCTCCCTCTCTCTCTCTCTGTCTCTCCCTCCCTCTCTCTCTCTCCCTCTCTCTCTCCCTCCCTCCCTTTCTCTCTCTCTCTCTCCCCCTCTCTCTCTCCCTCCCTCTCCCCCTCCCTCTCTCTCTCCCTCTCTCTCTCCCTCCCTCTCTCTCTCTCTCTCTCTCTCTCTCTGTCTCTCTCCCTCTCTCTCCCCCTCCCTCTCCCTCTCTCCCCCTCTCTCTCTCCCTCCCTCTCCCCCTCCCTCCCTCTCTCTCTCTCTCTCTCTCTCTCTCTCTCTCTCTCTCTCTCTCTCTCTCTGTCTCTCTCCCTCTCTCTCCCCCTCCCTCTCCCTCTCTCCCTCTCTCTCTCTCTCCCTCCCTCTCCCTCCCTCTCTCTCTCCCTCTCTCTCTATCTCTCTCTCTCTGCAGTGTTTATTCTTCGCCAGCGTGACTGAAGGCTAATGAATTCATAAATGTTGTTTTTTGGACGCTGCTGCACAAACACAACGTTGAGTTGTTCAGTCAGCTTCTGTTTCTGTGGGCATCACCGCGCTGCTGTGTGTCAATATGGTTATTGATTGTTTGTGCAGGTAAGTATCATTGAGGTTGATGTTTGATTGTCCACATCCTGACATTTTTATTCTTGCACCGTGACTGTCTGCCGGGACCCCCGAGGGCCAGTTTAAAATTGTGATAGATGTTTTTTTGGGGTCATTTTCTGCTGTGGGCGACTTTATTTTTCTTTATTGTGTATTTGTGAACATTTACTTGTGTGTCCCTTGTTGACCATTTCAACCTCTGAGCGTTTTCAGTCGTTTTTTATATCCTTCATTTATAGGCTTACGGCATCAATATCATCTTTTCATATGAGAGCAGTACTGTACGTGTTCTAGGAGACTTTTTATTGAGATGTTTGTGTTTGTATGTCTACTGGTTTTCAACACAGTGTGAATTTCTGTATATATATATTTCTTTGTTCCTTGTCTTCGATTTGTGGTTTCGGCTTCTCAGTCGTCAGGATTTGGTGCCTTCTTTGTCTCTGTGATAGTAAACACAATATCTTTAGGTTCTGGACTGTTAATCAGACAAAATTAAAAACAATTTTATGACATCAACTGGGCTCCAGCTTGAGAATTTGCCCCTTTTCTCTGTTTTATCTTTAATAATTTGAAGGCATCACCTGGAGCTCTGGGAAATTAAGGAGGAAATTTTCACTATTGTCTATAAACTGAACGATTAATCACTGAAACATAAGAAAACTGCAGCCTTAATCATTTCTTTCTGTCTCGGTCTGTAGAAAGATTTCAAGATTACACTCAGCTGCAATTAAAGTCCACAGATCAAATCACGTTGTGTCATTTAATGACACCTGTAGCTCAAATCGGACGCACAATACCGGACGTAAGAGGCAGTCAGGTTTTAGTCGCTGAGACGAGCCGATCTGAGGAGCAAACTGCTGCTTTTCTAGAGAGTTTAACACGTCAAGACGACTTTACATAGAAAACAGGAGGCGTATTTGTTTTAAAACATCATACACTGTTGGCTACTCTGCCTTGAGAAGCCATGACCATGAACTATACTTTTGATATTAAAGATTGAATTAAATGACTCTACATAATGTGAAAGTGTTTCAGTTCTGCACAACTTCACAGACACAGTGAAACATTCAGCTGCTGTGGAGCCAGATGTTTCCTTCTGGAGTCGGACGAAAACTAAACCAGAGCTTAAAGAGAAGAACTACTGGACTTACACTGAAGGAATTAAGTGAAAATACTTTTTGCAGATGTTCAGTGTTCAATTTATTCTGTGACAATGAAGAAACCTACAGTTCCTGGCTAATGCAGAATGCTAAATATTGTATCTGACAATGCTGACAAATGCTATTCTTTATATCGCCATAATAAAAGTTAACAGAGGAGATGCAAACACACTGATGAACACTATCTGGCATTTCAGAAGCAACACTTTTTTTGTTATGGCTTTTTTAAATTTCACTGTTTCAAGGCTGAGCAAGGTGCTCTTTGAATTGTTTGGGCTTCAAAACACAAGGGCACCCGAATCTAATATTTATCAAGCTTATTCGTCTGCCTGTCAAAAAAAAAAAAAAACCTTCTCAGGGAGGCAAACTGAACATCAAAAAAGCCTTTCAGCTGCTGAAGGAAATGTCAGGGAGGAAAACTGACAAGCTTACACAGCTCGGTACAGGGTGTGTATTCAGTGTGTATTCATGCCTTTCATCAGATGAAAGCTTGGCTTTAGATTTGTAGACATACGTAATAACGCTCTCAGGGTGCCAAGGTTTCCCTCTGCATCCCTCCCTCCCAAATGTTTCACCATATTGCTCATCGCCAGCACGCCGCAGCTCTCGGTTCTCATTTCTTCCAGTTAAAGCAACCTGTCGTAAGCCATGGAAGCTCCCCATAAAAGAACTAACACTGTTTGTACCCGAGTTTCTTTAGAAAGCGCTTCACGTTAATCCTCAACAAATCTCTCTCCTGTCACCGCAACATGCCTGTACATCAGTAGCTTCACTCGCAGAGGCACCTTTCTCAAATCCTCCTCATCACTTATAAAGCTTCTCCAGGAATGACACTGATCCGTCTTCAAGCACAAAGCAGGGATGAAAAACCAAAATGACCTCTGGGCCTCTGAAATGATTCTTTATGTCACAGAGTGTCTTTACTTAAAACCAAACCTCAGTCACAGTTCTACGCTCAGTAATTCTTCCCAGTCTCCGGTGGAAGATGCTCCATGACTAAGACGACTTAAATATGCAATTATATCTGTGCATGACTTTACATTTTGATGTGCTGATGTTTTTCTTTATCTTTATAACTCATTAAAGGTATAATATGTAATTATTCCGCATTAAAATGTCTAAAAACAACTAGACCTATGTTATATATGTTGTTGAGTTGTGTACTTACATTATCCCAAATGTTTCCAACAGTTTTCAAACTCAGAGAAATCTGTAATTTAATCAAAGTAACGGACCGTTTCATTTGGTCGCCTGTCAACGGCGTCATACCTCCTCTACCAAAGAGTAAACACGCACAAGATGCATACGGCGGCGCTGTGTTTGTCTGCTACAATGGCGTCTACCAAAGAGTAACTTACACACATACAAGATAATACATCGGCGTTGTGGTTGTTCCACACAAACTGTTATAAATGGACTTTTATTCAGTTTTAAGCCACATTTTCATGATAAATTTAAGTTGTTTTTAACTATATCTTTTAGCCGGAAGAAGGATTTTAGTCATTGGACGTCTGGATCTTAAGTTATCAGAGAAATAAACTGGACAAACAACGTCATCACACTCTGTCTTTTGTTGTTGTTTTGATTGAGACCCCTAGCGGCTGAAATTACATATTGTGTGTTTAACTTGATTTCTTGATAATATTGCAATATATTGCTTTTGTGATAAACTGTGTAAACAACGTTGGTCGACAATATTTACTTCTTCATATTAATAAAATTTTCTGATTATAATGAGAAAGCGTCACTTTATAACTCAAAGCTCTCATCATAACGAGATGCCTCATTGCGTTAAAATGAGCACATTTTCCTGTTATACTGGGAGGAAATACTGGTTATAACAAGAAAGGTTAGAGGTTGATCTCATAAACACAGCAGTGTTAACATTTGAATGAAGTGATCAAGTCCGAAAACAATGAACTTCTGCTTTTACTAAGTAACTTAGATGAGCTTGTCGTCTGCAGGAAGACACACATACTGTTCAGTCTCATATTGGAGAAAGGAAACCAACAGTTTGTGTTTGTCACAATAAAAGCACCAACAATGATTAGAAAAGTGTACTATTACAACAAGTATCTTGAAATAAGAGTTACATTTTTCATTATAACAAGTAAGTTTTCTCATTAAACAAGATATTTTCTCATCATAAGTAAAATGTAAGGTCACTGCATGTACATTGAGTTTTGCTAATATGCATGCGGTGCATTCATAATGCAGCTGAATCAATGATCATTTTAACAACAGGATCATTGACACACATTGATTTGATTGATTTATTTTAATGCAATGTAAAAAAAAACAAAAAAACAACCCACATGGTTGCATTGCTGCGTCGCATTGCCTCTTTTGCAATTAAGTATTTATTTTAATAATTTTTAAACAGTTTGTCCTTGTTTTTTTTACACAGTTCTGTGTAGTTTTTACCTGTTAGAAGGCCGCGTAGAGCATTGAGAGAATTAAAGAAATAAACCAGTCGTGTAAAAATAGAGATGATGTGCGACGCCAGTGCAGCTGGTCAGTGTAGCAGCTGATTATAATGGACACTCTGCTGCGACAGACGTGTTGAGCTCTGTGTAATTTAGCTGTAAGACTATTTATTCTATGATACACATCTGAGTTAACACCTCTGTGCCTGATGAAGATATGATTTATGCTTGAAAAGTTGTACTTTTTCTAAATGTGACACAGAAAACTATCTTTAAAGAGAGCGGTTTACAACGTTGAGAGTCTCTGGGGAAACAGGAAGTGTCTACGAGTGTTTGGACATGAAAGATGTTCATCTGTTCTCTGAATGCTTAAAAACTTAAATAACGTAACATACTGTTGAAAGACCGAAAGACACTAAAAGCTTTCCGAGTGAATATTATCATTTTAAAATATATTAATTTAAAATGCTGAAATCTCTAAAGTGTTTAACGTGACTGATGTCTCCTGAGATTAACTTTGAATCCGTATTCTTGTACTTTTGATTTACCTTCAGTTGAATATCATTATCATCATTATGATGCTACATGGTCCTCCAGCAGGCTCAGCGCTCACACTGACACTGCAGGTGTCAGTTCAGATAAAAGATTCACAGGTTATTATGTTATTAACTAATTGTAGAATCCATTTAACTGTCAAATCCACCGGATTTCTCCCATTTCACTGTAACCTCTGCTAATAAAAGCTATCAGGCACTTTTATGTCTTTTGTTCGACAAAAGTGTGTTTTGTTAATTTTGTTCTGATGCTTGCAGATGTACTTTCCTCAGTAGAACTGTCAGTTAAACGCCTCAACGTTTCAAACATGAGACCATCAAACAGGAATTATTCAAACTGAGACTACTGAGATTTTTCAAGGTTTGTCCTGAAGAGACGAATGTGGTCAGTAAGTTGATACGTGAGTGGAGATTTTGTCCTTGTGGCGGCACAAAGAAGAAAGAGGAAGAATGTCGAGGTTTAAACAATACAGTGAGGATTCCTCCTCTGGGGATCAGGAGTCACTTTCACAAGAGCGATTAGTGAGCGCTGCTTGCACACAGATACATTCACAAATGACTCACAAACTGCAGAAAGTAAAGTTTCTGGATCAGACGTAACAAAGTGCTTCATAATAAAAGATAAATGAAAGACAAATAAGGACACAATATAAAAATAACAAATAGAATATGGGGCAATAGGGAAATACTCATGTATGGAGTTTCTTTTGATTAGTTAAATGTGTCAAAATAAATGATCTTATGTTGCAAGTTGCATCTTGCAGATTTGGTGAAATTTGCTCCACATATATCAACAATAACTGTTGGTAATCAGGCCACCAGCTGCAGAAATATCTGAACCAAAGAGTGAAGAGTCATAATATGATTCCAGCAGCCAGTTGAACCAGTAGAACCAGTAGAAAAGATCAATCAGACGATGCTAAACTGTTTCTTTTTCTGATGCTTTTGCTGCTTTGCTTGGTGTGTTAATACCACCTGTAGGTCAGTGGAATAATGTGAAAGCATTAACCAAATGAAATGAAAAGCAGTCATGCCGCCTGGAGTGCAGAGAGATATATTTGCAGAGTGAAATGTGACAGCAGGGAACATCGTAGAGTGCAGAGTTTGACTCAAGGACACTCTTGACAGGTTGGATGCTGCAGTCTGCTGCACATACTGAACTTGTGACCTTTCAGTCAGCCGGTGACCTTTTTCTTCAGCTGCAGAAGTTTCAGGGGACGCGGGCGCACTTTAACGGCTATGAGGGGACGCTCTGCCAGAGAACAGGTAGCATTTAGATTTGACAGACAGATCCTGTTTGCGTTTCGCTCCGCCTCTCTCACTCCTGTTTCTGCTCTCAGTTCAACCTGAAGATTTACTGGAACAGTTTTCCTAAAATGTCTAACGATGATAAAAGGCTGCAACCTTTATTTAACCAAACATGACATTTCCATCCTTTGTTTTTGCCCAAATTCAGAGTCTTAATAGCTGCAGAATGAGTTTCTAATCAGCCTGATTGCCCCTCAATGTGACCTCACAGTTAATGTTAACGTTCTAGTATCCTGAGACATGAGACGTGTCTTATATACATCACCGTGACATCACCAAAAAGACGTCAGAAGTCAGACTTGTGGAAAAGGAAATGAAGATCACTTGACCTTACGTACCTTTGTTGTGCTCCTACAAGTTTCTTGTGCAATGAGGGATTATTACCAACATTTCTACTCTTCTCACTGTCAGTTTGACCTCCTGAAGTAGTTCAGATGATCTAAATGAACTGTTGGTTTGTTTCCAACCTGTCTGATTGTCCGACTGCTCGTGTTTCTTGGATTTCTTTCTAACGACGCCATCATGTTCCCAGATGTCTCATTACTTTGGTACGATGTTATCAAGACTGAATTAATGGCAGAAACTGTCTAATTATATGCCTCTCAAAGTCTCTTAATAGCTTCAAATATGTGTGTGTTGCACATTTTATTTTCCAGAATAACCAGAACTATTTGAAAATGAGAAAAATAATTGACGTGAGTGATTCTGTTCAAGATTCATGGTGAATTATAAATATGTGGTATTAAGGATCGGCTGTTAAATTAAATACATTAAATTAGAATTCTGAAAGTGTCAACTATGATATTTAAATATAGAACAAATCTATGAGGTTTGTGGTGAAACTGACGGCAACAACGAGCTTTAACAGCCTCATAATCAATAACACAGGTGAAAACTGACAAAGTAGACGTAACGTATGAGAGAAAACTGAATAGTCGGTTATCATTTGATGTATTTCTTGTACATATCATACATGTTACAGTTCAGTTTAGTGTTAGTTTGTGTCCCAAATGCCTTTATGTTGTTTCTATTCTAAACTTAGTTTTTCGCTGTGTAAAATGAGACAGTTGAGTTTGGTAAGACCCAGCAGCAACCTCCAGGACTGTAACATGAAGCCAAAAACTGCAGTTCCTTGAACGACCACTTGAGGCTCCAAAAGCGAGTCAATCCCCATAGACCTCCATGTTAAAATGCCCAACTTTACAGCAGAAATAAACATGTTTAAAGCCTGGTACAAACAACGGTTTTGGTCTCTGTAGCTAATTTCCTCTTTCATGACAACTGTACGGGGGTGAATTTTTTTATAACTCACCCGTTTAAATTTTATTAAGCCGTAAAGTTCTGCATAATGAAGGACATGGCTGCTTTGAGTGACAGGTCCGCCAGCTGCTAGGTGGCTTGTTTCAGCCATTCGGCCCGCCTCTTCGCCCATTTCTGATTGGCTGGGAGTTAGGCAGCGTCACGCACTGCCAAGATGGCGACGGCCGGAGCGGCTCACTTTGAGCTTCAAAACTGCTTTTCAGAAACCAACGGGTGACGTCACGGTAACGACGTCCATATTTTTATACAGTCTATGGTTTAGACAAATCATAGTTATGAAGATTTCTATTTGTTAATCTGAAAAGCCTTTAGAAGACAGTGTTGTTTTTTTCTCAATTTAATATGGTAGAAATGTTATTTTCTGATGTTACTTGGTGCATTCGCTTGTGTGTTGTCATATATAGATAGATAGATAGATATAGATAGATATAACTTTATTGATCCCCAAAGGGAAATTCTAATAGAGTTAGGGCCAGGGTTAGGGTTAGGTTTAGGGTTAGGGTTCGGGTTAGGGTTGTTGTGAGGGTTGTCTGCTGACCTGTGAGATTAGTAAACAGATTCTGTACAATAGTATTTAAGCGACAGGCTGAGTGTCAACTGTTCAGACAAAGTAAAGAGAGCTAGCTGGTATCTTTGTCTCCAGAAATATGATGCATTGTACTTCTGATTGTATTATTTCATAACCTGACAATATGTTTCTTTCTGTGTTTATTGAAGCAATTTTCCACCACATGTCGCTCCCCTTTTTGGTTGTATACAGGTGAAGAGTGAAAATCCAGAATGTAAAAGGTTTTCTAGACCATTATAACCACTACATACCCAGTATGACCATGACTTTACACTTTCAAACTGCGTGTTGTACATATGCCAAAGTCCAATTGTGAGTGCAGGTGACGCACTAATCTAATGCGACTGTCTTTTATTTCATAAGGTGATTTTTTTTGCTTATTAGGAGAAGGCGGGTTGATAGTTTGTTGGCAGAAAGTTGCAAAAGCAGCAGGAGAGCATCGTTTGAGACAACCAGACATCTTCACGTTGGGCATTTTAACTGCATTTTACTGTTTTAACCTAAACCAGGATCTTTCCATAACCAAGTGGTTTTTGTGTGAAAAGATTAAAAATACAGCATTAAATGAGTTGTGTGATTTGTACGCAGATTGAAGTTGACATATCATAACCAACTCTTTACAGCCCATTTTCCACATTTTTATGCACATTTCGCTCGGGTTGCCATAACTACTTAGAAGAAAGGGTTAAAATGAACTGTGAGAGCTCATTTTGCTTGTTAGAACCAGAGCTATCGATGTTGATTGACAGCGAAATAGTCCAATCGTTTCCTTCCTTCAGCCTCACTGAAACAATGGACGGGATGACAGCATTTCGTTGGGAGTTTTAAGGCGCTGATCACGAATCAAATCTCTCTCCCCTTGCTTCCTCTCATCTCTACTATCAGATATCAAATAAAGGCATAAAAAAATGTTATGAATTCATGCAAAAAAATGACAAAAATCAGTGTGTGAAACACATCTTTCCCGTCGAGGTCAGGAGAGTTGAGAGTCCTGAAAAACTGTAGATGATTTCTGTTTTTCAAGGACTCCCAACGCTGTCGATGCCTCGCTTTTCAAAACAGTTTTCTTTTCTTTCACGTTTAGAAAAGGTTCAACGAGAAGAACTCCTGCACACGGTCTCGCTTACTGCTGCAGTATTATGAGTTCATAAGGTTTCTGTCTGTCTGACTTTCATCAGGTTTACAGGCAGCATCACAGCACTGAGACTGTACACACATAGGAGCTGCTTCAATCATCCAATAACTATCACAGGTCCAAGTTAACAAGAAAAAAATACTCATTTGGAGAGTTTGGGTTTATATGGATGTTGCTATAATATAAAATCTATTAATATTATCACCTTTGTGTCCCTTTGTCTTCTTCTCACATATTGAGGTGTGCAAAGATTTTTTTGCAATTTAGAAAAGTATAAAATTTCAAGCCCAGCCAATAAAACTTTGTCAGAATAATCACAGCTTGCTTTATGCCGGAGCTTTCAACCACATCTCACTGTCTTAGAATAGAAAACAGGAAACAGTCTTTAGCTCACCAGATATAGCAGATAAAAGCAGAACAAGAATACGACACATATGAAAATAAACGTATAACAGAAACAGCTGAAGGGAAAGTTGAGTCGATCACGAGATGCAACTGAAACATCTCGACCCTCAAAGTCTAAAGATCGCAAATTTCTGGAAGGACGGTTTCAAAGTGAAAGTTTCTTCTTCTGGGATTTTACTGATTTTACAGATTTTTCGAGGCTCTATTTCTGCACTTTTTTTTTTGCTTTCTGTTTCTTTCTCTTGCTCCGCTTTCCGTCTCTTTTCTCTCCATCTCGTCGTCGGTAATTAAGCGGGCAGATTTTATGCTTTTTGGTCTGACAATAGCGGCTCCTGAGGCAGGCGAATCAATGCCAGGGCTCACTGTCAAGGAGCTGCCAGATAACACACACACACACACACACACACACACACACACACTGTAGGCTTGTGGTAATTAAAGTATTTAACATGAGACAAAATGCATGTCAATTAAATATAGATGTACACTTTGTACACGCATATTAATGAGTAGAAAAGTCCTTGATCTCTGCTCCAAAGTCTTTGTGCTGTTTTGATGCAACTTCACAACGTCTTCAAAGACAAAGCAGTGACTTCCTGTAGTCGAGCAGCTGTCAGTCACTGTCACTGTTATTTTTCTCTCTCCGTCTCTTCACAGTAACACTTGTCTTACATTAGCGTCTCTGCACGCCACACTCCAGCAGTGGAAATCAAAAAGGAGAGTGGCGTCAGTCACCCCCCCCCCCCCCCCCCCCGATGTCCGGCTACATCAGAACATTTGTACTGTTGCTAGGAGACGCGAAACCCCTCGGACCAGTCTGGTTGTTGGCTGCGGGCTCTAAGCAGCTCGACGGTGAAAGCACCTCACAAAGATGCTAAATACCTCAGTGTTTCCGTGCTGCGTTCAAGGACGCTTCAAACATCTGGGGCATGAAAACAGCAGCAGTCTTCACAATGTCAGGGTTTTACTCTTTTGTTTGTCTCTGGGTGACCTTGAATCTGACGAATCTGCTGGAAACTGTGTCATGGCATGAAAAGATAAAAGAACTAAGAAAAAGGTGATTTTTGTTTTTTTACAGAAATAAATACCACAAAAACCAGAGTGTTGCTGTGTGGAAGGAAAAACTGAAGATTTGGAGAATGATCAACAATCAGAGCTGCTACTCAAACCTTCGTGCGTCATGACAGCAGAAAGCTGCAGCTGCATCAAAAATACATTCACAATACAAGTAAAGAGCTTCAAACACCTGCAAGTTTTAAATTATATTCTTATTTTTGTGAAGTTTTTTTTTGTCTTGTTGCTGTTTAAGGTTGATTTTGATGTGTCATTTTATTTTTAAATGTGTGTGCTGGAGGCTGGTCATCATGTGACAAGCTCTCATTGGACGGCTGATGAGGGTTCAGCGTTCTTGCAGAGTATATAGTATAAAGTATATAAACACACACAGCAGTGACGTCATGTTTCAGCGCGTCAAGCAGGGCTGCAACTTATTATTTTCTTTACCAATTAATCTGCTGATCATTTTGTTGATTAATCCTTTAATTGTTTTGTTTATGAAATGTCAGAAAATGAATGAAAAAATCCTGTTTTAATTTTCCAAGAGTCAAGGGTGACGTTTTAAATGTCTTATTTTGTCCAACCCCCCCCCCCAAATAATCAATTTATTATAATGAATGACAATGAAAAGAATTAAATCATCACATTTACGAAGCTGAAACCTGCAAACGTTTTGGCATATTTGCTTAAAATAATTATTCAACTACCAAGATTATTGCTTTCCAACTAATCGATTCATTAATTAATCGTTGCAGCTGCAGCTTGTCAGATAATCACTTTATAATTCAATCAAAGTGAACAAAATGAAACAAGCTAGCATACAGCCATGCTAAGCTAAACGCTAACATGCTCACAATGATAAAGCTGCATGTTGGTGTTGAACAGGTATAATGTTTTGTTCTTGTGTTTGTTTGTCTGTTATTGAATATTTTCATTATCAATTAATCTCCTGATTGTTTTCCAGATGTGTGGATTAATCTATTAATCTATGAAATGGCATTCGTAACTTCTCAGAGGCCACAGTGATGTCATCAGTTTGCTTGTTTGTCCGACTAACCGTCCAAAAATATTAAGATGATCACAATTAACTGTCATATATGAAAAAAGGAAAAACAGCAAATCTTTACATCTGAGAAGCTGAAACCATCGAAGGTTTGACATTTTAATCAAATATCAAAGATAAAGTTGAAGATTCATTTTCCAGTCGCTGCAGCTCTTGCGTCAAATCCTCGTTGTGAAAAGTGAAGCCTGTCAAAGAGTCACTTTATCCCTGCAACAAAAGGAAAAACACCTGAAAAACCAACCAAAAAAAAAAAAAAAAAAAAATACAAAAGGAGAATATTTCAGGAATGTGGGTCAGCCGTCGGATAAAAGACACAAACGCTCCGGGTGGCATTTGAAGCGGCGAGCTGCTTCAGTCTGTATTTATAATCCGATATCGCTCTGCTGGATTTTATTGTGTGGAAACTGAGGTCATTTCACAGTGTTAGTTACCTGAGGGAACCTGACATTTAAATGGGGCCTCCTCGTTATCGCTCGCTCTCTCTCGCTCGCAATCTCTCATCCTCATCCTCCCGACGCACCGATTCTATGATTCTATCCGCTGACTTTTCTCCTCTTTATCCTTCATCCATTTCTCCATCCATCCAGCTTTCCTGTCGTTTCCTCTCTTTCTCTTTTTGCTCTGTATAAACCTGCCGTCAGTCACCACGGATTGAAGACTCTCCACCTGGCAACCAGGTAAATGCAGAGAGGATGATGATGAAAAAAAGCCTCTTTTTCCAACTGAATAATTGATTTAAAAGATACTTTGAGGTGAATCAGTCTCCAGAGCGGATATGAAATCACAGCCAGTAAAACACTAAAGTTAATAAATGTGATAAATGTTTCACTGTCGACACCTGAGCAGTTTTTATATGAACTCTGTGTTTCTTGGAGCGCTGAGGTAGTTTGTTTTCGTGGCTTCAAGTCATTTTTCATTAATATGCAAATGGAGACAGAGAGGAGCCGCCTGTGGTCTGAGGAGGATTATGTTGATTCTCAGGTATTTTTTTTTTACTTTCAAGTGTTCACAACAAACAGGAAGACAGTCGGTGACCATGGCGATACATCATGTATGTGTTTGTCAGACAAAAACCGGATGAGTCTGATTGGCTCTCAGATAACTGCATACAAGTAACAAAGATGTTTTATATGACGTTGCATGTTAATGTGACACCTACAAATGTATGGACACAATGGTTTGGATCACTATTTATGTATTTTATCTGTGAAAAAGGCCAGATTTAAATATGTGCTTATATCTGCTTCCCTGTATTAAACAGGTTAGTAATGTGTGTAAACCTGTCACAACTCACCCCTGAGGACTTTTTAAGCCTTTCTGATGTGGTTTGGACTAAGTTTAAGGTAGAAAACTGTCTGTTAGAAACTGTTTGGAAGTCAAATAGAGCTTCGCTGGCTCCTGTGAGCAAATGGTGACAAAATGGCGGCCTTACTGTCAGTGTTTTTATTTATTTGATTCTTCTGTAGCTCCTGCACATCTGCCTTAAAACAGCTGCTTAGCTCAGGCTCAGTGTAGAATTTGATGAAGTGAAGGCTATATATTATTGGTTGCTCCTTCTGGTCGATGTTATTGTTGTAAAATGGTTAAATGTGATATGTTAGTATTTTTGAATGACTAAGGTTGTTTATATAGTATATATATTATTGTTTGTGTTATATAAGAGTGTTCATGTATGCAGTGGAGCGGAGAAGACTAAACAAAACAAGCTTAAAACAGTTGAAGTTACTGCTAAAGTATATTTTGGGAAGCTGTTTACAGCAGCAGTAAAAGAGTGTAAGTTTTAATACACAGATTTTACAGCAATATTTGATAACTTAATGATTACTGGTAAATATAACAACAGATTAGTGTGTAGAAGTTATACATTGCTGCTATAGCATTAACCGGTGACAGTTCATCATTGTTGTGTTGTTATTGGATGAATTGTTAAATTTATGATTCAAGTCTAAAAGAGAGAGAGAAGATGAAATTTGTTAAATAAAAAACAGAGAACAGCCTGCTGAACAAACACAACTAACGTCTCCCGTCTCTGCTTCCCGGTATTAAACAGGAAAGCAGCACGTCGTCTGCATACAGGTAACTCAGGCCTGAGACCTGTAACATCAACATACTACTGTGTTAAATGTGATGCGCTAAAATATAAACAGTAAATAACTATCAACTTGTTAACTGAATGTTGACATATTAGCATGCTAATGTTAGCTCGCTGATAGCAGCTTCAGGCTACATTAGCTGCTAGTAGCATAACACACCTGAATCCCTGACTGAGCTGTCTGCGGTTGACTTGCATTGTGGGTAATGTAGGCTCCATCCTTACAGTCCTCCTATGATGGAATAATACGACCTGTCCCTCAGTTTTCTGTGTGCAGTTTGATAAAAAACACAACTTTACAACAAATGAGCTCAATAGAGACTCAAACTATTAAAGTCTTCAAGACCAGGACCACAAGATGAGAGGATGGAGGACCTGCCAGAGTTCAGACTGGACTTCACTGCTGCACATTTATGACAATTTTTGATGAATCCAACTATGTAGACACATATTTACAACGTCTGGCAAGACATCCTTGTTGCATGTCATACCCATCTGTCTCCCCTTGTTTCCTGTTGGCCTCTTTACCAGTAACTGTCCAATAAAGAGAAAACTACCCCAAAAAATGAATAAACAGTGTCTGATAGCCTTTCACATAACTGTTACCCATGTTTCCTGTCTCTCTACACTTTAAACTGTCAAATAAAGGCCCCCAAATAATCTGAAAAACAAGATTAGTGCAATTTCTGCTGCCAAACAAATGTATTTTCTGGTGATTATTATTGCTAGTGTAACTGTTTGACTACTTTAATATTCATCCAACAGGGAAATGTCAGGTAGGCTAATTTTCACCACTACTATTTAACAGATAAAAAAAAAATTATGAAAGCTTTCAAAATAAAAGTGTAATCAGTGGCGAATGAGCCTGCATGGCACAAAGAGATTAAGATGCAAACATGATAGCATTTTTTTTTAAAAAGTGAATGTTAAAACAAAGCTGCCAGTAATCCTGTTTCTAGAGAGAGATGTCACAGAAAAGCTCTAATGAGAACAGCTGGATCTGACGTGCCGCTGCTTCCTGTGGTGTCAAACGTGTCATCAAACGTCGCTGCGTGTTATCCTTTCGCTGAGGATCTTTTTTTTTTTTCAGTCGTGTGATCAAAGTCAAAGCTCTCCTTTCAACACCAGCTTATCTAACAATCCAACCCGCAGAAATAGTACACTTCTAATTAAAAAAAAAAAAAAAAAGGCCTCAGGCTGCATAATTCAAAATGTGTTCTACATAACAGTGGTGGGAAGATACTGGTGTCAATGTGGAAGTTTTCCAGCTGTAACCATTCTTCAACAGATCTGTGAATCTCACAGTTAAAAATTCACTTACAGGAGGAAGAAACGTTTAGTTTTGATGACAAAATGAAACCAGAATCACACAGAAAGCTGCAGTTTGTGTGTTGATGGTGTTTTATTACTGTATGAAAATCAAAAAGGTGGTTGTTGTGATTTTGGACCGTATTGTTTTAATGACACTGGTTGCTTTAAACACCAGATGGAGGTACGTCCAGGTGTATAAACCATGTGTACATCGCCCTCAATGGTCGCCATCTTGGCTACGTAGCGGAAGGGGAGGGACCACTTTTCAAACTGGAAATGGCGGCCGGGTACGTTGTAATAACGGTGAACATCGCCACGTTATACAAATGTAAGTTATACATGTGTTTTTTAGCACTAAGCACCACTATACTGATGTTGGATATAAGCCATCAGTGTGTTTTTTGGGTTAACGATAACGCGAATGCTAACGCTAGCTAATGCTAATTTGCGATCGTCATTTCTGGTAAGTGCACAACGGCTCTGTTTGATTTGAGACGACACTACCCTGTCAAAATTTGCGCACTACGCCAGTAATATATAGTGTACATAGTGTACTACATAAAAGTGTACTAACAGAAGTATGTGGCATTTCTGCATTTCTGCAACTTGTCCAGAAAAAAATACTATATGTCATGTCTGGGTGACACATAAAGTGTAAAGAGGAGTCAAAGACGTTGGTGTTTGGACAGTGAGAAGATAATATTCAGAGAGACTTTAGTAAGAAAATCAACCTGAAACAATAAAAGTGAGGTCAGAGTGAGATGTGTAAAACAGAAAAATGTATTTGCACAGATTTAAAAGTGGATATATTCTGCTTTTTGTGGTTTTCTGTTATTTATATCCTGTTCTGATGTTAAACAGGGTCAAAGTTCCAAAACTTGAAGTGAACATATGTAGAAAAGCTGCCTGCAAGTCAAAAGTCAGGGCTTCAACCTGCTCTGAACACTTCGTTTACTTCCTCCTCCTGATGACATCAGATTGTTCGCACATGCCCGTTTGTTCTGTAGCCTTGGTTGCTAAGGTGGTTGCTAAGGTGTGTCCATGTGTTGTCCACTCTCATATTTCAGATGTGATTCAGCTCCAACATGTACGGATGGATTTGAGAAGTTGACATTTGGAGTAAAGAAGGAGAAAAAGAAGTGAAATCCTGCTACTATAGTTTGTTTACGTAGCCTCCGGAGCCGGAGGAAGCTTCCTGAAGGTGACCAATCAGAACAGAGTGGGCTCATCAGGACGCGGGCCTTAAAGAGACAGGAGCTAAAACGGTATGTTTCAGACAGAGGCTGAACTGAGGGGCTGCATAAAGGACCAGTAGAAGATAAATAAGGGGTTTTAAACTGGAAATCATGCAAAGATATTCCAGTAGAGCCCCAGAATATAAATATAGAGCTGGAAATGTGCAGAACATGTCCTTTAAATCTGACAAACAGTGTTTCAGTGTTTTAGTTGTGAGCTAACAGAGTTTCACTCATCCATCCAGGACTTTATTGACTTCTCTTTGACAAACAAGCTGAGGTTCATACTCATCCAACAGAATTGATTACTGCGGTTTTGATGCTCATAACGTAAACAACCTCTTTGCACTAAATCAGATCCTCTTTGTCCGATATCATTTACATCAAAGACACATTAAATAAGCCGCTCGTGTCGTCTGTGCACGAATGTCAGTGAGTCAGATTCCTGTCTTCTTATTTTTCACTTTGATACTGTGAGTCTGCAGAGAAGCAGCTCAGTGTCTGTGGAGGATTAAACGTGAAGAAAGCTCACCCTGCCTGTTTCCATGGCTCTCGGTCTCAGTCAGTTTGTACAGAAATGTGGGGTCATGATACAAGCTTCTGTAACCAGCAGCTGAATCATAAGCTCTTAGTAATGTAACTCGCTTGTGTATAACTGTATTTCTGTTTGTATTGATACACTGTGTTAGCTGCCTGAAAGAAAACATTTTTTTTATTTGAAATTTAGACATTTTTAACATTTTTTGAGCAGTTTGAACCATAATGTGTTCCATTGCCAGTAACAGAGACATTTGAAAGCTCTGAGTTTGGCTCTATGGTTCAGTTTCTGTTAGTTTTTACACTCAAAAAACTCCTAATGTTGTCAATGGTTGCGGAGCGCGAGTGTAGCTGAGACAGGATGAGCCGGCAGCAGCCAACACTGTGATGGCAAAACATACAGATTCACTATCTATTAACTCTCATCTCTCTCAAAGATCAATGTACAAAACCGTTCAGCTGGCAGCCGGCACTCAGCGTCACTTTCACCGGTTCAACAAACGTCGCCCAGCGGCAGATCATATCAGCTGTCAGTAATTAACATTAATTCTCTGAGTAACTTGATGACAAAGTTAAACTTGGCTGTCATCAGATTAAAGTGCTCTCTGCAAGCTGGCGTCTGCTCCGCTGAAGATTGTTTATGATGTAAAAGAGGCTTCACTCTGTAACACCTGCTGTTTGACTTTCTGTAGTTTCAACAGTTCAAACAGAGTGAGACTCATTCAGAAGTACTCAGAGCCTTTACTGCAGTAAAAGTACATAAGTATTATGAGCTTGATGTAGTTAAAGTATTGCAGTAAAAGTACATAAGTATTATGAGCTTGATGTAGTTAAAGTATTGCAGTAAAAGTACATAAGTATTATGAGCTTGATGTAGTTAAAGTATTGCAGTAAAAGTAGTGGTTTGGTCCCTCTGACTGATATATTATTATATATGACATCATTAGATTATTAATAGTGAAGCATCAGTGTTAGAGCAGCATGTTACTGTTGTAGCTGCTGGAGGTGGAGCTAGTTTACACTACTTTATATACAGTTAGCTAGTTTAGTCCAGTGGTTCCCAACCTAGGGGTCGGGCCCCTCCAAAGGGTCAGCAGATAAATCTGAGGGGTGGTGAGATGATTAATGGGAGAGGAAAGAAGAAAAAACAAAGTTCTGATACACAAATCTGTTTTCAGTTTTTGGACTTTTTCTCTAATCTTTGATTTTTGCTGAAATATTGGATCATTTGAACATTTATTGAAATGAAAGCATGTGAGAAGTTTAGAGGGAAAAATCACTATTTGGTGGAGCTGTTAACAACTCATAGACATGTGAAATGTGACCCCGACTACACACTGCTTTTTGTAAGACGTCAAAAGCCAAAAAGGTTGGAAACCACTGGTTTCATCTTTAACAATGTGTTGTATTTTAAAAGCTTGTTATATTATCCATTGTGTTAAATCTTCATCTGAAAAGTAACTAAAGCTGTCAAATAAATGTAGTGGAGTAGAAAGTACAATATTTCCCTCTGAAATGTAGGAAGTAGCATCACATGGTACTTGAGTAAATGTACTTATCCAATATTAAAGAACTAATCTCTACTTAAAACGATAGACAGCTACAACAGAATATCTTCTATGTTTTGTCTCATGATCAGCAACATCCTTCATTCCTGCAGTGTGAATATACAGAATATTAACAGACAGTCTGATTTGAACTCTGCAGCTGTCAGTGTCAAACTGTCCTTGAGCAAGATGTGCAAAAAAGTCTGTAAATGTCGGCTGTACTTACGTCTCAGAGGGACAGTAGAAACAAATAAAGTAATTAAGGCGTGTGTAAACAAAGCTGTCACCATATGTCTGCTCTTCCCTCCGTGTCCTTGAGGGAAACTATGAACTCAGAACACTTTCAGCAAAGTGAGAGAACGTAGTGAATGTGAATGAAACAACACAGACTCCTGGACAGGAACATGTATGTGGACATGTTGTTGTGTGAACTACAAACTTCTTCACAAGCCTGTTATTAGCTATGACAGCTCAGCTTTTAATAAGAAAAATAATAAAAAATGACACAAGATGAAGCCAACAAAAGATGCATCCAATGGCAACCTCCAAAACCAAAAAGCACAAAAGACGCTGCTCATCTAGAGAACCTTGAACAATCAATATTTCTGTTCATTTATTTGTTTATTGGTATTTATAATCTTGAGATTTATCTTGTTATATCGTCTCTGGAACAGCTGTGTGTGTTTTTGAAACAGATTTATCTGTCATTCTCCTGCTCTCATTTATAAATAAAGATATAAAATTTTTAAAAAAGAAACAGAAAACAGAAAAAAACATTATATTCTCTGTTCACATCTGATTATCCTCCAAACTGAAGTGAGACAAGGAACAAAGAATAATAATAATAACAGGAGTAAAATCCATTAATATGAACTGTCGTCAGTATCTTTATGACTCTCTCATCTATCTGTTCATATAAAGAGACGAAGTCAAGTCAGAACTGTTGCAAAGTAGGAAAAACCTCATTAAAAATCACCAAATTAACATTCGTTTATAAAAATCCAACCTTGGAAAGGCTGAAGGAGAGACTACAGAAGCCAGACAGGAAGTGATGTCATGACTTTGGGTCTCTATACCTACGGTGGCCCTGAAGTGCACATCACAACGACAAATCACAAAACACAACCGCAAAAGCAGAAAACACAACAACATTAACTTCTACCGGAAAAGGTAGAACCTGCTATCGACAAAGCTTGTTGCTGATTGGAGGCTCCTCTATTGACAAGCTGATTGGACGGACGCACTGTCTGTCTTTTTAACGGGAAGCCTACCTTTTCCAGTGGAAGTTAATGTTGTTGTGTCCTCTGCTTTTGCGGTTGAGTTTGTTATTAGGGACCAAGCCCAAAAGGCAGAGGACCCTATTGTTTTTCTTGTGTTTGTTTCTTTCTTTCTTTCTTTCTTTCTTTATTATTACGCCACTTAAACCCTTAATTTGACACCCTAAACATGCTCAAAAACTCACCAAATTTGGCACGCACATCAGGTCTGGTGAAAAATGTGATAAAATGTAAAAATTAACCCCCAAAGTGCCAAAATGTGCTCTCTAGCGCCAACTACGTAACTATAATGGCCACCACAGCCCGTAGGAATGTCATAGAGAGATCGAACCAAAACTCAATTATTCGTCTCATCAAGACCTACAAATCATACACGGACACCCCTGACCTAAATCCAACAGGAAGTCTGCAATTAGCCTTTCAAAAACAATTTTGTCCCCCGAACAATCGCTATCCACACTTCTAAGAAATATCCCTCATTTTAAAAAGCAAAATCATCTGATCCCGACGGGCCAGAGTGCGAGGTCCCGACCAACGCTGCTCACAGCTTTAATTTGCTGTTGTGTTTTCCTATTTGTCGTTGCGATTTGCACTTCAGCGCCACCGTACTATACAGACCGTCCTGTGTTGAAAACCAGTGGACATACTGACACTTGTACTGGTGGTTGCGTCTCCTCTGGACTCTTCTTCCATCAGCAGAGTCTGTTTATGGCTGTGAAACCTTTCATTAAACTTTTCTAATTAATATTAAAACCAGTCGGTTTTTCAGCATCAAAGTATCGATCACTGAGCTATCGATCAGCTCGCTGTGATGAAATCAGCACAGGAAGCAGGAAATACTTCTCCCTCTGCTTCATGTGTGTTAAGAAAGTGTAAAAAAAATTTACTTTTTACACTTTTAGCTCTTTTTTTTTTTCAACACACTCACATCAGAGAAAAAGCAGCATTTTGTGACTGTTTTGAAAACTTAAAGCAGCCTCCTCCTGCACGTCTCAGGGGGGAAACCCAAATACCTAATTACACTGCTTGTAGAGTTACACAGTGACTGCGAGGGAGAAGAAGAAGAAGAAGAAGAAGAAGAAAACACACCTCAGGGTTGGATTGTCTCAGCACAAACACTCAGAGAGAAAGAAAACACAAGACTCTGCTGCTTTAATTCCTTTTCATCTCCTTTCTCTTTTCCCCTCTCGCAGCGCTTCGACCTTGAGCTCCTCCGAGTGAAGGAATAACGGCGGCGCAGAGGTCTTTTGTCATGTTGCGACCGCAGCCGTCATCCCTTCAGCCCTCAGCAGGAAGCCTGTATTTCCTTCAGCCTCGACACGGATCTGTGGACGCTACGCCCTACGCTGTGATTAAGACGAGTGTCGGTGAAGTGGAATAATGTTATGTATGATATCGTTGCCTCCCGCTCCGCCTCGAGGACACGGATCATGTTGTTTTTTTTTCCTTCCTGTTCCATTTCATTAGCTTTTACAGTCTGTTTACAGGTACGCTGCGGCGCTAATGCAACGCAGGTGAAGGGTCCCAACCCTCCATTTGGGATGTTCGGATCATCCACAATCATGTGATTAGTCAGATAACCTGAAACTGTTCACTGAAAGCACCACAGGCGTCATTTTATAGTAAACGTGAGGGATTTTTGTGCTTCAGATTCAGATATTCTTCAATTTTACATGACAGAAAGTTAAAAAAAAGACACTTTATTCATTTATTTTATTTATAATTAACACTGATATGATGTGAATGTCTGCAGCAGGTCAATGTTAGACATGAAAAAGAAATAAATTGTTGGGTTTATTGTTGTAAAGAGAGAATTCTGTGTTGGAGTTTTTATATTAAAAGCTTTTTAATCAGCAGTAAAAGCTGCTCTCAGTGATCACAAAGACTGGAGAGACTGAAACTCTGCAATGAGGAACATGAGAAATCTGATTAAAATATTCTACAAAATAATTAACTGAATTACAATCAGGTTTTTAATATTCAACTGATAACACCGAGTGACCTGAAGTTCTTAAACCAAAACATCTGATTTCCTCCAAATCTGCTTCACTGTAGTCAGACATCATTTAATTTACCTTAACGAGTTCATGATGTAGCTTCACAGTTAAAGAACAGTTAAAACAAGAGTTATAATTCATTGTTGTTTGCAGCAAAACACAAACAAACAGGATGTAAATAATCAGTCACACAATCAATCTTCCAATATGAACATCAGAGATTACTGGGTTATTGTCTCAGATTAATGTATTGAACTAAATTTAAGTGACTACATTTTAAAAGGTCATCGGGACCTTTGGATGGAAGCATAAAAATCATCCATCGTTCTTCATCAGCTGATCAGTAACATCCAATCATGTTCATGCAGGTAAACAGTGCAGCCGTTCTAACAGCATCACTGTTAGTTTCATCCTCTTCGTTTCCTGCTTCGATTCTTTGTAGATGTTTAAATTATGGATCATTTTTCTTTTCAGTTCAGTTCAAACATTCACAGCTTGTGTAGTTCCTTCATTTTTTCACATCACTGTTTATTTCACTCCAGTAGTAAATCAGTAAGTGAACACGTCACCTTGCTTTACGCTTTTTCAACCAAATCTGTTGATCCATCTGCTAATAATGAAAAAAAAAAAAACCTCCAGCAGATGATTATTTTGTCTTCTGTCTTCTCTTTACTGCGTTTCCATCTTTTGTCTTCTTGTCTTAACTTTATCTTCTTAATTTTGTAATTTTGAGTTTCCTGCTTTTGTTTTGTCTGTCAAAGCACTTTGTAAACTCTGTTTCTAGAGCTGCTATATACAGAAAGTTATTGTTATAGAAATCTGGAGCTGGTTAGTTACGGACGTCTTACGCAAAAAGATTTAATGACAAACACAAACTCGATCGGCCAAGGAGATAGCAGATATGATTCAAAGTACCGGAGTAGATCCAGAGAAACGTTACAGCAGATGTGAAGGACGGTTAAAGAGCACAACATGCAGAACCTGCAGAGACACTGAGAGAGATGCACTTTGACCCCAGAAACCACAGCTGTCTGCCTTCTCTCTGTTCATGATCCTATATATGAAAATTCCTTCACACTTATTATTATTATTATTATTAGACTTGCAAATGACCAAATCAACCAGAACCCAGTAAACATGCTGAGTTCTTCTACTTAATTGTCCTGCTGTGTTTCTATAAATTTAGGAAATAAAACATATACAGACATTATATTCTGAATGTGTTTATCTGAACGTTGAAGCTACCTGATGTTCACTGGTTCCTCAGTAGAATTTAAAAAACACAGTTCAGCTGGTTTGAACACCGTGAGGTCGTACAGCTTGAGCTGCAGGATTTCTTTAACACAGCGGGTTTAACCTCTCAGCAGGACTGTTTTTCTGAGCGGCGTGTTAGTTAAAGGACGGACTGGATCAACACGCTCTCAGCAGCGCTCCTGAATCTGCCACGCAGCTGTAATGAAGCTCTCGTGGCTCCAAAAAGTATCATAAAGGCTCATTAAAGTGTAAACCGCAAACGCCTCTTTTGTGTCATGAAACGTCTAATTAGGAGGTTTTGAGGAAGCTCAATTAAAAGTCCTGTTTTCACTGTTCTAATTATCGTCACCTTGCTGTGTTTTATTTATTTATTTATTTTTTTGTTGAGTGACAGCAGCTCAAACGCAGCCTTAATGATCTCGTCAGCGGTAAATAAATATCCCTCAGCCTTCGGATGCAAAGCCAGAACAGAAACAGGAAGTGCGAGGCCCCCGTGACCTCAACTCGGGCGGATCGTTAGCGGCAACAGGCGGGCCGACATCAACCCGCGGTGAAAATCTTCCATTTACAGAATCAATTCCTCACGCTCGGGGCCTCTCTGTGGATTCATTGATCATCACATCACATGGACGAGCTGGTCTCAAGTGCGGAGCATGAAGGCTGAAGGCCGTCATGCTCTTGTGCCGCATTGATTGGCTGCGAGTCGGTGTTATACGATTACAAGGCTCCCAACTCTTGAAGGTGAGCACCACAAAATGAGCAGTAATTCCCCGTATCCACCAGGCTTCCAACAACAGAAGCATTCATCAAGGTCTGCTGATGAAACCCACAGACAGACGGGGTTTGAGAGCGAATAAAGCAGGCTGACATGTCTGGTTTGTAGATGTCACTAAATCCTTGACTTGAGGATTGTTTTAAAATGAAAGCTGGCAGCACATCCACTTTAGTCTGTTTTCTCTTTTAGTCACAGAGGAGGAAAGCTCCAGTAAAAATCTGCTCCAAGGCCAGCAGAGATGGACAGTCTGCTTCACCGTCGATTACAGCAGAACAATTTACTGTCAGAAGAAGGAAAAACTGTAGTCTTAAATGTGAACAAATAACCTGCCACACACTAAGCTAGTTCTCAGTGTGACATGAAAGGAAAAAACAGAGTGTAATGTTTGCTTTAATAAATAAGCTGATGCTAATGTTTTAATTTAACAACCTACTGTACATATAAACACTTAATTTCTAATCATGAAATTTATATTTTCATCATTTTGTCTCCATCTTTGTCGCTAAACAAGGACTGGATTTTTTTGTTGAACCACTTTGAGATTATTTTGTGTGTGTTCAGTCATGATAATTACCCTGTTAGCTAGTGATGCTAACAAACCTGTTCCCTGTTAATGTTTACTACCCTGTTAGCTAGTGATGCTAACAAACCTGTTCTCTGTTAATGTTTACTACCCTGTTAGCGCTTCATGCTACCTAATTAGCTGCTTATACAACCCTTTTAGTTCATTGTGACCCTCATGTTGACTAATGTTTTGGCTGCTCATGCTAACCTGTCAGCCTGTAAGCTATACTAACAAAACTGTTAGCTCATGCTAATTACTGTGTTAATAGTTAATAGTTAATGGTGCTAGTGTTGCCTGCTCATGCTAACTACCTTGTAATATATTTATAGTACTTACATTGTGCTTCACTGATACACAAAGCAATGATAAGAGAATAAATATCTGACAGTACAATTAAAAGGTAGGATAAGAAAGAAAAACTAATCAAAAGCCAATTTATAAAAAGTGCATTTAAAATTGATTTCAAAGAGGACATGATTAACTGTTAGCTAGTCACGCTAACTTACACATTAGTTGCTTATGCTACCTAGCTGTTAGCTGCTTAAAGCAACTACCTTGCACAAATAAACACGCCCACACCCCACACAACCCTGCAGGAAGCTGCTGCGTTGTTGGATTTAGTGTGAATGCAGAGCTTCTTCCTGTCCGCTGTGGCCTCTCTGCTCTGTGTGTGTGTGTGCAGCTCAGCCCCGGCCTCGGTCAAACAGACACACAGACCTGCTGCTCTTTATACATCCATGACACAGAGACAGAGAGCAGAGATGTAACCTGGTCGCTACGTCACGAGTCCCGACCTCACAACCCTGCGCTGTTATTGGCTGAGAGCTACACACCCACTGCCCAAAGGTTGATGCCCAGAAACATCCTGAACACAACAAAATAATGAGAAAATAAGAAAATACAGGCAGAGTCTCTGCAGATAAATACATCACCACACACTTCTAGTGGGTCATAAGTGATGATTGAGAGGGATTATTTTTGTATGAGTCTATACATTGTTCTTTATGAAAATGCTGAAGAGTTTAACATCAGAGAAAAAATCCAATTATTTCAACTAATCAGATTACTACTAAAGCATTCAGATTTATTATCTATGAGCAGACTGATGCAATCAAGTTACTGTAACTTAAAATCAATTATAATCATTACATCCTTAAATTAACATTATTTGTGTGACAGTGTTTCACTGCATTACATTCATGTATATGTTCTGTATAATATGTTTTATTTAAAGGTGACTGAAGTGGCAGTTTTGATCCAGGATCAGCTGTTCTTTCCCCCTGCAGCTTCACAGCTCTTGAAACAATAAGACTCTCCGGTTATTGAACCTCCTCCTCTCCTCCCTCGCTGTGACCTTGTTGAGGCGATCGCCGGCCTGCGTCGATCCTTGCCGCCTTTAAATATTTATGATCATGCAGAGCGACGGCGGCCTGTAGCCTCAAATCCTTAAGGGAGGGGAGCCTATGAATCTGATTTCAGGGGGGGCTCCATGTGCACTATATACTTTTTCATTATTTGCGGATCACGCGGAGGCGGAGGTCAGCCGAGGTCGGGTGAGGAGGCCGAGAGAGACGAAATTAATTCCAATTACTTTGGACACCTATGCAGATCTGGCCTCTGGGTGCAGCGTACAGTATGTCAGCAGTGTGAGACACATCACCCGTCGCAGGAGGATGGATCGCTCTAATTTAAATATTGTCAGTCATCGCCGCCTCTCTGCCAGACCTCTCTCACTTCTTCTTTTGTCCGCCGATCCTCCGTTTCGCCGAACCATGCGCTCGGTTACATTTCCCCCCCGTTTTTTTTTCTTGGAGGGTAATTTTCTTTACTCGGGAAGCGACACACAATTAGTTTTGGGATGATGAGCTATTCTGAGCTTTCCATGACCCCGGACGATATCTAATCAATTTAGAGATGTTTTCTTTTTTCTTTTAATTAATTAAAAGGAGATCAAAGAGTCGAGATAGAAGCTTTCTGCCGTTCTGCCGCAGAATGATTTCAGCAGCGCTTTTTAAATGAAGATGAAACATTCACACACACACACACACATTTCTATATAGACACTCTTATCATGAACTCATAAAATTCACTTGCACACTCTAACACACCAGACCTCCTCCTCTCCAAACATGCAGCCTCATGTTTATTTATGATATGCCAATACGAAGCACTTCAAAGGATTGTCCAGCCCTGAGAATAAAAAAAAAAAAAAAAAAAAAAAAAAGAAACACCCTCCCCGAGGTGTTCAGCCAGCGTCTGTAAATTAGACCCATAACTCTCCAGAAGAAACCGGCGGCTGCACTCAACTCTCAGTCCTTCAAAACCCCGAAGTGGACGCAGAGAGAAGACAAGAAGCTCATCACCACGGCGATCTCTTTGTTGTTAATGCCAGTCTTGATGCAAGCGTGATGTCAGCAGCGTCTGGAGCTTCGACTCTGCGAGAACTTCACACAGAAAACCTGTTTCACCAGCAACTAACTGCTACGACTAAAACCTTCAGTCTGGAGACAGAAATAATCTACCTGCATGAGTTCAAGCTTATTTTATACCATTTATAATAAAGTAGGGATGAATATGAACCTCAGTACTTTTTGAGTGTCAGTGGAAAAACTGTCAAACATCAAATTTCGAGAGTTTTATTCTTTCCAAAGGTAATGTTACTAGTGTTTGAAAGATTATATGTTGAATTAAATCAAAAGTTTGCAAATTTTAGATTCGTGTACAGCTTCTTGTGTTTAGACAACTTTTAACAATTTGTCTCCACATTCAAAATTGGTTTGTTTGTCCGTTCTGGGCTACTGTAGAAACATGGCGGGACGAGGACCTGCTCCCTCTGTAGATATTAAGGGCTCATTCTAAGGTAACGAAAACACACAATTCTTATTTTCAGGTGTTTATACACTATTAAAAACATGCTTATGAATATTATATTTAATTTCTGCCAGTAGATCCCCTAAATCTTATAAACTGGTTCTTCAAAATCTCCTTATTTATCTTCTTTATGCAGCCCCTCAGTTCAGCCTCTGTCTGAAACAGGCCGTTTTAGCTCCTGTCTCTTTAAGGCCCCGCCTCCTGATGAGCCCACTCTGTTCTGATTGGTCAGCTTCAGGAAGCTTCCTCCGGCTCTGGAGGCTACGTAAACAAACTATAGTAGCAGGATTTCACTTCTTTTTCTCCTTTACTCCAAATGTCAACTTCTCAAATCCATCCGTACATGTTGGAGCTGAACAACGCATGGAAACACCTTAGCAACCACCTTAGCAACCAAGGTTACTGAACGGACAGCCGAATGTGTAAACAATCAGACGTCATCAGGAGGAGGAAGTAGAGATAATATTGCAAACGAAGCCCTGACTTTTGACTTACAGGCAGCATACGTTCACCTCAAGTTTTGGAGGTTTGATCATGTTGAACATCCGACACCAGAGCAGGATATAAATAACAGAAAACCACAAACAGCATTCAGTTAGACAGCACAGGCAGAAAGGTGCAATTGTCTAAGAGATGTTTTGCTTTGTAGGAGTTTTTCTGGAAGTTCAAGTGTCAACACGTGATGGTGGGAATCTCAGACTAAATATTTCCCTTCATCATTTTCCTGCTGAGAGTAAAAATGAAAGTAACGTATTTCTAGAAGCCGACGTGTTGCAAAAAACATCAACAGAGTGCAGCAGCAGCAGCAGCAGGTCTGCGCAGTTTGCTGCAGGCTTTAACCCAGAACGTCTGACAGCGCTGCGAGTCGAGACATTTATAGCTCGAGCCACCCGCCGGGAATCCAGACGCCACATCAGCTCGCTATCAGCACCTCGACTACGCCTTCCACACGATCACAACACGTCCTCTCCGTCACCGCTAAGAACCCGAGAGCAGCTGCTGCACCGAACGACAAACTAAAACAGTTTGTATATTCATGTACCTCGCTGCTGTTTGTGTATGCAGGAGGGGGGGAGTCGGTGTTTTTCTGGCTGTTGTCTCTCTGCAGACGCCAGAACAAACAGTCACTGCTCGCTTCGCCCTGCAGCCGACTGCATTTGCATCGTGGCCTCGGCGCACGCCGCTATCAGCACGAATCAGCTCCCCCCCCCGACTGAGAGAAGCTGCTGAAAATAAGCTCAGGTAAGCAGTTCAGAGCAGGGGGGCTTCCTGTTGATTCATCCTGACGTTCAGATCATTTACATTCAGGCTTTTTACTAGTTTAGATGACTGACTTTCATCTGGAGTCACTGACAACAGAACTGGACTAAACAGTCGAGACTTTTCTATCACTGTTAACCAAAATAAATCAATTTAATTATCAAAGAATTCATTTAAAACACAGCTGATCTGACTGTTCATTCTTGGTTCTGTACATGAGATTTGTTGATGATAAGAAAAATGCCAGTCATACCCTTTAAACCTGTAAAAACTATCCTCAAAAGTACACAATGATGAGCCTCACTAGTCCTTCAACGTTAATTAATCACAAGCATTATGAAAGTAAAGTTTGATCATGTCTGTGATTGTTTTAATTAGCGGGTGTGATCATTATCTTCTGACTGTGATCTTGTGTATCTGAAACAGTTGAACAACTTGTCCAAGCAGCTTCATTATAACTGATGATTATTCATATTAAATTAGCGGTTACAAAGTAAACGTCTGTCGTTCTGTCATCTGTGGATTTAAACCTGCATTAACGGATGTTTTGTCCTCTAGTTTTAAGTTGATATGTTGAACTTTGTTAGCAAACAGTTGATTATTTCCACATCCAGCAGTTACGGAGCAACATTATCATTCATTGATAATATCAATAATTACTTGTGGCGTTCCTCAGGGTTCTATTCTGGGTCCGTTTATTCTTTCAGTCTGGTTAAAGCTGCTTGACATTATGTTGTTTGTCCACTTATTTTCAGAGGAATAATCTGTAAACTCAACTTCTGTCATATTATCAGCTTATAAAGTACTTGTTGCTAACATGTTAGCAAACAGTTGCTTATTTCCACGTCCAGCAGTTACGGAGCATTATTATCATTCATGTGGAGTCGTGTTTCTGTCCACCTGGTGAATGTGAGTCCAATATTCACTCTCTTTTAGCTTCTGTTTTTACTCTCTACCAACTCCTGAGGGAAATATCTGGCTCTTTAGCTGCTAAATGCTCCACTATGTTCACCAGCTAGTCTACAGCTAACTGTGTCTGTTTGGTGCTGAGCAGGTAGTGTACAGTGGTTTTTTACTAGAGATGTGCAGAGGGCCCAGTATTTGTATTTGTATCTGTATTTGTTGAGGCAGCAAAACTATTTGTATTCAAATAAAAGTGGAAAGACGTTTAAAAATCCTGTTTTTGTTTTTATTACGCTTTTAATTTTAGAAAATTAAAGTGTTACAATAAGTCTTCATGAAGCTTGTGTCAGCTTTATCTCTGGGGAACACCCCCAACTCCAGGAGTGATGCCCAAATAAGGAAATGTGCGTCATGTAGCAGGTGGATGTGACTCCCCTCGTTGAGACCTGCTGATAGACGTCACAGCGGAGCAGAGGAGAGACACTGAGATAGTGATGTAAGTGATCTGCCTGCTGGTATTTGACATGTTTTTTTTTCTTTCTGAAAACAAATAATTTTTAAAATATTTGTATGAAACAAATATTTGTAAACCCCCACTATTTGTGCTTTGCCGAATAACGTATTACGTAATAATGTATTCAGGCACACCCCTACTTTTTACAGCTTTTTCTCTGAAAACAGCTGCCTGCTGCGGCCCAAAACGACGCTATGAGATGCTGAGAGTGAACCAGAACAGTAAAAGTTGCAGCCGGACAGATAAACAATGAGCTGAAACTCACTATAAAGCTGCAGAGTCTCTGTAGGTTCATCACTACGAGCCAGAACCAACACATTACACACTGACAGTGACTGAAGTTATGAAGAATATAGATTATAGATGCTTTAAAGCCTTGTTTGAAACAAATCTGTGGTGCAGTAAATGACATTTCTTAAAAGCATTTTTCCTTAAATCACATATAATATTTCTTAATTTTAGTGCTGCAATCATCTTGTGTCAAGGCAAGAAGTGTTTCTAGAGGTTATTTTGGTTAAAACAGATTAAAATATTCTTTCTGCACTGGCAGATTTTAATTTAACGAGGTTTGTCGTGCTCAAATTCTCCAATAAAGACAGAAATGACTTGTTAATGTGGAGATTTTACTTTACATTCCAGCAGAGATCCCAAAGTTTCTAAAGGAAACAAACATGTCAGGCTGAATTTTAGTGGAAATGTGTCTAAAATGATGCACAAAGACACCCAGAATATTTCCATGATGTGGAGTCTCAGTTTGAATATTTCACTCAGTATAAACATCAGGCAGCTTCAGTGAAGAGCTGGAGGACGAGGATGCGGAATATTTTGATTTTGTCAGACAGTTTGGAAATCATTAACCTTTTCAACATCTTCTGTTGCAAACAAATCAGCCTTTATGGTTTTTAATAGATCCTGAACTGAACTGGAAGTCCATGTTGAATCATGTTAACCCCAGAATACCATATATATGAAATATTTATGATTATTTCAGCTGTCTGACCTCATTCTGTCAATAATCCAAGAAGTTAAGAATCAGCCAAGAAACACACTTTCAAAACCCCCAAAAACCTTAAAAAAACTGAACAGTTTGCTTCATGTAGAGGAGTGAACGTCTCCCAGACTGAACATCTGGACATTTAAATCAATGACATTTAAAAAACGTCATCAAGAGAGAAAATTTTACTGGTTACAGATTTTTTTTAAAAAGGAGTTTTTGCTGAACAACTCAGTTTTTCTGAAGAGACAAAATCAGCTTTTTAAAGAAATCAAAGTGAGCTCTGATATGTTTTTTGGTGCATTTTTATTCCTATTCAACACATAAAAGATATAAGCTCAGTACGAGCTCTGATCTAGAACACAGGAGATAACAGTTGGTTGGTGTTTTTGAAACTTTATGTTGGAGTTTTGATTGGGATTGTATCTGTCGTCAGGCTTTGTTAGAGATGAGCACTTCCTGGTTTCACTCTCTGAGTTTCAATAGGTGGATCGCTGATTGTTGCTTTGCTGTGAAAATCTGAAAGGGGCGGGTTCAGCCCAGACACTTCCTGGTATTAAATACACAAGCTGTACTGAAGCGTCAGCCCTCATTGTGTAAAGACCTGTGAGTCTACCTGTGTGAGTCCACCGAGAGAGGACACCAAATGGCGAGTCCCTGTCTACTATCTATTCACGTAGCTTACCTCTCTCACCATGTGCTACAAACACATCCCTGAGACTCTCATTCCACTCAGAAAAGCCTCTTCTACTCAGTCCTCCTTTACTTTTGGTCCATGGAAGTGTCAATCAGCTACAAACAGAATTTATCCACTTGCTAATATGACAGACATTCAGGTTGCCTGTTGGCAAACTTAAGCAGAAATGAGGCTAGCAGCTCCAGGCTACATTAGCCGCTACTAGCATAACACACCACAATCTGTACAGTTGAGTGAATTGAGTTGCATCGTGGGTAACGTAGGCGTCAGGTTTTGACAAGGAAGAAGAATGTGAGGAATAAAAAGAACGATAGATGTTCATCCTTTTCAAATTTAAACCCAAACTGTGATCTAGCTAATCTAAACCTTTAACTAACCAGACCGTAACCACGGCGATGTTACATCATAACACATATTTATTGTTCGACAGTGATGTGTTCCTACTGATAGGAGCAACTTTTGGAGGAAGATTCGCTCCTTGTTGTTTCTTCCACAGCAGCATAAAAATGAGCAGTAGGTGAATCACTTCAACAAAATGTGATTTATCCTCACAGTTTAATTGCTGGAGACAAAACAGAAAGAAAAAAATCTGACTGAACAGGATCGTTGGACTTGATGAAAACTTGACTGTGTTTCTGAAAACGTCGACCTTTAGGAGAAACATTTTTCATCCGATATCAGACGATAACATCAGACTCAACAAGTGTGAACCTAATGAGGTGACTCAGCTCCAAACTCCCTCGTCCTTTAAATCTGTCATACACACACACACACACACACACACACACACACATTTGCTGTAGTGACTGAAGAGCTCATTAGGCTCTTAGCCACCACGCTTACAGCTGCCCCTGTGTGTGTGTGTGTGTGTGTGTGTGTGTGTGTGTGTGTGTGTGTGCGTGTGCGCTGACAGACAATCAATGCCGTCTGATTGGCTCGTGACCCACCGGCTGCTGGCGGCGCAGGCTCGTTGTCGTGACGGCCTGGCTTAAAAAGGATGCTCGCTCGCTAGAAAATTGGTTTGAGGCAGAAAATCTTGTTTTTGTGTCGCGCGTGTGTGTGTGTGTGTGTGTGTGTGTGTGTGTGTGTGTGTTAAGCAGTGTGTTACAGCCGTCACTTTGACATCTAAAATGAAGGTCTGAGACGACATGTTGACAGATCAAAGTGTCACACTGAGCTCTCGCTGGCTTCACTCTATTTATAGTATGTAAATGTCTTCAGATCCTTTGCTTAAGTAAAAGTACCAATACATGAATGTTCAATGACTCCGTTACAATTAACAGTCCTGCATGAAAACTACCTACTTAAGGAAAAGAACATCTTACGTCGTATTATCGGCTTGACAACCCAGAGTTGAGACCAGGAGGCAGAGCTGCAGTCCTACACGCAAATCATTTAAATCTAAAGTAAACAGAAGAGGATTCATTCATAAAAATCTAATAAAACATAACAACAACACTGCAATAGTACAACAAAATAGGAGAATTAAATGTGGACTCTTAAACATTAGATCTCTGGAAGTGGAGGAGGAGGAATTGCAGCCATTTTCAACTCAAGCCTAATTATCAACCCTAGACTTAAGCTTAATTATAACTCATTTGAAAGTCTTGTTCTTAGTCTTTCACACCCAACCTGGAAAACTTTACAGCCAGTTCTATCCATTATTATTATTTATTACTGTCCTCATGGCCCGTACTCTAATAATAATAGTCTCAGCACTGCGTTTATCTCATTATTAGACTCAGTTGGCTTCTCTCAGAGTGTAAATAAACCCACTCACTGTCTTAATCACACCCTCGACCTTGTTCTGACTTATGGCATCGAGATTGAACATTTGATAGTTTTTCCACAAAATCCTATTTTATCAGATCATTACTTTTGAATTCCTATTACTGGATTACACGCCATTAGATAAAAATGTCTTCACTAGATGTTCTTCTCTATCTGATAGTGCTGTAGCTACATTTAAGGAAGCAATTCCATCAGTATTGAACTCAGTGCCATGTCTCAATACTACAGAGGACTCTTATGCTAATTTTAGTCCCTCCCAATTTGATAATCTTGTTGATAGTGCTGCAGGCTCATTGTGAATAACACTTGAGTCATCACCCCCTTTAAAAAGGAAGATAATAAAACATAAGAGGTTAGCGCCATCGTTTAACTCCCAAACCCGCAAATTAAAGAAATCGTTGTGAAAATCTGAAAGGATTTGGTGGAAGAATCTCACTTAGTCTGGCAAGATAGTCTTAAAACATAAAGGAAGTTCCTCTGTAATACCAGAGCAGCCTATTAGTCATCAGACAGCACTGGTGAAAATTACAAATGAACTCCTAACTGCATCGGACAAAGGACTTCTCTCTGTACTTTTCTTGTTAGATCTTTAGTGCTGCATTTGACACAATTGACCATCACATCCTATTACAGAGACTGGAACATTTCATTGGCATTAGAGGAACTGCATTAAGCTGGTTTAAGTCCTATTGATCAGATCTACTTCAGTTTGTACAAGTTAACGATGTTATTCGGACTCCATAAATGTTCATTGTTATGCAGACGATACCCAATTATATTTATCAATGAAGCCTGATGAATTCAATCAGTTAACTGAACTCCAAGCATGCTTTAAGGACATAATGACCTGGATGACCTGCTTCTGCTACTAAACTCAGATAAAACTGAAGTTGTCTGTGTAAAATATAACAAATTACAATCTTTTGACTTTGTACTAAAGTTAATTTACAAAGTACAATGTCATAGCTGTAAAGCAGCTGTAAAGAGAACCGTGTTCCTGCACATGCTCAGTGGCGTCTGCCTTACTCAGAACTACAACAGTGAGATATATCAGGCTTTGATACACACACAATACTTGTTAGTAGATCAGTTCATTGTTGGTTTGACTGCACATGAGATTTATTGACAAGAAGAAAAATGTAGAAAACCACCAGCCTTATTCTTTAACTGATCTAACGGAATAAGAGGAGATTTTTCAGTGACAGTTTGAAGTCAGTGTTCATGTTACTTTAAAAAAAAACAGGTGCCAAAAAACCTCCTGCAGCTTTGTCTGCAGGCCTGACTGCAGCTCTTCAGGGAGTCTTTGAGTTGGACAAGCTGATTAAGTTGCGTTTTTCTTGACCAATGGAGTGCAGCGACAGACAATTAGGATGCGGACGTGCCGCTCTCTGCTAGTTGTTATTTCTCAGGCCCAGAAGGACCTCCGGGAAAGACTTGTGGAGCGAGGATGAGGAGGAGGAGGGTGGGGAGAAGATAGCCTGCCCCGCATGCTGCTCATCACAGTGCGTTTGATCTATTGCCTGCCACCTCCCTTCCCTCCTCCCCCTCCTCCTCTCTCAGTCATACTCTGGCTGTTTGAGCGCCACCAGACACCCATATATTAACCACCAGCATCCACTGGATGTGATTCACTGAGGTAAAAATAACTCCTCCTCACCCTCCTCCTCCTCCTCCTTCCTCCTCTCCAGCTTTCCATCTGTCCGTCCACACGTCTCCTCCTCCTCCTCCTCCTCTCGGCCTTCCTCACACCTGCTCCGGAGCAGATCAGCAGGTAGATCAACACACCTACACCTCCGAGGGGTTAAAGTTTGCTGCTGTAGGGAAATGAACATCGAGTGCTCGACACGAAGGGTCGCGTTTCATCTGACAGCATGAAAACGAAGAAGGATGGAGCTGATTTTCTTGGAATTTGAGGATTTTAGTTTGAATCTGCAACACAAAGTTGAAAATTGTAGTTTCTTTGATATTTTCTTACTTTTTCATCCATTTCCTTGCAGAATGGTGGTGAAAATCATTTTGACATATGAAGGCAACAACACATCGCTGATAATTTGGTAGTTTGACCAAAAAGTGCAAACAAAATACTTGAAACTATTTGTCATTATACAATTATTACAAGAAACTGCAGGTTATATATTCTTAAAGAGTAATTCTAGCATTATTGTCACCAAATCCCATGAAAACCAACAAACAAATATAAAGTTTTATATTTAAAGTATACATAACAAACGTAAGCATGAAAACCCTGGTTGATTTTTTACCAGTGACCAATAAAGTTTATTCAAACAAGACGAACATCCTCAACTTGTGACTTGCGATTGATCTATTTTGCCTTTTCTCCTCTTGTAGAGGACACCAAACGCATTCAGTCAGCCTGAAGTTTGAAGTGAGCAACAAAGACGACATTTCCTCCTTTTGAACATCACTTCTTGATGTTTGTTGAATGAAAAGCAGCTAAAAAATTGTTTGCAGCAACTCTGAACCTTAAATCTGAGTTTTTATGAACATCTGCAGGAGTTTTTTTACAGCGAAAGAGTCTGTTATCCTGTAAAATATGTTTAAAGGATCTCAGAGATAACACAGTGTTGTGCTTAAAGTACATCCACATATCTTAGTCCAAGATCAAAATAAACACGTATTAAATCAAAGGGATCCACAGTGAGGGTGAATTCTGTTAAATATAAAGCAAAAATTAGTTCCTTTTTTCTCCATGGTCCCTCCTGGGCTCCGTCTTAGTTTGTGCAATTCTAACAGAAAGAAAAATATGGAGCCACAGATGTCTGGAAGATGTAGTCAGACCAGTTTAACCACATCGTGTCACTTCGGTTTAAAATGTCCTGAAGGAAACTGGAACTTTCGACAGCCGACTAAATTTCCTGCCAGAAATCTGACCGACTGTCAGACATCGAGACTGTTAATCGACCCTCAAACTGCACGACAAACGACAACCAATCAAATGTTGGGATTAAGCTATGAAGAAATAGATATCGCCCAGGCCTGATGGGTAATATTCAGACGTCAGACTTGTCAACACGCTGTTTTTTTTGATCCTCAAAGCTGAAGAGGACAGAAAGAAGCTCAGGATCAGGCAGGAAGTGTAACGTCGACTCGTTTCAGCAGGTTCATCAGAGTCGCTCTCGCTTTAAACTGCATTTCAACCAACACACACACACATTTGCACTTGAAAAAGGGAAACCGAACCGTTCAGAGTAACTCCTGGAGGCTTCACTTCAAATATTGTCCTGCATGTGGCCTGATGATGTAGCTTCTCCTATAAAAGTCACACAGAGGAACGAAGGTTCATCCTCGTTCAGGCTTCCTTCCTGCGTGATGAAACGTTTTGTATTTCTGGAGAATAAAGAACACGGACATCAAAAAAAAAAAAAAATAATAATAATGATAAGATCTACACACAAAGTGACAGATCCGGTTGTGAGTGACATGTCAGCCAGCATGTGCACTGTGTTGTTTCCATGGCAACGGGCGCTGTTAACGACAGCGGAGTGTTTATAATGTCTCAAGACATAAATCCATTCTGGTCCCCACTGAATTAAAAACGGTCAACAGTTTTCAATCTGGAGAGTTTTTCTCCTCTCTCAATCTGTTTCCTGTTTCTCCGTCTCCTCGTCGCTATTTTTACTCTTTGGATCCGTTTCTAAACAAACTAACGCGACCGAACTCTTCATGATGAAGGAACATGTCACCCAGTAATAGTTTCTGGAACAACAACGGAGGAATAAGATATATCAGGCTTGACTTGTTAGAAAAATGTAGAAAATCAGCAGAATGATCCTTTAAAAATGTGCAACACTGATGTCAAACACTCAAGGTGATGCAGTCAGTATTTTGATATCCGATCAATCATTTTTTCAAGCAAATATGATAAATAATTGATGGCTCCATGTTCTCAAATGTGAGAATTGATGTATGTGTCAATACATGCACATAAAAACATGTTTTTGTGTGTATCTGCACCAGTCAGAGCTGCTCAGGATATAAAAAACACAAACAAAGAAGAAGAAGAAGCAGCACAGGAGGCTCCAGGTTGAGTCACGCTTTATAAACTTCCTAATTGAAAACTGGGATTTTTGCCTGCAGTGTGAGGAGGAAATTCTGGCAAAAAAATTCAACAGTGTGAGGCGAGAGAGAGAGAGAGAGAGAGAGAGAGAGAGAGAGAGAGAGAGAGAGAGAGAGATCATGTGACTCTTCACCACTGCAGCACCGCTGGCAGCGAGCAGCGAGATGAACTCAGCTCTGCAGGGAAACCAGCACACGTTCGCTCTCACTGCTGCTTTTTACAGAGCGGAGCGGCTGCCTGCACGTCTGGGTGGGTGGGTGTCGCCCCCCCACAACCCCCCCCCCCCCCCCCCCCCCCAAAAAAAAATAAAGAAAAACCGCCGCTGTCCCCCTTCAAGCTAACGGCCGTGCCCCTCCGGGTGAAGGAGAGGAGGAGTCGGGGGAGTCGTTGAGCCCCGCGGTGACACAGCCATTGATTTCACAGCCCCCTTTACCTCAGCGAGATGAACGCCTTCGCCAAGGCCAGCGGTGATGACGAGGAGGGAGGAGGAGGAGGAGGAGGAGGAGGTGGGGGGGCAGTACAGACGGAGCCTTGGGAAATCAGACCATAATTAAAAGGCCAAAGACCCCCCGAGCAGATGGTAGCCAGGAGAGAAGGAAAGGAAGGAGAATTTAACAGTGGAGGGAGGAAGGAGAAGAAGGAAGAGACGACATCAGGATGGAAAAGACAAACAGAAGCTGCAGTAGAGAGGATGAGGAGGGAAAGATACAAGAAAGAAGGGATATGAAAGGAAGACATGGAAGAGTTTGAAACAGCAGGAAGAACGACAAAACCAGCTAGAAAAAGAGAGAAAGCCGAGCAGAGAGCGAGTGAAAAGACTGAAAAGCCTGCGGAGAGAAAAAAAAGGAGGGAGATGGAGAGCTGATAAGACAGACGAGATAAAGAAAAGGAAAGAAAATGAGAAAAGGAAGGCGGCGGCGGCGGATGAACGGGGGAGATGTCGACATTTACAGAGCGAAGCTGCTTCCACATGAAACACAGAGAACATTCACACTTCATCTGCTCCTGACAGGCTTCATCAGCTCAGGTTCCCATCAGAGCTGCAACTACTCAAATATCACAAAACTCAAGTCCATCGAATCACAACTAGAAACCATCATTCATGCTTTCATATCATCATCACGTCTGGATTGTTGTAATTCCATCTTCACCTGCGAGGCAGCAGGATGAATCACATGACTCCTGTTATAAGTTCATTTTAAGGTTCTAGTTATTACGTGTGGAGCCCTGCATGGACATCATGGATCTTCTCCATCCCTCCGTCACCAGTAGGTCACGTAGGTCATCCGACCAGGCGGCTCTGATACTGTGGAACATCTACGGTCAGCAGATGCTATAGAAGCTTTTAAAGAACTATTACTATTTAAATTTAACTAGCTTCTGTGTCATCTTCAGTTGTGTGATGATCATTTGTTCTGCTGGCTGTGTTTTGTTTTTTTATGTTCATTTTAACTTGTGTCACATGTTTTTATTGTATTTATGTTTTTATGGTCTTATTTTGAACTTTTATTCCTTTTTTTAAGAAAAAAACATCCAAATTCTCTGATTCCAGCGTCTTAAATGTGAATATTTTCAGGTTTCTTTCGTCTCTATGACAGTAAACTGAATCTGTATCTTTGAGTTGTGAACAAAACTAGAAATCTGTTGACGTCATTTTAGGTTTTGGGAAACACTTTTTCACCATTTTCTGACATTTTATGGACCAAACAACTAATTGATTAATTGAGAGAATAATTGACGATGAAGATAATGGTTAATTGCAGCCCTGGAGCCAGTTTTACTCTTTTATTTTGAAATTGGTGACTTGTCTGTCACAGAATTAATTGATTTCATTTATTCTACTGGGAGGCCTTAAAGAGACAGAGGCCAGTAGAAGATAAATAAAGAGTTTTTAACTGTAAATCATATAAAGATATTCCAGTAGAGCCCCAGAATATAAATATAAAGCTGGAAATGTGCAGAATATGAGTCCTTTAAATCACTGAATCGCTCCATCTTATCTGTCTTTTATTTTGTCGTCATCTCGTCTTTTTTATTTAAATTGATTTTATTGTATTTATCCTTGTTTGACTGTGTTAATGTGATATGATCAGCACTTTGTGTTGCATGAACTGCGCTTCAGAAACACAGTTTATTATCTTAACACTCTCCTGCTTTTAACTGTTTAATCAGCTGATTTCAATCATATCATTGTTCGTCTTTATTTGCTCTTTTCACTTTGTCACAGAACTTTTTTTATTCTCATTATTATTATAATTATAACATGAATAAATATCTGAAAAGCAAAAGAAAGTTTCACCTTCATCAGAAAGTTTAAAGTCGACATCTGAGTCACTTTTTTTAAATAAAAAGTGCTCTGCAGTAATATTCACTCTTCACTCGTGTCTCCATCCTGACAGGAGGAAGAAACTCACTCAAGTGTTATGAGCGATGCCTCCTCTTCCTCGTCTCCCGGCGGAGCGGCGACCCGCCCCGCCGCTCTGACTCTAATCTCCTCCACATGTCTGACTCTGCTACACTATGTCAGCTCTAATTGGCTGTTACCGCAGCCTGGTGTCGCCGCCCCCGACGTCACCTGGGCTGAACTTTTAGCCTCGCTGATTAGCCGACATTAGCCTTGTCATTGAAACCGACGGGCGGTGGACCCTCTTGTGACGGTAGAGGGTCATCGCCGTAACGTGGGAAGTGTCAGACCTTCCTGCAGAAGAAGTAGGAAGTATTTCCACGAGCGAAAAAACCTGGAAGTCATTTCAAAAGTTGTTTAAACTGACACACAAAAGCGGCTTCACCTGTAATTGAATCTCTGCCTGCTTGTATTTCTACTGTTGTGTTGCTGCCGGCGTGTTTTCATGTCAGTAACACCGAAGAGGCCTGAACACAACAACCACCCGTCCCTGAATACACTCTATTAACTCTGTGCAGCGCTGCGACTCAAAGTTCCTGATTTGCAATTTAGCAGCAGCTGAGGGTCAGCAGCAGCTACACACACACACACACACACACACACACACACACACTGGCAACAACACACCTGACTGTGTTCAGACTACCAGCCTGAATCCATCTAGAAATAAACGGCTTTCTTTGACTCTCGAAACGGTTTCTAAAGAGACTTTTCGCAGGTTTCACTGAATGTTCAGTGAAGCTTTTTACATCACTGCTCATTTATGATTGACATATTCTGTTGGTTCAACACTGAGAGTACAGAGTGAACTAAACATCATGACCATGTCGGGGTCAAATATGGCTGTTAATTTCTTCGTAATGACCATTAAACAATAGAGACCGGAGCCGAAGTATCAAAATTTAACAGAATTGATTTTCTTGTACAAGAAGGGACGAGGTTACAAAGAAAAGCACCTACAACAAGGTTTTATACACCTTAAATGGGTGTTACAGTTCTTCTCTTAATCTATCAAAATACAGACGTCTCACCCCGTCTCCAACAAATTTTAATTCCTACATCTTCCTCTTTACAAATATAATACCGAACTTCCTTTAACCTCAGCTGATGAGTCTGCTGATGTTACAGTACAAGACAGGAACATTTTATCATGATCTAGATAAAATAGTAACACTCATACACAGTGTAATCATCATTTTAATAACAGTAATATGTGTTTTAGTCCATTTTAGTTCAACTTTGCGTTAATCTCTTTGGTTTTTCCATCAGTAAACAGCAAAAAACTCCAAAGAAATCTGGAAATGTTGCTAAATTCTGTAACTTTCCTAAACCAAAAAACAAACAAACAAAAAAAAACCCAAGTTAATGTGGTTTTAAAATGTATTAAATGCATTAAATTGAATGTAATCGGAGCACTTGAAGCCTCTCAACCGAAGAGCATTTCTACCACTCTGTGAATTTACTGGAGAGTCAAATCTGAATGAAGCTCGTTGGGATTTTTGGCAACAAACCAAACAAAAAATCAACAGCAGAGCTACTGAAGCTCACAGCAGCATGAAATACAGCCGACTGTCGTACCGAAGATTAATATGATAAAAGAGCAAGGAGAAATCCAGGTACGGCAGCCTGGATGTGCCAATTGAGGGAAGCAGTCAGACAAACATTCAGACTACGTCTACATGAAGCTGAACTCTGAAATGTTGAGTTTCAGCTTGTTTTTGTATCTGCGTCCACATTAAAACACTAAAACAGGTAATTCTCCTCCTACTGGGTGAGTCAGCCACAGGAAACCAACGAAGAAGAAACAGTGTACTGTTTGCTTCCTGACATTTAGTTTATTGCAGCAGATTCCAACAGTTTGAGCAGATAAAGGTGGTTCATAGATACGTTTAACTCTGAACCAGCTGACAAAGTCGACAATAAAGAGAACGTCCGCCATCGTTGTTACTGTTGTAGTGTTTCTTCTTCTCCTCTTCCGGTGGAACGCTGAACTACCGCCACCATCTGACAGCATTTCTACAAACATCAGTTTTCCTCGTAAACACTAAAACACCAAGCCGCCGTTTTCACATCTACACACTCTGGAGGCTGATCTCAGAGGAGAAAAACACCGTTTTAATCTGGACGGAGGCGTCTGAGTGTGGACATGGTGTCAGAGTGGAGGTGGGAGTTCATGACCTGCATCATTTTATTAAACATAATGATGATCTTTCCCAAACCTTAATCAGACACTCAGATGTTGGATGTAGAGAAACTCTGTTAAATGTAATTCATGTTATTATTATTAATATCTGGTAGGTGTGTGAATCATGATTCTGGTCAAAATAAGAATCACATTTTGTTCCGCTGACAACTGAGATCATGATTTTTAGGGGACGAGGACACGAGGACGATCAATAAATATGATCATCAGCTGCACTGTTTTATTGTTCTTAAACAGGCTAAACTGAAGAAAAATCAACATCAATCAACAAAGTGTGTCGTCTACTCTTTGAAACACTTTTGAACACAGCTCACCTGCAGCCTGAGCATCAACACATAAAGACCTTCTACAGTTATAAACTGCTCTCATGATGTTTGATGTGTTGTTATGAAGCTTCCAGCAGTGATTAACAACCTGCTTCAGTTTGATCATAAATCTGCTGCGGCCTTAAAATGACACATTTCTACCTCAACTGCTGCTCCGCACTGTATAATATAATAATATAATAATATATATAATATATATATAATGTATCAACAGAGCAGGAAGTACAACATGAACAGGTGTGAGGTCGCTGAGTAGCGTTTGTTTAGCAAAGCTTTAATGCTGGAAAATCTTCTGTCTTTCTAAACACTCCGCTTCCTGTTTGAGTGTCTGCTGAGGTTTACTGACCTTTATGTGACATTTCAGGTCGGTTGTACTAATTAACGGTGTTGCAAAGTAAAGCAGGTGTCTTTTAAACTGTCGTCATCGTCGTCTTTGAACACGGCTCCACGCGGCAGACTTCACTTCACAGCACAAACAGCATTTTTGTCTGATAAATAAATGTATTTTGTGCTTCTTCGTCGTCATCGTCGGGTTTCTTTGGGGAGTTTTCACACCTATCAGTGGATGAGATGCTGCTTTGTTGTATTTTCTCTTTGGTCCCGTTTGGATTCACACAGAAAAAGTTCAAACAAACCAAAATGTAGAAACTAAAGTCATGTTAAAGCCGTCACTTCATTCATTGGTCAGAAATCTCGTGGAGTTGATGGCTGGAGAAAGGAGCAGCAGCAGAACTGGCTTTATATCGTTTGGGTCAAATACTGAACCAACATATGTGGGCAGAATTTGAACAAGGCGACGTCTCGAGAACAACATGCTGCCTTCAGTCTGCTGAAAAGGAGAAGGAAGCTCATATTGATTACATACAACAACATAATAATAAGAACATCATGCACAGGGCAGATGTGTCAGATCCAGGTTGGATCACGTTATTAGTTTGTAACCAGACTAAGATCACGTCTGCAACAAGGTCTCAGTCTGGTTCACACCTGCCTGAACCAGCCACGCCGAGGTGGTAAACGCTGCAGGATCTGATTCAACCGAACTAAACAAGGCAGGTGTGAAAACGCCGCTGATACAAACACGGCAGAATCTCTGACACATAAAACTGAAACTGCCTGAAGGCCTGAATCCAGATGAAGATCTGATTCTTGATTCAAAAGCAATTAAAGGAGGCAACAGATTTACATTTACATGCAGTCATTAGGAAGACGCTTTTATCCAAAGAAACTTACAATCAAGCATCAGAGACTCAGAAAGAGCCGCAGTAGCTGAGCAGGTACAAGGAGGAAGAACGCAAATACAATAAAGTAAGAAACAATCCATCCCACCATCAGGCAGTTCATCTGCAGGACGGAGCCGACGGGAGGAGACATATGGCCATTGATCCATCAGTCATCTTGAAAGGAAGCATCAAAGCTTTGAACGTGATGCGAGCTGCTGCCGGGAGTCGCTGGAGGGAGACGATCACAAGTGAGACATGAGCTTGTTTAGGCTGGTTGAACAGCAGACGCCTCTGCAGAGGTTCAACAGTTCATGCTGGTAGTTCAACCGTGAGCCAGTCGCAGGAGTCCAGTCGTGAGATGAACCAAGCGGTGCAGCCAAATCCTCCTGATGTCATACAAAGTAAATCTGCTGCTATGGATCAGCTGTTGGTGAGTTACTTGGACTCTAATAAGACTTCAGTCACAAAAATCCAGGACTTGAAACTTGAAAACAACAAGTTTCAGTCTTTAACGTGTTAAAATCCAACAAAAACATGTTGTTTTTGCACTGAAAAACATTAACACAATGTAATTTTAAGCATTTAGAGATTTAAAAGCATCTCTACTTGCAGTTTATATTTCTATATCAAGGGAGCTCAGAACATCCTCTGTCTCTGAGTTAAGCACCTTGCTCAAGGGCACATCAGTGATGTAACGTGAGAGCGATTAACCCAGATTTACTCTGCTGCTCCGGGTCGTTTCTGCTCTTCTCTATCCTGCCCTGAAGGAGGTTTTAGACACTAAAACGTGAGAATCTTTCACCTGGACAAACCTGTGTAACCGACTCTCTCTCTCTCTCTCTGTGTGTGTGTGTGTGTGTGTGTGTGTGTCAACCAGAACAAAGTGAGTGATGTGTCCTCTGAAGCTCGCTCCCACCGAGTCGCAGCGGGACGACTCCAGAAACACAAATGACAAATTAAACAAGAGACGAGATCGGTAATGATGCCTCCCAGTGAGGAGCTGCACTCACAGCTGCCGCCTGCTGCCCTCAGTGTGTGAGTGTGTGTGTGTGTGTGTGTGTGTAGGTGTGTGTTACACTGAATATCCTTTTCTCTCTGCTTATATCTCTTCTTTTTCCTCCTGGGAGCAGCTGATAATGTAATAACGCCAGTCAAACTGTATTAAAACGTCTCTTTTCAATGGGGAGAAAACGCCTTTAATGTGCTGAAATAAATTGGCACATGATTTTCTTTTCCTAATGATGTTATTACAGTACGTAGCTATTCATTAACTTAACGAGGTTATTACATTTCTGGCTCATTCACATGGTTGTTTCATTACATTTAGAGTATTTATTATGTTTTTAATGCTGCAGTTTGTGAATTTCTCTCTGCAGCTGAAACACTGAACCGTTTTGTGCTCCATCTGTGTGACCTGCTGTGCCGTGTCCTCGGCGCTCTCAGGGAACGACGGTGGAAACGTGTTGTACGGTGGCCCCCGAAGGACAAAACACATCCATGAATGAGAGTACAAACATCAAGAGAAGGAGGCAGAATACATCAACTCTACTTAAAGGATGCTGTTGTCCAAAAACTATTAAAAACTTGTCATATTACACATCCAGCAACATTATCATTCATTGATAATATCAATAATTACTTGAGGCGTTCCTCAGGGTTCTATTCTGGGTCCGTTTATTGTTTCAGTCTGGTTAAAACTGCTTGACATTATGTTGTTTGTCCACTTATTTTCAGAAGGATAATCTGTAAACTCAACTTCTGTCATATTATCAGCTTATAGAGTAGTTGTTGCTAACATGTTAGCAAACAGTTGTTTATTTCCACATCCAGCAGTTATGGAGCAACATTATCATTCATGTGGAGTCGTGTTTCTGTCCACCTGGTGAATGTGAGTCCAATATTCACTCTCTTTTAGCTCTGTTTTTACTCTCTACCAACTCCTGAGGGAAATATCTGGCTCTTTAGCTGCTAAATGCTCCACTATGTTCACCAGCTAGTCTACAGCTAACTGTGTCTGTTTGCCATTTGGGTGCTGAGCAGGTAGTGTACAGCGGCTTTTTACAGCTTTTCTCTCTGAAAACAACACTATGAGAGACGCTGAGAGTGAACCAGAACAGTAAAGTTGCAGCCGGACAGATAAACAATGAGCTGAAACTCACTATAAAGCTCCGTAAAGCCGAGAGGAGCTGCAGAGTCTCTGATAATTCTCTGTAGGTTCATCACTACGAACCACAACCAACACATTATACACTGACACATCAGTTATCATTATTAAAGCTGCTTTAAGGACTTTAATCTGAAACCCAACAATCCCAACTCAAGGTTCACTTAATAGCTTTTTCTGGAGCTTTTAACCGTATATCATGAGCAGATCCATCTCCATGACAACTGAGGAAACTCCATCTATTGATGATTGATTATCAAGGTCAAGAACAAACTTTCACGCTCAAGTTTTTTAGGTTTTCTACAATGTAAACAATGCAAATAAATGTAACCACAACACAATTTATTAACTTTGTTTACATCAAATACATACAAAGACTTTGTATAATCTTTTTTTCTCCTCTTCATTTGCTGGTACTGTGCAGGTGTTTTAGTTCTGTCATTGATTGATTGGTTGTCGTTATCCTCCAGATGCCCTCAGACTTCTTCTTCTGTTTTCTGAATATTGGACTGTGTGGGAGAAGGCTTATGTTGACTATCTGATATTCATTACTTTGGTTTCCTTTTGGTCTGATGGTTTCTGCTCATTGATATGCTGGGTTGTATCCTCTCACCTGCCCTGCATCACCCTCATTAGTCCTGACTATCAGCCTATCAGCTCCCAGTCTGCCCCTTGTCTCCAGTCACCTGTTCCCCATTTGCTCATTAGTTCAGCTTGTATTTTAGCTCTGGTTTTCTGTTCTGTTTCGGCAGCTTTATCGTCTGGAATAAAGAGTTTTCTCAAGCACCTGCTGCTACTTTCATGACAGCAGAATCACAACTGGATTGTCGATATGTGTAATTATGTCAAACTGCAGGATGTGTTTTTATGAAACAGACAATAACTGACTGATAGAGCCAGCTGTTGTCTTTTGGTGCAAACAATTATGATCATAATTGTTTATATCTTATATAATTATAAGTTAGTTTTAGTGAATCTCAGCCACAGACTGTCTGTTCATATAAAGTTAAGCTGAGATTCTTCAGGACTGTCTTGGTCCTTTTTAAACCAGTGACTGTGTGAGTGTGTCAGGTGTGGTGTTGAGAAGCTGCAGGTGTGCTGCTGCAGGTGTGCTGCTTCTCCAGAAAAACTGTCAGAAACACAAATTCATTCTGACAAAAACACACACACACACAAAGAGAGAGAACATGACAAACTTCAGCAGGGTGGAACTGCTGCTCTGACCCCAAACCTCCCCCACACATCCATCGTCTGCCTGCAGCACAGCTGGGAGACAACAGGAGGGTCTGTGTGTTAATGTGTGTTTGTTTGTGACTCCACACTACACCCAGTATCTCTGTAAAAGCATCTTTTTCTCTCTGTTTCAGCCCTCGGTCCAAACTAAAACACGAAAATGGAGCTTGGAACTGAGTGTAATAGATCTAAAAACGCTGGTTTGGTGTTTCAGTTTGTACAAGAAGTGAAGTTAAGACTTTATGTCGAATCAAACCGTCTCAGTGAACATGTCAACGTAGCTGAACACAAACCACAGACACGTCGTCATAAACCTGAAGCTGCCTTATTTCAATAAGCGTCGCTAATTTAAGTGAGAGTCCTGTTCCATCACTGAGGCTTATATAAGTCCCAGCTCAGTAACTATGGTAACCATAGTAACTTAGTCAGCAGAACTAGCTGCTCTGTGGCAGGTTAACAGTCAAGCATAATAATAATAATAATAATGAATCAGATTTATATACCATCTTTCAAAACACCCAAGGACGCTTTATAGAAAAAGGAAGAGAAAAAAAGAAAACTAAGCCGAAATAATAAACTGAGAGGTTGACTGGTTGACTGTAGGTCCTGAGCAAACAGGAAGGTTTTAGGGCTGATTTGAAAGAGTCCAGGGTAGAAGTGTTGTGTATTTGGGAAAGGAGAGAGTTCCAGATGGGGGGGGGGGGGGGGCTGCCACGCTAATTGTGCTGCATGTTAAAGAATGTCCGACAGACGGAAACAGACTTTCAACAGACGGTTCCATAAAGTGTCTTTTCACACTCGCAACCCTTTTTATTTAAAAGCTTAGCATTTATAATTTAAGAAATAAAAGTGTGCCGGCGTTATTTTGAAGTTATTTATTTATTCATTAGCTCATTTTGTTCAAGCTGTGAAGACAAAAAGAAAATTAAATCCAAACCATGTCCCTCTGCTGCGTTTAAATGTGTACAGTGGAGACTGCTTATAGTGATCAGCTGTTTATATGGATCACAAGGCTCTGAGACAGAATCATTCATATACAACAGTTATGCTGTTTAAATAATCCACCTATAGAAATCAATCAGTCCACTACTGTCCAGATGTCGGCTGTGATGCAGTTTTGTTGTTTGCCAACTGAAAAGAAGGTGAAGAAGAAGATAATGAGCTGATTTATGTTGCTCGTGTGTTTCTCTGTGGACAGAACGACCTGGAAACACTGTGGATGTATTTTAAAGGTGTAATGATGTGATGTAGCGTCGACGTGGAGTCAGTCTGCATTAACAGGAATCCACAGCTACACAGCGACGTTTCCAAATGTGTGTGATGCTGTTTGTTTCTGCAAAAAGGTCCCGAGGACATGTTGAGCAGCTGCAATATTAACAATAATATTCATTATTATTCATGTAAAGCAAATACTTAAAGCGTGTGTGTGTGTGTGTGTGTGTGTGTGTGTGTGTGTGTGTGCTGCAGAGCTGCTTCAGTTGTTAACTGCATGTGCTGCAGTAAAGCAGTCGGCAGTGTTGCGACGCTTCACTGAACAACGTTGACTAAGCAGCTCACTGAGTGTGTGTGTGTGTGTTTGCCATTGTTAGTGAATTGGCAGGTGTACAGAGTGTGTGTGTGTGTGTGTGTGTGTGTGTGTGTGTGTGTGTGTGTGTGAGTCTTAAAGGACCACTCCACCGATTTCACACATTAAAATTGATTTATTCACATTAAAGCTCTACTCAGCCTGTGAAATCAGGTGTATGATGTCGTCCGTGGCTCTGATGGCGCCGTGATGATGTCATCAGGATTATCTCAGGGCTTAGAAACTTCAAGTTCATAACAATAAGTGGGGGTGCAGAGTTTGAAACACACAACTGAGTCCATTTAATCAGGTAATGAATTTAATAAAGTTCACTGCAGACCACCACGTCACCTGACCTCACCCGTCATCACTCAGCCACCTGCTAGTCGCCACGGGAACACGGCTGTGATTGGATGTTGGAGCTCCGGTTGAACACTCACTATTATTATTATTATTATTACTCGATATTATTAAAACTATCTGATGTAAAAAAGAAAAGCTGATAATAAAACATTTAAAGATGACTGGACTGAAACATGTCTTCATTTGTAATGATCAGTGCAAATTATAGATATATCATAATATAAATATTATATATTAATAAATTAGTTGTTTGATGTCATTAAATCTCTTCGACCAACCAGATGATTCATTTCTTGCACAAAACTTGAAGAATTTGAATGTTTGTCATTTTGTTCTTGCTTCTGTTATTATTTTTGACATTTTATAGACGAAATGATTGTTTATTATTGAAAAACAATAACCATGTATCAGTTGTTAGTGTATGTGTGTGTGTGTGTGTGTGTGTGTATAGAGCGCAGCATAATACCTACAATCCTCCACCAATAACTGACCCGTGTCATGTGACTGCTCCTCGTTTGGCGTCTGCTCCTGGTAAAACTGTTGGCTGCAGATTTGAAACATCAGCAGGAGCGGTGATTGATTTTTTTTTTTTTTTTTTTGGTTGCTGTGGGCAACATAACTGTAACCCTGGACCTGCAGCCTGCAGAGACTCTGCTGCATCTGAATAATCACAACACGTTCTTCACTGCAAATGAGCATCGATTTTTCTCAGGCAATTATCTGAGAAGTTCTACTAACTGTTAAAGAGTTTCTGTCCCACTTATAGAGCCATTAAAGGGTCGTTCCACTCGTTTTATTTTATTTTGATCAGTTTTAGTTCTAATACTGAGACCAAAACACTAAAGAGCAAAGTTTTTAATGCAGATTTACAGTGTTTGTCTGCATGGAAAGTAAAAAAAGTGTAAAAGAAGAATGAAGCGTTTTGTGTCTCAGAGACAGATGTATGAATCTGATAACAATGTGGAATAAAAAAGATGATTTCTCTGGTTCTGCTGCATCGATTTTGATCTTTTTCTTGTAAAAAAAAAAAAAAAACATCCATCAGGAACCCAACAATGTTTTGGGAGTGCAATCTAAATAAGTCCGATACTCTTTTAATATATCTTTATTAACCCTTTCATGCATAGTGGTCACTACAGCGGACAGCTATTAAAAGCCGTTTTCTTCTATATGCATGGGGTTTTAATGGTGTAGTTGCACATCAGCCAACACAGTGGACTCTAGTGTGTCGTCCCAGACGCTGCCATCCATTGGCCAGCCGTTGTAAGTGCAACACAAATTTCTCAAAACCAAGATGGCTGCTCAACAGTTCAGGAATATCTTGCCAATCCTTCTATAGCAATAGAGCCTTGCAGGTAAATAAAATTTCATAACATCAAGTAACAACTAAGGAGTAATACAATTGTTAAAATTTCCAAGTATTGATTTTATGTTGGGAGAAAATGATGATTAATCATCTGACCACTAAGTTGGACAAACTCCTTGAAAAATGCGTGTTTAAAAAAAATGAAGTTCAAATATTTTTTTTCATGCCTAAAGAGGAATAAAAACACTTCCTGACTGAGGTTCATAATTCATGCATGAAAGGGTTAAATACAGTCATCATATTTTAAGTAAATTTCAAGTTTCCATGACAACCAGATATAAACTGAAATCAAAGACTTTTTGGAAGAAAGAAAATCCGTCTTGAAACTTTCTCAGTGGAGACTTTGAGCTGCTATTTGTTCATTTTGGTAATAAATATAAATATATGAATATAATTTAATATGCATGATTTTGTAGCGTAGGAGCTCAAGAAACATGAACTCTGATAGATGTGGACACTTATCCACCAGGGATGTTTATTATTCATTATTTATTTCATTATTAACACAACAAGAACCAGAAAGCACATATCTCCAGTTCTTAGATCACTTCATTGGCTACCAGTTTATGAAAGAATTGACTTCAATATATTATTATTGTCCATAAATCATAACCTGAACCTCTACGAACCTCCAGACTGCTCCGGTCTGCTGCTTCAGGATTATTTGTGGTTTCCAGGATTAAAACTAGAACTTGCTTCTTTTAGTTACTTTGCTGCCAAACTTTGACACAAAATGCCAGAAGCCCAGAGACTAGAAACAGAGCCGAGCATTTTTAAGACCTTTGTTTTCACAGTTGCTTTTAACTAATTTATCTTTTTATTATTCTCTGCTTACATTCTTATGTTTCCATTGTTTTAATGTTTTTATGGTTTCCAGCTGTTTTCTGTGCATTCTGATCATCCTGTTGTTGTTTTTCTGTATTTCTGTGAAGCACTTTGGGTGCTGTATAAATAAATCTGCCTTATAATTATAAGGGACCGAGCCCAAAAGGCAAAGGACTACTGTTCAACAGCAGTCCTTGCCTGAGGGCTATTGTTTTTCATGTGTTTGTTTCTTTCTTTATTATTACACCACTTAAACCCTTAATTTGACCCCCTAAACATGCTCAAAAACTCACCAAATTTGGCACACACATCAGGTCTGGTGAAATATTTGATAAAATGTAAAAATTAACCCCAAAAGTGCCAAAATGTGCTCTCTAGCGCCACCTATGTCACTAAAATGGCCACCACGGCCCGTAGAAATGTCGTAGAGAGATCAAACCAAAACTCAATTATTCATCTCATCAAGACCTACGAATCATATGCTGACACCCCTGACCTAAATTCAACAGGAAGTCCTCAATTAGCCTTTCAAAATAAGACTTTGCCCCAATTTTGGCCCCTGAACAAACGCTATCTCCTCTGAGGGCGTTAATGGTATCGGCTTCAAACTTTAACAGATGACTTATGACACTGTTTTGAAATAAAGTTGTTAAAAACTTTGTAATTTTTCTTTTGCTTTCTGTTGCTTAATTTCAAAAGAAAAAATCCTAAAATGATTCAGAATAAAGTAACATAAGATACAGAAAAGCTACCAAACCTCACTGTGGACAAACTGTATCCCAACAAACATTTGTCATCCTTCTTTCATACTTGATGATCTGAGAACTCATTGATGACTAAAATTGTCAATTTTTAGTCAGTTGACCAGTCGGTCCAGCACTACTGTCTCTCCTGGCATCTTTAACACCTCAACCTCCTTCCTTGAAATGACTGCAGATTCAGAAGCATCGTGAAACTTCAGTCTTTGTTGAGTCTTTTCTTTGTTAAATTTCTCAGACTTGAATCTTCAACATGAAATCAACAAATAAAGTCAAAACTGTCTTCAGCTCAACTCTCAGTTTTCTCCTTCACAAAATGTCAGACTGTTCCTTTAGAATAACTATCAGACTTTCATTGTTCAATCTCTTTAACAGCTCTGAACTCGTTAGATGCTGCAGTGGTTCAGACTCGGGTCAGACTGACTTTTTTCTACCTGATCAACACTGTAATCTGGACAACTTTCCATATATTGAGCTGCATCTGCTTTATTTTACACTCTATATTCTGAAGGCTCTTCATCTCCATCTCCCCTTCATACCTGAAGTGCACTCAGGAGGCAGATCAATAAGAGATCAGCGCTTCCAGGAGGATTCAGTGCGTTTCATGGAAAGGTCAGGTCGGCCATATTTAGTAATGTGGGCAGAACGCCGCTGAAATCCACACGGACAGATTTATACATCTACAGGTACAATAACGCTCATGCACTAATGTTGGCCAGCAGACACACACACACACGCTTTGATAGATGTCTCTATCATGGAGCAGTGATGGCGGTATGACTTCATACGGAGGAGACGACTGAAAACAAATCCATCATAGAGCCAAACGCCTTCCAGCAGCCGGCAGGGCTGTTTGTTAACGCTGCTGCTGCTGCTGCTGCTGAGATGAACAATATATGGAATTAATTTTATCATTTAATTTATGGAGCTCAGTTCAAACAGCCTATACATCCACTCTGTACAGAGCAGACATACAATCAGTGAGCAACTACTACTGGGAAGCTAACGAGGAGACTTAATTAATCATAGAAACTCCTGGTTGTTGCTGGTGAGGACGACTGGTGGCTGCTAGGAACAATTAGAGACGAGGGGATACTATTAGCTATTAGCTACCAGCCTAACGACTATTAGTGATCTCTGGGGGACATGAATGGATTATGAGACAATGGACACAGACATGCTACCAATCAGAGCACTCCTTCCTCCGCGCGCCACTCATGGTTATTTTACATCATTTCTGCAGTATTTTGCAGGTTAATTTGACCACTAAAGATGGTTGAAAACAGATCCTGAACTTTGTGGTTCTCGCTGGAGATGAAAAGAAGTCAAATCTTTTCCTACTTTTTCTGATAAATCTGATTCATCCAGATATTCATCTATTCAATACTAATAGTTTACTATATAAAATATTATAGAAAACCATCAATGCAAACCTGTAATGCAGGTTATATTTGAGCCGTCCTGCACTCACATATATTTTGTAGGTTTTAGGGCTGCAACTACCAATTACTTTCATATTGATTAATCAATCAATCGATACGTGTTTGGTCTATAAAATGTCAGAAAATGGTGAAAAATGTTGATAATTGTTTCCCAAAGTCCAACACGACGTCCTCAAATGTCTCACAAAGATATTCAGTTTACTGTCATAAAGAACTAAAGAAACCAGAAAATATTCACATTTAAGAAGCTGGAATCAAAGAATTTAGGCTCTTTTTCTTAAAAAATGACTCCAAACAATTAATCGATTATCAAAATAGTTGGCAACTAATCGATTAATCGACTAATCATTGCAGCTCTAGATCAAAGTTCTTCGTATTTAGATGGTAAACTTGGATCACTTGATGACAAGCAATGATGATGAAATGATGAAGAAGCAAAGACCGTGAGATGTGGTTGAAAGTTCTGTCAAAAGCAAGCAAGTGGACCTTGAGTTACTACATCATATGTGACACCAGTAATACGCTACTAGCATAAATTACCATGTATAAAAACACAACATCTCTGGTTGTGCTGCATCCATTTTGATCATTTTTTTAAAACTGTGCAACAACGTTAAAGAATTATTTTCATCTGATTTGATCGATGAACCTTCTTCCACTCACACACTCAACTGAACACATACTAGTGAAGTTTCAGTGTTTATAAGCTGCAGGTTGGACTCTGAGGTGTTTGAAGGCTCCCAGTAGTGATTCATTTAATAGACGGCAACTAATCAATTAATTGACTAATACTTGCAGCTCTAGTAGTTTTACTGCAATGAGGAAAAAAATAACAAAGATATAATAAAATATAGATATTAAATCTGACTCAAAAAGCAAAAAGACTGAGCCTCGTGGCTTTCCAACTTGAAATGTTGATAACAGACACTTCAAACTGAAGCTCTGGATGTTGTGGCCCCCCTGAGCCCTCGGGCCCCAGGGGTCTTAGCCCAGGAGACCCGTTCAGTAATCCACCATGACTGCTGATGGTCACTGACGACAATCAATGACTAATATGGGCTGCTGACTACTGGTGGATACTGGTGGATATTTGAAACTGACTGGAGTTAGTGTTGGTTCCAGGACACACAGCAGAACAGATGAATGAAGTAACGGTGTAGAAACATTACACACTTAATACAACATTTATATTGTATTATTTACATAAGACAACCGCTGGTTAACACACACTGCTTCAGTAGCTTAACTAATAAGTAAAGTTGTTTCCAGGTTGACTCCAGACAGAATAAAATCCAATAACAACATGAAACAGTGTTTTTATCTGTATGGAGATGAATGAAAATCACAACACACCACGACAATAACTTAGAGAACAATCAGAAATTCTCTGCACAGCACATTTATGCAAACGTTCAGCCTGTGAAACACCACAATTCATCACCGAGCACAAAACAATTCACAGCGTCGTCCCGCAGTTTCCAGCGTTTCAGCTCCACTGAACCGATCAGTCAACACACATCTGCTTCCAACAGGAGTCAACAAACATTACAGCCCCTTCAGGGTTTTATGAATCTCTATGAATTATTCAAACCCCAACACAACTCGCCATAACTGAGACATTACGTTTTTCACGGTGAAAGATAAATCAAGATCCACATCAAACTCTGTCTCTTTCTTCTCCTGTCTGACCTTTTTTTTAAAAGCATCAAACCAGCAGCGTTGTTTTAACGTCATTCCAGTAACAACCAGCGTCAGAATAAACCACCAACGCCGGACAGACGACGGGAAGGTTTGACAGTAAGAAAAATACAGAAAATCACCTTTAAGAAGAATTAACAGACATCCAACACTTTGGTCCACATGACGACAGCTGCAGCCACGTTAGCATTTGTTACCTACGTTAAAAATGTTCCTAGTTATGTTAAATTTATACATCACTAAAATAAAACTTATTAGATGTCATGTAGAGATGTAGAGTGGAAAGTCGCTAGATTACGCAACACGCTAATTTGCATATTTGCATATCCTTTGAAGAAGGAGTTCCCCCGGTCAAATAATGCTGATCAGTGATTGGTCGTTAGGGACGCACATTCACGTCTCTATCTGGATGATGATTGGTCGACTGAACGTGCTGCTGCTGCTGTCAGTCCAGAAAGACATGTCAGCGCTCGTTCACTGAGAAATACTGGTGACTCCTTTCAGGGAGAAGAGTTAACATCTGTCCGATGAGTCTCCAGATCGGTTGCTAGGGGGATTTTTGGGAAAAAAGTTGTTGAAAGTGCAGTGAGCAGGATTTAGTGACATCTAGTGGTGAGGTTACAGATTGCAACGAAGTGAATAAAACAGTGAAACAGTCACATCGACGTTAACTTTGGCTTCTAAAACTGTTATTTTATGTCGCAGCTCGTGATGCTAACAGTGACTTCTTGTTTACATAGTTGGTTTCGTCTTATTGGATGGTGGTAAAGATTTCTGATTACTTTTACTAGATAGAACATTTCTTAAGTTTTAGTTTATCCTGATTTAATAAATCGCTAGTTTGAAACTAAAGAGTTTTTATTAAGAACTAAGACAAAGGACTTTAAACTGAAACTTAGTGATGTGCTGGTGCAGCCAGCTGATCACACCGACTATGAGTCAATGAGTCATAAGTCAAAGGTCAACAGTCAATAAGTTGTAACTAAAACGACACACATTCAACAAGACGGCAGATGTTTGCCTTCAGCTGCCGTCTTAAACCTGAGTGTCAAAAGAATTTCTTCTCAATGACCTTTAAATAACGGAGACTGGATCCGAAGTATCAAAGTTTAAGTTGAATTTTTTTTCTCGTACAAGAAGGAGCGTTTCACAGTGCAACACACAGGATGACGTTACAAAGAAAAAGGCTCTTCATGGAGCATTCACAGTTGGTTTATATACCTTACAAACGGGCGTTTCAGCTTTCTCCTGTTGTTTACAGACATGTTCCACAGATAACGTCATGACATTTTCTCAGTTCTCTAATTGGTGGCCAGCTGAAGATCCTTAAATCAAGATGACTCCCTCCTGACCTGTCTCTGACCTTTATTCTTTTCTGACTTCCTCTAACGTGTATAGTACTGACCTCCCGTTGTTAGCCTTAGCTGCTGAGTTTGCCATTTCTGCAACGTTGCAGAGCAAAACAGGAACATTCATCATGACATGTAAAAACACGCACACAGTATGATTTTAAGACATCACAGTATAATACTAATTTTTATAACACTGAGAACAAGAGATGTGACTGCAGGACGGAGGCGCCGATCCAGTCATGTGATGAGTTTGCAGGTTTAGACTACGAGATAAAGACTTAATTTCTCTGTCGATTCTTATTTGAATCCTTTGTTTATGCGTTCAGTGATCAGTATGTGGACACAATCATTAACTCTAGCGGTGATCTAACAGAAGTAAACATCCTGCCAAAACTTCTAATTACACACATGATAAATCAGAATGATCAGAATCCAATTAAATGTCTTGATCCCCAGAGGATAAACCCTGTAGATTTAAAGACTTCCTCTCACTGTTAACAGTTTTTATACTTGTGTCAATACAGTCATTGAGTTTCAGCTGTAATACCGAAAAAAAAAAACCCTTTTTTTCATACCTTAATTTACGTTTTAACACATTTTTCCTATTTAACAAAATATTCCAAACGTTGTCTAAATAAAATATAGTCTAAAGTTGGAGAAGTTTCTTGATTTAAATCAGGAAATGTGAGTCTAACCAGACATTTGATCCCTGTTATGATCTGCAGCAGCTCTGAATAACAGAAGAGGAGAAGCAGGAAGCAGCAGTGATGCAACGAGAGCTTTTCTGCAGGACAACAGCCTCTAAGTAGCGCTTTGATTCGTCTCGTCTAGTTTATCTCGTTTATTGTTACAGCAGAGAGAATAATGAGAAAAATAAAACCACTTGTGTAAAGAGCTCTCCCTCTAACACGAGCCTTTACTGAGGAATTAAATCCTCATTTTTATCCAGTAGAAGGTGTTTGTGCTGTTTCTCCCTGCTGCCCTGAAGCTGCTCTGCTTTCTGCGCAGCATCAAAAAAAAAAAGAAGCCATCTCCGCTCGGAGCCATTAACAGTAAATAGGGGTGATTTTCCTTTATCGTGGCCGAGCAGGATATCAATACGGCTCCCTCAATTATCGACACGATGCGGCGTGCGGCCCAGACAGTGACGGAAGAGGTTTGACTCCTCTAAACCCTCCATCCACTCGGCTCTCCCCCACCTGTGGTTTGTGCAGGAAGAGCGGTGGAGGGAAAAAATGATGGAGGCTCCATAATCGTTATCTTCCTCCGCCGTTACTTACTGCAGGTAATAGTGTCCCCAGACAGAAGCTCTTTAGGAGCCGCAGCTGATTGTGGCGTCTAATAGAGTCGGGATAGATGTGGCCCAGTTGAAAGGCGGAGGCGTTCTGTGATGGAGCGTTTAATGACTGAGGGGATATGGCTTCATAAGCCTTATGGGAATGTCCCCGTTTCACCCAGATGTGGTTTAAATATACTTCAGTGGAGCTTCAGCTGCTTAAAAGTCTTGACGAGTGGACGAGAGCCACCAGGTGAGTTCAGGTGAGCTGTCGACCAGCCCGCAGTCTCCGATCAAATAACACGCAAATAACACGGTTTTGTATGCAGATGATGCACTAATGCTTCTCAGGGACGTGACGTCAATATAATGCGACTTTCTTTTATTTCATGAGGTTATTTTTAGCTTATAAGGAATGATAACTGATGATTAATTGATAATTAATTGATAATTAGTTGGCAAAAAGTTGCAAAAGCAGCAAGAAATCGATTTTCAAGACCACCAACCGGACATCTTTAACCGCATTTTACAGTTTTAACCAAAACCATGATCTTTCTCCAGCCAAGTGTTTTTTGTGCCTAAATCTAACCAACAGCATTAAATGAGACGTAAAAAGGTTAAAAATATTAAAAATATGGTGTTAAATCACCTGCATGCATGTATGTGCTGCACACAGTCTGAAAGTGTAAAGTCGTGTTATTTACTGTACTCAGATTGTGAGATCAGGTCGTGTCGACAGCAGGAAATGAATCTCTGATCTCATTTTTCATTTCCTTCATTTATAGGTTTGTGTTATAGTCGATATATGTGTCACCCAGCATGACATATATTGTTTTTATCAGGATGAGTTACCATCGTTTTGCATAAGAGTAGTTCTCTACATGTAGACAATAATGCATTTTTTTTCACAAACATTCAACCTTGTTTTTTTCTCATAGGCTCAACAACAAAACATTTGATTCATAGTGAAACCATAAAATCCTCCTAATACAAGAAAATCAACAAAAATCTATTTAGACTGATGATATATTACTTTACTTACAAAATTGAAATTTCAAAAAAAGTCGCAAAAACGTTTTTACACTTTGGAAAAGTTGTGACAGCTGACAAAAACAAATGTTTTGCAGTTGCTTCCTCTACTTTAAACAAATCATTCACGTCCTGCTGCCGCTAACTGTTCGTTTCACTCTCAAAGTACAAAAAAATAAAGAAGAGCGAAGCTGAACGGAACCACGATGTCTGTGAGACGCTTCTATCGATGAGCATCAACAGTTAAGTTCCTCATAATTATGTAATCTTGTCTCGTCCTCTTGACTGCAGATGAATTTGAGTTGTATCCGTTACTGCAGAAAAATCAGGATTTAACACTTTAATATACTGTAATGTGTAAGATCTCACTTTTTAAGCACTTTTGCCAAGAAATCTGGCCGGGAGACCATGTAGAAGCAGTTATATCTATCTGAGCCTCCACCCCGCTGATCTCTGTTATCTCGCTGCTAGTGTTCATGTGTTTGAGATGAAATGATGCGTTTTCTTCTGATTACAGTGACAGAAATCAGGAGTTTGATGACTGACAGTCATTCCTGCTGGTTTCATGAGCGACTCCACACAAACACTTTGACTGTGGAGGTCGGACAGAAGCTACGTTCATGTTAGCTTTTCACACTCGTGTTTTAAGACTAAAGAACTTCCACATTGACACAGACGACCTTCATCTGACCGCCATCATTAATGCAAACATCTCTGCTTTCACTGGAAACGTCTTCACTTCCACAGGAATGACGACGGTGCTCGAGAGCTTTGTTCACATAAAGTTAGTTGATTTGACGTCTCTGCAGAACTATACTGTTCTTGACATGTTAAGACCTTCCTGAGATCAACTAAAAAGTTTCTCGTCTTTTATTATCTTGAATTTGGTGCTAAAAATGCAGAAAACACACAAAATCACAACCTTTCAAAATCCAACACTGCTGCCAAGTTTACTATCCTGACTCCTAATTAAAGCAACAAAAGGCTAAATGTCCATAAAGAGCCATTAAATCAGATATATTTCCTAAAACGCTCCGTGCTTCTGTAAACAGACTGTTAGGAAACACAAGATCCATAATCAACCAATCAAATCCTGCAGGAGCTCATCTGTACACGCAGCTCGCCCCGATTACTTCAAATCAAAATTCAAATCACAGACACACACACACACTCGCAGGAATATTTGCTCATATGCATGCACACACACACACACACACATTCAGGCTGAATAAAGCTTTATTGATTCTCTCTTCCTACGCAGGAACATTACTTCCGAGGCTTGTACTATTATCAGAGATTAAAAAAAAAAAAAAAATGAAAGATTGAATGCAGGGAGCACGACGCCTGACCGCACGCCCACCACGACGCGCTCCGACACGCGCTGAGAGAGGAAGAGGAGGAGGAGGAGGAAGAGGAGGAAGAGGGATGCAGGAAGGAATTAGGAGGGAGGAAAAAGAGAGAGAGGAGGTGCTGAGAAAAGCTGGAGGAGAGGAGGGGTGGAAGAAGTCTGGTAGAGCATGTATAGTACTACTCACATGATATATGACCAGCATAACACACTGGTTCCCCTACCAGTCCACACATTGACCAGTTCAGCACCACTATATTCACTATATTCACATCCATCCTTTCCAGTGGATTCAAACCCACAGTCTTCATGTTGTGAGGACACAGAGTTAAACTACTGCTACAATATGAAAACTACAATAAATGAAGCACAACTAAAGCTTAAAAATCAATATAATAAGAGACAAAAGAGCAATTATGGCTTAAAACGAACATTAAAAAAGACAATAGAGGCTTTGAAACTGCAGTTAGTTACAATTAAGTCAGTCTTATTTAAAACTAATATTAAACTTGTATCTTAAAACACTTAACTTCTACTAAAACTATATTTTTTTTTACAGCAGAACATGCAAATGATAGAAAGAACAAGACAACAGTGTGTCTAGTGTTGAAAAATACTAAGAGAAGAGATGTTTTTTTCATGTCCGGCCAGTTCTTCACTGCATTAACATTTATTTTTCCTTCTTTTTTGTGTTCAGTGTAAATAAAACTCAGCTGAATAGATTCTGACCCACAAAGCCGTCATCGATAGGTTATAGGGGTGTGCCCAAATACAAATACGTTATTTGGCAAAGCACAAATAGTAAGTTTTTAAACAAATATTTGTTTTATACAAATATTTTATTGTTTTTGGGAAAAAAAACATATCAATCATCAGGGGTAAGTCCCAAGAGACTCTCCATAACCTGTTGTTCACCTTCTCCTTTCCACAAAGTTAGGTTGTAAAAAATAGGCAATAAATGAGAAATGAAAGCACGAATCACCTTTGAAGTTCTACTACATGTTACACGCTGTGCTGTCTCTGTGTTATGGGTGTATAAATAGGTAGAGGTCTGTCTGCAATGAGTCGATGAGTAAAGTTTTAGCTCAGTAATCAGCGCAGTCGTCTGCAGACTGCAGTTCGAGACCTGGTGTGGGGACCTCCTTCATAAGGTAGTTTATTCATGAACACTTATTGTAAGACTTTAATATTCTAAAATTAAAAGTGTAATAAAAACAAAAACAGGATTTTTAAGCCTCTTTCCACTTTTATTCGAATATAAATACAAATACAAATAATTTTGCTGCCTCAACAAATACAGATACAAATACAAATACTGGCTCCTCTATACATCCCTATTAGGTTAGTACTTGTACTTTAAAGTTGTATGTTGTACTAACTACTACATAGGAAGCAGGAAATGATACTTTGAAATAAGCATAGTGCTGGAAATGTGCTCATAAAAAGGGCAAAGTGATTTCCTAAAACAGGTGGGTTACATTGAATTTGCTGGAGACTATTTTCAACAGCGGATGAATACATAATGTTATCTTAATGAGAAGGGGTCCAAATGTCAAAATATACCAAAATGAACATAGTATATAGTTTAAATATACAATGGATGTTTTAAAATGAAGGTTTCCACTTATTCAACATCTCACTGCTACATATGTGCAGTCTGAAAACCAGCTTGCAAGCGATGTGAACGTTGCCTGAGATAAAATTGATCTTTAATTGTTTACTTACGATAATGTTTTCATCATGTGAAACTGCAGTTTTGGGCTCGAGCCAATACGAAATCTTGTTTTGCTTGTCGGTGCTTTCAAGGACAGTCAAAGACATCGAGACTTGAAAGCTTTCTGCCAAAAAGTATTCCAGTCATGAGAGAGAAAATCAAACTAAAAAAGAAAAAAACCATAAAGGTAATGTTGTTCACTGTGATGGATTATCTCTCTGCAGCAAGTTTCAGCAGGTTGATTTTCATAAAAATGAACTTAAACCAAGAACAGCCTGGGAGAAAGGAAATCAATCAAAGAACTGATGGCGAGATTTAGAAACTATGAATTTTATCTCCCGAAGGACTCACAGTGCCGTGATCTGCCGCCGCTAAAATGTTCTCTGTGTTACATCAAGAAAAGTGCAGCATTCTCAAAATGTCTCTTTGTCAGCTGCAGAAGAATAGTTGAAGAAATAGTCTCACCTGTACGGTAGGTGTTAACTTTGACCTGCAAAATCACACATCTCCTCAATTTACCTCATTTATGTTAATGGAGCCGACAAAATATCAGGAAGGCTTTTCAAAATAATGCTCTTCAGTACACCGATACCACCAGCCACTACGACCTCAATGATAAACATAAAGTAGAACTATCACCTTTCTGTCAACAAGAACTGGACATATATAAGCTTCATAAATGCAGAATTTATAGCAGAACCATTGCATTGGATTGCACAGATGTTCCTAATGAAACAGATGTCTCTGAGGGTGGCAGCGAGAACGTAAACACAAGAAGAAGTTCCTGAAGAGGCTCCTGTCTGTCCAGATATCTAGAAGACAACGTACCTGGTTGTTAGTCCAGGTCGGCCATTCTCCGGCTAAAACTCAAACTTGCAGCCTTTTGGTCGGTCATATGGAGGTCGGATCACGTTCCCACCACAAACGGGCAGACCCCTTCCTCTAAAGGGTCTCTGGTTAGTTGTGTTGTGGGAGATCTACCCACAACTTAGTATTAAACTCAAAACTTTAAAAGAGAAAAACTCAAAGAAATACCCTGGAAGCTGGAAGAGTTCAATGTGAACAGGTTTACTCTGCATAAAGAGAAATACAAAGCAAACCGAGGCCTTGATCCCAGGATAAATAACCTAATGAAAAATCATAAAACATTAAATTATATACCTCTCATAACCCCTCTTAACGTGGAGTTTAATTGCTAAATCCCACCTCGCTTGATCTTTACACTTTGGTAATAATGCAGACATGACTCAACTACAGAAAACAATGATGTCTCACACTTCTCTAACAGGTATCAGTTGTACTTGACCTCTTCCACATTTCTCCCAGTACACATGAAGATTAAAATATGATATTGCTGATTCTCCCCTCCCGTATTCCCTTGGGAACTATCTCTAATAGATGTAAATGTTTTCTTTGCACAATTACTGGCCTATCCATAGAAGGACAGTTTTCCACCACAGTTGTTTTAGTGTGAGAATGATTGCTGTGTTCAGATCTGTCAGAAACAGTCGTTCCAAGGAGGAAAACCAACCAGAGTCCCGTTAAATCGGACTAAACTACACGTTTGAAAACACCTTGTGCTCCCAGTTCAATGAACATACCGGACACACATCTTGACAAACCACCCTTTGTATAATAATGACTGTTCTCTCTTTTAAGTACCTTCATGTTTCCTTTGGACGGCATGTAAAACCTCTTGTTGAGGTGGACGGTTGAATGTATGAAGTGAGTTACCGCGCTGATCTAAAGGCGGTCATAATCACTTCAGAACTGACCAAAGAAACATGAAGTTCAGGCAAAAGTTTAGATTCAAACTTGCAGCCTTGTAGTCGGTCAGATGGAGGTTGGATCACGTTCAAATTAACTGCTCCAGAATCCGTTTGTGAGCGAGCCAAGACCACTTCCTGTAAAGGGTCTCTGTACGGTTGAGTACGACTGCCAAACAAATGGTACCAAGGAGGAAAAACCGACAACTGAACTAAACAACTGAACAATGCAGGTTTGAAAACACTCTTAGGCAACTTACAAAAGTCACGAAAGTGAAAGAAACCTGAAAGATAACAATGCCATTAACAATAAAGACAGAAAAACAAATTGAACCAAAGCCTGCAGTTCAGCCGCCCAGCTGGAGTCTTCACTCACATTGCATCTCCTCACTGCAACATACAGTCCTGTACAAAAGTTTTAGGCACTTTAGATGTTTAGATTCTTTCCCATAATGTAACACCATCTGATTCATCCCAAATGTATTCTTCAGCATGACAACAACCCCAAACATCCAGCTGGAGTCATACAGAACTTTCTTCAGAAGAAGAAGACAGAGGGGAAGCCTGAAGGCCTTCAGAGAAACTCTTTCACTGAATAATTCTTCTCTTTTAATTCTAATTTTAGCCTCATTTTTTTCATTTTCCATCAAATTTGCTTTAGAAATGAAAGAGTTACTGTCCTGAAACCATGAAAATAAAGTTATCCAATCAGATTTTTGTGTTGTTGTTGTCTTTAGGCAGAGAAGAGATTAGCTGGCTGCTCATTGGTTAAGACTTCATAACCGAGACAGAAGGTCATAGCCGCCATGGCCGCGTGTGTTTGTTTAGAGAGTGACGGGTGAATTAACCAATCACATTTTGATTTATAGTGGGTGGGACCAATAATCATCCTCCTCAGGCCTTCCTGAAGGTCAGAGCTAGCTTGCTCGTAGCTTAGCTTGCTGCACTTACTGTAGTTATGTTCATCACGTCATGTTGTTTGTTTGTTGATGCTCCTGTTACATCTGAAGTTATTATGGGTTCATAAAGACGTTTTGTGTGCACATCTAGTAATTGTTTAGTTAAATAGTATAATGTTTACTCTGCTAGCTTTGCCATTTTTCTATGGGATTTCCCATTGTATTAATATGCTGTTAGCATCATGCTAAGCCAGGATTAGTGTCCTGTCAGCCAGGATGTCCTCCTGGATATCTATTTGCAAATAGTGCTGCATCTATTAAAGCTCTGAGCAGCAGAACAAATAAGTTTGGAGACAAATGTATTTTTCTTTCATTCGTACATGAATAATAACAGCACACATGACTGTAGAGAGAGAAGTGGGAGCTGCAAACAGCTGTTTCTATTTTGACAGAGAACCGTTCATAAATTCAAACATTATTTAGTGCTCTGCTAGTGCTACGTTCTTATGTGACTGCTCTGATTAATAAATGTGTTCTTTGATCCTGAAACAGAAGCCTTATGTTGTTGTTATTTAACCTCCTCAGTCATTTCATCCTGACGCCGTCCTGAGAGACGAAGGCTGTTTTGATATTGACAATAATAATATGTATTCTGGGAGGCCAGGTTTATATTTCCAGTTGTCATCTCTGTGTTTTTTGTGTCTTGTTTACATTGAATATAGAGAAGACGATTATTATGCCTGTTCTTCTTCTGTCATAGTTAGTTAAAGTCTTCCAGTCGTTTATTCCTCCCTGTTGCTGCTTTGTCAGTATGTGTGTTTCAGGATGCAGCTCTAATAGTCTCAGTTCATCATTGGAACAAGGAGTCCTGCAACAGATGGTTCGGCCCCCAAAGAGCCCTGATCTCAACATCACGGAGTCAATCAGGGATTAACACGAAGAGACAGAAGAAGAACTGCAGCGACTTCTCCGAGACGCAGGAACAACCGACCTGCCGAGTACCTGAAACACTGAGGAGAACCGCTGCTGGTTTAAAGGCAGATAGATTCAACGCACCCTCTCAATCATCCAGCATCCACCTGTAGGCTCCGAGTCTACCTGCCCTGAAAGGGGGACGTTAGTATCGTCAGAGCCTCGATGCCAAACACGAACGCAGCCGCTCCGAGACCCAAAAAACCACAGCATGACGTCAGAAACGAGTCAATCTCAACAAAAAACTGAACATCCTGTGCTGCAGGAGCTTCGTATTGTACAGTGAGTGTTACATGCATCGATCTGCCAAAGACTCAGCAGAAGAAGGAGAGGAATCAGGAAAAAAGTTACTCACAGAATGAAGATGACGACACCAGGAGCTGATATCAAAAGATTCCCTCGGATGATGGAAGCCAGTTTAATCTCCACGGAGTCCAGGATAGACGGACGGACGGACGGACGGACGGCGGTGTACGATCCACAAGGAGGAGCACTGGGGGGAAAAAAGCTCCGGGGAGAAGAGGAATTTTAAAAAAGCGGAAGTGAAGCTTTGGGGGACTGTCAGTCTCGGCTCTGTCCTCTCCAGATTCGGTCCCTCGCTGTCTCACGAGTTTGGCTTTTATCTCATGCTTGATATGGAGATTTTCTGAAGCTGCAGGGAGACTTCTAGATGGGACATGTCCACACGGGGGGGGAGGAGGAGGAAGAGGACGAATCTAGAGGGAGGAAGGGCGAAAGAACATGTCTCTGTGTGTTTGTGGCTTCGATGGAGGGGAAGTTAAACACTGATGAAAGTGTGTTTGCTTTCAGCACCAAACTAGAAACTGAAAAATTAAAACATGTGAGGCAGCAAGAAAAAAAAAAAGAAAAAAAAGGTCTTTCCTCACCTAATTCTCCTGTCGTTTTACTCTCGAGGAGCACGACAGAAAAAAAAAAAAAAAAGACGGATCTGGTTTGTTTGAGAGATGAAGAAAGCGAACGACGGGGGCAGAAACAAACTCAATTACAGACGAACGGGAGATAATGGCGTGTATCGGTGGCACCTGCTCTGCCTCCTCTTTCTCTTCCTGTCTGCTTTTCCACCTGACTGCCAAGATTAAGGCATATAATCAAATTCTCTTAATTGGCCCTGATGGTGGCGACTGTCCAACTTCTCTTCTTCTTCTTCTCTCCCTCCTTCACTCGCCTGCAGGAGAGTGGCGGGGAATGACAATGAGTGCCTGGAGGAGGGGGATGGGTGGGTGGGTGAGGGGGGGGGCGGTTGAAGCGCCTGTCAGTCAAGACTCTGGGCTCTTACAGCGTGGACTCTACCTGCTGACTCACAGCTAGTTGTTATCTCTGCTGTGTGCCGCCGCCCTGATCTCGCCATATCCTTGCCGCCGCCCCGCCCTCTGCTCCTCCCTCCCTATCGACTACCCAGAATGACTGACGGGATGATATTTAACCCCTTCCTCTTTCGCTCTCCTTTTTTGGCGCCTTTTTCGCTTCTTCACCTCTTCTGTGTTTGTATCTAATCTCTCCTGCGTCTAATCTCCATCTAGATCTGCTGTTGCTAATTGGTTTCAGGTGTCTCTGGCGGCGGCGGCGGCGGGAAGGAGGGTGGGTGAGGGGTCGGGGGGAGGCTGGTGAGGAAGATTTCACACCGCTGTCGCCATTAATTAAAAAGATGATTACTCAGAATGCAAAGATTAAAGAGGAAACTAGGAAGCGCCGGGCTTGATAATAACCTGGTGGCACTTTAGAAGTCCTCGCTCAGCTTATCGAGCGTGTGTTTCGTCTCAGATGTGTGTGTGTGTGTGTGTGTGTGTGTGTGTGTGTGTGTCTCTCGGCTTGTTACAGGAAGTGTTTCTGGGAGGTTTCCGCAGGTTGTTGCGGCTACATGGCAGATGGAGCCGCACGTCACCTCCTGTGAGTCGACATCTTGGAGACGCTTGTAGAAAAGTTATCTTTTAATGTTGTTGTTGTTGTTGTTGTTGTTGTTGTTACATCCACTGTGTCGAAGCTCGAGGTTTGTTTCAGTTGTTTTTTTGCATCACAGCACCCAAAAAGAATCCAGGAAACAGAAAATCCTCTTTTTTTTCCAAATCAAACAAACTCCCACGCTCCTCCGAGGCTCAACATCTGTTAAAAAACACCCAGAATCCTTTTCTTCTTCTTCTTCTTCTTCTTCTTCTTTTCTCTCCCTCTTCGGTGTCCTCAGCGCAGCAGCTGCCTTTGAACGGATGCGGTTGCCATGGCGCCTCTGAGAAGACGTGCTGGTTGGTGGTGGAGTTGTGGAGGCGGGGTCACCGGGGATCACCTGGAAGAGCTCACACCTGTGGCATTCTGGGAAATGATGTACTCTGACGCCACGATGAAGAGGACGTGATCAGATCTGTAACGACAAGAAGAAGATCATTTTTAAAACTGTTATTGAGATAGAAGGTTTTCATCTGAGCTGATTAGTTTCAGTGTTCAGTGGGAAGAAAAAGCGCCGACAAAAAAACACTAAATGTTGTTTTCCACACAAGTGAAGAGATTAAAGAGTGATGAATTACAAAAGAAAGACAGAGAGAGAAGTGATGCAGTGAACTCATATAAACAGTCGAAGTAAAGACGACGACAAAGAGGATTATGGAAATCCAAACTTCTTCGAGACACGTGTAACGAGCACAGACACGAGCGGAGTCGATAAAAATGGCGAGAGGAAGAAAATGGAGGGAAACAAACCAAAAGAAGAAGAAGATGCAGAGACACAGTCTCAGGGGGAGTGGGGGGGAGGTTTTTGTGTAAAAGAGGAAAGTGGGAGAGAAAACACTTGTTCATAATGCACAACTAGGAAATAAACAACTGAAGAAGAGACAAGTGGGAGGAAAGATTTAAAAAGAAACAGTTTGTTTTAAAGGACGAGTTCAACGGTGTTTCCAGTGTCTTAAACCAGCAGTCAGGTGTAATCATTCCTCCTGTTCATACTGGATATTAAAAGATCCTTCAAATGTGCTTTCAATGGAAGTGATGGAGGATAAAATCCACAGTGTGTCCACACAGTCATTTAAAAGTCTGTGTGAAGCTTATATTCAGCTTCAGCAGTCTGAGTTAGTCATATCAAGTGGATATCTGACACATTTACAGTCTTTTTAGCATCAAATTCCCTCTTTGTGTTTCCTCGGACAGTGTTTCCCTGTTGAGCTGCAGGTGGAAGTATAGTAACAAAAAGAGGAACTTTGGCACTAAAAAGACTGTAACGTTGAAAGATATCTACTTGATTTGACTCATTTGGACGCTGAAGCTTCATATTAGCTTCAGATAAACTTTCAAATACATTTGTGCACAGAAGGAGGACTGTGTTTGTTTGTTACGACCTCAACCCAACAAGTCATGTTGCCTTCATGGTGGATTATCAGCAAAACAACATAAAGGAATCAAATCTAATCAACTTTAAATGATCATTTCAAACAGGAGAAAAGAGATTGAACAACAGTGTTGCTCAACAGCACCTGGTTAGATTCAGGAACCAGGTGTGAGTTAATGTTACTACTTCCTTAAAGTTAGGCCACCTTCGTCGTCATGGCTACAATAATAACCACAGGGTTAAGGTTAGGGGACGACAGTCTGTTGGGTTAAAGTCTTCATCCTCTTCCTCCTCACAGTTACTACGACTGTTAGATCATCTGTCACTCAGACATAACTACAGCTCGTTTTTGGCCGACTGACATTATGACCTGTTGTGTTGTTTTTCTTGGGAGGACGGTCTCGTAATCTGGTTGTAGATGAGAAATTACCTTCACTCATTATAAACTGTTTAAGAAAAAATATGCTAATAATATGCTAATATGCTAATGTAGAGTTTGACACACAAAACTACACACTGAAAACTATAAAAAGTATTTTCTGTCAGTTAAAGAATCAGGAATCTTATTTATTAAAATTATTTTGCATATTAACATTTATGTATGAACCCAAATACGACACTTCTTTATGCTATTATTTTCTCATAATTTGTACTGAATTGCACCACTCTACAAATGTAAACCATTAAATACCTGCAATTAATAATAATAACAATAATAATACACTTTATTTATATAGCACCTTTCATGACATAAAATGCAAAGTGCTTTACAGAAAGAGGTAAAAACAAACAAGCAGGCAAAAAAGATCATTTATAATATTAAAAGATAAATACAATAAACAATAAAAAACTACAGTGATAAAAAGAGGTTAAGAGGATAAAAGGAGGTAAAATCATGAGATAAAAAAGATAATTAAGCGACCTCAGCTAACGGTTTGAAACATATTCTGACAAACAATCTGAGAGGTATGAAGGTGCTCGAGAGCTTTTTGGGCTTTAAAAACAAGTAAAAGAATTTTAAAATCTATCCTCAGCGTTACAGGTAGCCAGCGCAATGACGCTAATACTGGTGTTAAATGTTCCCTTTTCATAGTTTTAGTTAAAACTCTTGCTGCTGAATTTTGAACGAGTTACAGCTGATGAATGGTTTGATTTGGTAAACCAGTATAAAGTGCATTACACTAATCTAAGCGTGAGAAAACAAAGGCATGAGTGAGTTTCTTGGCATCTTCCAGAGTAATGTTTGGTCTGACTCTTGCAATGTTTCTTAAATGATAAAAAGCTGTCTTTGTAACGTTGTGGACTTTTAAAATTCAAATCAGAATCAAAGATAACACTCAAGCTTTTTACTTCTTAACAAGAAAATTTGCAGGAAATTCCTATAAAATTAAAGAACTTGTAAAATGAAGCTTTTATGTGCGTCGTGTTTCAAGTGGATTCACACCAGAGTTCAGTCAGAGTTTCATTCGCTTGTAAAGGAAGAAATAAAGCAAACATGCAGTTTTAGTTGGTAGCAAAGACATAAAATGTCTCCAGATAGTCGTCTGATCGTGTTGTTGTTGTTGTTCTTCAGCAGACTCTGCGTTCGTAGTTGAAACCCGAACAGGCTGCAGTTCTCATGTGACTTCAGCTCTTTTCTACTCGACCCACAGTTTTCCAGGAGCACTCATGTCTCCATTATATCCTCCCATTAAGCCAGCGCTCGTATTCAGAGTCAAGCACAAAACTGTCTGCCAGGCTGTACATTGTACATCGTGCTATCAGGGTGGTTTGGTGCTTTCACGTCTCTATAAATATGGTTGTTGCCATGACATCAGCAAGACAACGATGATGTCCATCAAGCAAAGTGAGCAGCGGTGAGGATAAAGAGAGACGGTGTTTGCTTAGAGTGTTTCTGTTTGTTTGGGAGGAGATGGAGGATGGAAGTGCAGATGTTTCTCACTCGCTGTTATTTACATGGAAAAAAAAAACACTGTAAGAGCTTTGAGTCAAAATGGCTCAAAATGTCACCAACGCAAATCAACTCCCAGAGTAACAAGAACACTTCCTGTCATCTGGACTGTACTGGGCTGGATGTAGACTCTGAATGGGAACAGTGAATGATGAGAAGAAGACGAGAACAGACAAGAACGCTGATGTGAAAGACTGTATTCGTAGTGTTTTTGATTGTAGTAATTTGCTCAATTTGGTTGCTTCAGAGGACGTATCATGCACGAGCCTCATGGGTATCGTAGTAGAGTCATCCATCATACCGAGCTGATGTGATTTCTTAGAAACAAGGTTAAAATAATTAAAGCTGGTGGCCAACGTTAACCTTTAATATGTATTTATCAGACTCCTGTGTTTCTATGTTGAGAAAAACTGAAGATATTATTAAAGGACAAATATTCTGCACATTTCCAGCTCTATGTTTATATTCTGGGGCTCTACTGGAATATCTTTACATGATTTACAGTTAAAAACTCCTTATTTATCTTCTACTGGTCCTTTATGCAGCCCCTCAGTTCAGCCTCTGTCTGAAACAGGCCGTTTTAGCTCCTGTCTCTTTAAGGCCCCGCCTCCTGATGAGCCCACTCTGCTCTGATTGGTCAGCTACGTAAACAAACTATAGTAGCAGGATTTCACTTCTTTTTCTCCTTCTTTACTCCAAATGTCAACTTCTCAAATCCATCCGTACATGTTGGAGCTGAATCACATCTGAAGTATGAGAGTTTTGAACATGTGACACACTGAAAACTTGGGCTGAACCCTCGGCTTTGTCTTGCAGGGAACATTTTTACATACATTCACCATGTTTAACATCCAACATCAGTATATAAATGACAGAAAATCACTAAAAGCAGCAACTTGCACACTGAAAAAAACTTGTTTTTTAAGAAGTGTCACACTATAAAAGTATCACAGAAAGAAATTAATGATAAACTGGAGCAAATGCATCCAAAGACAAGTTCTCATTCTGCTTGTAATAACAAACCATTTATTCCGTTTATGAGGTTTACGGCTGTCAGACATAAACAATAAAGATATAATATTACAACACTTTTGTTTCATATTCATCTTTATTACAACTTTGTTCCATTAAAGCTCTTTGTTCGGGGAAAAACTGCTCAGAAATCATGAATATAAACATGAATATATGATGTATAAGAGCTGTAAAAGTGTGTGTTTGCAGGGAGGTGAGTGGATGCGTCAGAATTACAGCACAGACGTGCTTCTGAAAACTGCTTGAAAAGACTGAGATTACTGTGATTACTGAGATACAAACTCAGAAATGTACCTGAATTATCATTAATACAGAAACATGAAGGAACAAAATGATTCTGTCGGCTTTTTTATCTCCGTTACAGTGATGTGAGTCACGCAGGCGGCGCGGAGACGGAAATATGCAGTTTGACTTATTGTATAATATCACCTGTAGCCGCCGTCAAAACGTCTGAAAACCTTTTCTAATATCTTTTTGACAGCAGTTTAAAGGTTTTGAGATCTGAGTAGAGAAAGATTTATTTGACCACTAAACTACAGACTTTATGTTCGATGTTCTTGTTTAAATTATCAGCCCAGATTAGATTACTGAACATAATGTAATACAGCTAATAATCCCACTACGGGTCCCCAGAGGGAACAAAATACACACATACTGACTGTTTATCAGAGGCGTCAGGCAGCAGCTACGTTTCCATCCAAATGTAGAACAAAGTTTAACCCAATTACTAGAAAATCAGCTGAAGGAAATGATTAGTGGCGTCAATATTTAACTCCAGATTCTCAGAGAAGATTCTTTATCTTTATTTTTTGGTCTCATTCAGCGGCAGCACGATATGAACGTTTGTTTCCGTCCTGTTCTTCGGTCGGGTGCCGTTAAACGGTTGCAGAAGAAGAAGACGACGAGATGACGTCAGTAAAAGAGTCAAAGTTGGAAATATGACGTTTCTGTTAGTTTCACGTGTTGATGGGAGGAAGGTTACAGCCTCCTCATCATCACTCCTCACAGATCTGATGTGATGTTTAAGTCACATGATTCATGATGTCATCATTTATTCACTCAGTCTGTTTACATTTTACTTTTTATAATGTAACAGGAAGCATCAAATGCTGCTATCTGCTTCTGATATCCTACAGGTTTAGATCCACTGCTGCGTTATGTTTTACAGGCTGTAACATGCAGCTCTGCAGTGTTTCAACCACATTCAGTTTACTGTAACACTTTCTACAAACACTATCAAGGTCACATGACGCCATCAGAACCCGGCGGACGCTGTGAACTCCGTCTCGACGGTCAGGTTGAGCTCCAGTAAAGTTGTGAGGAGTATTAAAATGCTCCATCTGCACTGTCTGACTGGTATTGTGAAGGTCAGTAGTAGAAAGTAACTAAGTACATTTACTCAAGTACAGTTTTGAGGTATTTGTACTTTACTTGAGTATTTCCATGTGATGCTACTTTCTACATTTCAGAGGGAAATATTGTACTTTCTACTCCACTACATTTATTTGACAGCTTTAGTTACTTTTCAGATGAAGATTTGACACAATGGATAATATAACAAGCTTTTAAAATACAACACATTGTTAAAGATGAAACCAGTGGTTTCCAACCTTTTTGTCTTTTGACGTCTTACAAAAAGCAGTGTGTAGTCGGGGTCACATTTCACATGTCTATGAGTTGTTAACAGCTCCACCAAATAGTGATTTTTCCCTCTAAACTTCTCACATGCTTTCATTTCAATAAATGTTCAAATGATCCAATATTTCAGCAAAAATCAAAGATTAGAGAAAAAGTCCAAAAACTGAAAACAGATTTGTGTATCAGAACTTTGTTTTTTCTTCTTTCCTCTCCCATTAATCATCTCACCACCCCTCAGATTTATCTGCTGACCCTTTGGAGGGGCCCGACCCCTAGGTTGGGAACCACTGGACTAAACTAGCTAACTGTATATAAAGTAGTGTAAACTAGCTCCACCTCCAGCAGCTACAACAGTAACATGCTGCTCTAACACTGATGCTTCACTATTAATAATCTAATGATGTCATATATAATAATATATCAGTCAGAGGCACCAAACCACTACTTTTACTGCAATACTTTAACTACATCAAGCTCATAATACTTATGTACTTTTACTGCAATACTTTAACTACATCAAGCTCATAATACTTATGTACTTTTACTGCAATACTTTAACTACATCAAGCTCATAATACTTATGTACTTTTACTGTAGTAGGACTTTTTCATGCAGGACTTTTACTTGTAATGGAGTATTTGGTACTTTTACTGCAGTAAAGTATCTGAGTATTTCTGGGAATCTTTGACATCACAACACCAGATGTTACAACTCAACTGGTTTATTTGTCTTCTTTTTTTCTGCATGTGTTGGATTTCTGAAGGACTACATTAAAATTCACATTTTTGAACAGCTGATCATTCTTCCACTATTATTAAAACTAAACTGACCCACATTAAATCAGCTGTAGCTGCTGAACCACAGTGACTATGAGCATAAATAAGGTCTCAGCAGAGAGGAAACCCTGCAACGTTTCTTCTGAAAGTGTCGGAAACACTCAAAGTGCTACAGAAACAGAGAGAGAGAGAGAGAGAGAGAGGGAGAGAGAGACGCCTCAGCAGGTTTAATGAGGTCAATAATAATCAAATGACAATATATGACATGAACAACCAGAATAGATGGAACTTGTAGTGAGTTTTGTGCTTCAGCAGCAGCAGCAGTTGACCTGTTGTGTGTTTTAAATGAATCCACGGAGTGAAGAAGTAAATCACGGTCAGACTCCTCAGAGCTACTCGAGCCAGAATAGCTGTTAAGAGTCCACTTTATTCTCCGAAAGTCGCAGGTTTTCAGGGTGACTGACTCTTAAGAGCCAAACCACTTGGGTGTAAATGTTGGTTTTGTTAAAACACTCGTCTCCAGGAGTGTTGTGCTGATCATTACGGCAGCAGTGGAGGAGGAAGCTGGATCGCACATTTTCAGATATATTCTTAAAATGTCACAGCTGTGCTTTCAGGCAGCTGTGTTTTTATTATTTTATTTTTAAAGGTCTGAATGTTATTAAAGGACAGACATGCAGGAGTGTTTTGATATAAACTGCTTTCATCCAGTTTAATGGAAGATGAGCTGTGTGTTTAATGTCTGCAGTTAAAAAATGTCACAAACTATATTTAGATATTTCATGAACTATGTAGTTGTATTTCTTATCTGAGCTGCACATTTTAACGCTGTTATCTTTGTAACATTTGTGTTTTTATTTCTTATTAAGGTCAGAATCAGACACTTCATTTGTTGTTTTGTTATTAGTTGAAGGGCAAATACTTAAATAGTTATGATGATGATATCCATCTATTTTCTATACCTGTTTTTCTGTATGATGTCACATGTGGCTGGAGCCTATCCCAGCATGCACTGGGCAACAGACTGGGATATATTCAACAGGACAGTTTACTCTGTTATAGTAACTCTGACATATCATCATCTTTAAAGTTAATATGTTGAACTTGTTAGCAAACAGTTGATTATTTCCACATCCAGCAGTTACAGAGCAACATTATCATTCACTGATAATATCAATAATTACTTGTGGCGTTCCTCAGGGTTCTATTCTGGGTCCGTTTATTGTTTCAGTCTGGTTAAAGCTGCTTGACATTATATTGTTTGTCCACTTATTTTCAGAGGAATAGTCTGTAAACTCAACTTCTGTCATATTATCTTCTTATAGAGTAGTTGTTGCTAACATGTTAGCAAACAGTTGCTTATTTCCACATCCAGCAGTTACGGAGCAACATTATCATTCATGTGGAGTCGTGTTTCTGTCCACCTGGTGAATGTAAGTCCAATATTCACTCTCTTTTAGCTCTGTTTTTGTTCTCCACCAACTCCTGAGGGAAATATCTGGCTCTTTAGCTGCTAAATGCTCCACTATGTTCACCAGCTAGTCTACAGCTAACTGTGTCTGTTAGCAGGTAGTGTACAGCGGCTTTTTTTTATAGCTTTTACTCTGAAAACGACGCTATGAGACGCTGAGAGTGAACCAGAACAGTAAAGTTGCAGCCGGACAGATAAACAACGAGCTGAAACTCACTATAAAGCTGCAGAGTCTCTGATAATTCTCTGTATAATAATAATAATCTTATAATTTAATATTTATATACAGTAGAATGAAGATGTTGATCCTTCGTTTCATCATCCTCTCAAACATTAAGTCATTTTTGTGAGAGAATTTAGGTTTGTATTTGTTGTTATAATTAAAAATTATTCATATTCAACAAGCATGTTTCTTTTTAATGATTTAACTTATTTCCATTCTGCTCTCATTTTAATTTTAAATCCTTTGTTTTTCTTGTTTGTTGTTCGTTCATGTCTCCTGTTATATTTATATTTAAACTTATTTACAACAGCAAGTTTAGAGAGAAATGTAACATTTTTTAAATCAGCCTCTTTATCAATATATTCCTGCGTCCTTAATGAACATAAATTGAGGAATATTTTCAATAAACTTATCAATAAAATGTTCACTATATATGTTCAATATATTTAATTTGTTTTCCTACAAAACAAGTTGTTAGTTTAGTTTTATTATGATGTTTTTAATGTTTTGTTGAGGCGTTTGGGTCGACTATGAAAAAGATTAAATCATGAAAAATTAAAACATAACTGAAAACAGAATATATCTTGATTATATCTTGACTATTGATTTATAGATTATAAAATAATCTATAAATCAATAGTTCATTTGCTTTATTCTGGATGTTTTTACAGCTGCGGAGAGCAGACATTATATTATAACTGATATATTTTCAGATATTAACCTCATGTCGTGTCCTATTTAAACTCTGCTGTTCATCAGAGACACGAACCATCTGTGACTGAAAACCTCCACGACTAAATATAAAGTCCAGACGGGGGAGACGTCCCCTCTGACTGTCATTAGTCACAGTTAGTGAAGCGGAGTTACGCTCAGGTCGCTGTGAAAGCAACGGTTTCATCCTCTCGACCGTTTCAAAGACTTCAGCTCATCAGCTCGTGTCTTTGAACGGTTTGTTTGTTTGTGTTGATGCTTTTTTTTTTTCTTCTAAATAAACAATATAATGAATCAAGGACACAACTGTGAAAAGTTGCTCAATTTCAAAGGACTTCATCTCCATAGCAACAGCAGCCGAGCCTCATGGGTATCGTAGTCGAGTCATCCATCATACCGAGCTGATGTGATTTCTTAGAAACGAGGTTAAAATAATTAAAGCTGGTGGCCAACGTTAACCTTTAATATGTATTTATCAGACTCCTGTGTTTCTATGTTGAGAAACACTGAAGATATTATTAAAGGACAAATATTCTGCACATTTCCAGCTCTATGTTTATATTCTGGGGCTCTACTGGAATATCTTTGCATGATTTCCAGTTAAAAACTCCTTATTTATCTTCTACTGGTCCTTTATGCAGCCCCTCAGTTCAGCCTCTGTCTGAAACAGGCCGTTTTAGCTCCTGTCTCTGAAACATCTGGACTCTGAACAGATGTTATAACACATCTTCTATCAGCCTGTACTCATGTTAAAAGCTGTATCGAAGAGTCGAAGTCATGACGTCACTTCCTGTCTAGCTTCTGAAAGTCAACACAATCTGTCATTCAGCGTTTCTTTCATTAGTCTTTCTTTTGTTTTTAAGATGTTTGTTTGTCATTTCCACCTTTATCTGACATGCAGGAAACAAGGAGAGAGAGATGGAACATGCCACAAAGGTCCCAGGCTGGAATCGAACCCGTGACATCGCGGTTACATGCAGGAACTACTCGGCTACTCCTCCTTTCATCGTGTTCCTGGAGTTTACTTCCCATATTCTCAGACCGCTCGGCTCCATCACAGCATCAGAAATTTAAACCTTTGTGATTTTAATGAAGTTAAAATATGTTTTCATACAGTTTCCATTAAAAGAAGCAGGAGCCGGGCAGCGTTTAGACTCCTCCTGCATCACTGTCCTGCTGTTATTACAAACACGTCTGAACCCTCCGCTCACACACGGACTCGTCTCTTCTGTCGAGCCGTGACGTTTATAATAATAATAAACTTTATTGATATAGCACTTTTCTTAACAATGTTACAAAGTGCTTTACAAAGGCAAATAAAACCAACAAGGCAGATAAAACAAGCAAAGCGGAACAAAGAGGTGCATAGTAACAATAGAAGATGCACAATAATAGTAATAATAGGACAATAGAACGCACAGGAGTAAACTAATGATAAAATAAAATCAATTAATAGGTGTAGAAACAGTAATTAAATTAAGTTTAGCCCACAAACCTCTAAGACTCATGGGAAACGATGTTCATTAAAAGCTGCTAAAACACATAAATATTGACTAAACAACAATACTAGATCTGAACATATGAAGCGAGACACACGACATACTGTTGTGAAAGCTTCTGTTCCAAGGCTGCATTTCTACTAATTAGCAGAGTCACAAATGTTAATGAGATTGTTAACGAGCTTCAGTTTGAGTTCGGTTCTCTGTAGTAGAAAAAAAACATGTTTCTGATCTTTAGCATTTAACATTTTTATATAATCTAATTGTTTAAATTAGATTAAACCTTGCAGGCTTTTAAATCTCACCTGTTCTGTCTTATTTATAGAAAAACAACAACGATTAGACTCTTTTGCACTTTATGATTTGATGTCATCCGTCCTGTTGGAGACACATCCTCCAATTAAAAACCACCATTTTATCTCCCTCTGCGCCGCCAGTCATCTCTCACACATCTCCTTCGTAAAAAGGCTTCCCCCACAAACGCTTTAATTACGACATAAAAGCGCGAGGCCCTGACATCCCCGCCCCCCCCACCCTCCCCCCTCCCCCCCGCTGTGACGGCTCATTCTCTCCCGCCATGTCAGCAGCCACATCCGTAGCTTTTCAAACGGCGGTGACGGAGTTTCTAACTAATGTCATCCGACGTGTAAGACATGATGAACGCTCCTCCTCCTCCTCCTCCTCCTCCTACACATGCGGAGCGGAGGAGGACAGGTCGAGGGGGGGTGGGTGTGATGTATGACTGTTGGCATCATGTAGGTTAAACAAACTGAAGTCACGCTGAGACAAAAAAAACGCCGCTGACGAGAGATCTGAGCTCCTGATAGCATCTGACGCCGTCTGGGGAGGATTTACAGCGCCGTCGCTCAACAAACGTGTCTTTAAAATTTCTTTTCAAATCTGGCCTTCTGTTTCCGTTACCGTCCCCCCCCCCGTGTGTGTGTGTGTGTGTGTGTCGCAGGTATCGTTGGCTCGTTATCATTCTGTGTGTCTCTCGCCCTCCTCGCTCACCGACATCTATTTGTCTCTTTCTCTCTGCCTTTGTGTCTCCTTCGCTCAGGTCATCAGAACATCTTCATACAGCAGAAAACAAAGGAGATCAATGTGTGTGTGCGTGTGTGTTTGTGTGTGTTTGTGTGTGTGTGTGTGTTTGTGTGTGTGTGTGTGTTTGTTTGTTTGTTTAGGGAAATGCATTTGACATAAATCCTTTGATCCATTAATGTAAGTTAATTGAACAATTATTATTATATTATATCACACTAATGACATTAATGCAAGACAAAAAGCTCGTTTTCACCCACATTTAAAATATAACTGAACACATTATATATAAATCATATAAGATTTGATTCCTTCATAGTTTAATACTGTTCATCATCTTCTCTTCACAAACTGTTAATGATGAGTTTTTCAATAAAGGTTCATAGAGACATTCGGTAGTTTAGAGCGTGATGAAGTAGTGATGAAGGATTTACAGTAACATGTCGTCATGTATTTCTATTTTTCCTTCATGCTGCCTGCTTTTAATATCATGCAACTTTCCTCCTGATATATAGAAGGTATCACTAATGTTTCAATATCTAAACTTTGTCCCCGTCTCCAGATGTTCACACCCAAACACTGACCTGCAGCAGCTACACGAGTCTCATGTTTTACCTGTAAGATTGATGTTTTAACGCTGCTGTTTCCACATGGTTAAGAGAAATAAATATTCATAATTCATGATCAGTCTCTCCTGATTGGCTGCTGACAGCGTCTGGTTCAGAAGTAGTTTAGCCGACTTCGCTAACGTTCAACACCGGTGTCGTGCTGTCCTCCGTCTCCATCACACTTATGTATTTAGAGACTGTAAAAGTTTGCAGCCTGTCACGCCGTCACTCTGCGTTACTCTGCGTACGATGATGCAGCTAAAAAAACAAACAAAACTCAGGAGCTTTTTGACTGATGCATGGAGTCATCGTCTCTCTAGAAGCAGCTCCAGTTTGTTTGTGATGAAAGGCAACAGGAACCGAATCTGATCTCCACAAAAAGTGTTTTGATATGAATTATAAGTTTCCAGCGTGTTTCTCTGTTTTTATAGTTTTCCATCCTGGTTGATGACGTTTGGTAACTGCAAGTGTGTTTTAACAACAGGAAACACTGTTTGAGCAGCTTTACAGACACACTCATGTTGTAGGATTCATTATGAACAGCAGCTGTCCTGCATCCACTACATGGACAGTAATGACTGCACGTCATTTTAACCCTTTCTGCCCTAAATTACGCTGCACTGTATGAAATTAGCAACCAGCCATCTAATTACAACAAACATCTTTCACTTTATTAACAGCTGAACCAGCTAATAAAGAATCTGAGAGCTCAGTCTCACTGTGAGATTGTTTCTTCTTCCTGTTTATTGTTTTTCTCTCGTCCTCGTGTCTGTCTGTCGTATAATAATACTGAACTTGACGTACTTACAAAAAAAACCCATAAATAATATCAACAACAGGTTTTATTTAATTTAATGAACGTTTTAAAGATTATAACTTGAAAATGTTACGGGTGTAATTACAGTTACTGACACAGAAAGTGGATTATTAATCTGAGGCCGCGTTTGGAGAGAAATCGACCGATTTAAATCGATGAGATGAATCGAACGTAACCGACGACGCCGCGGTATTAACATGTCGTCTTTGATCTCAGCTGCGTTCGATCGTTACGTTTTCTGTAAGAGAGTTAACTGACCCTGAATAGAATTGATCATTTTAATCGTTAACCTTGATCTACAGGAATGTGAATGACAAATAATCAATCATCATCACTTCTCTCTGCTGCTGCTGCTGCTGCTGCTGAGGTGAGAAAAACAACCAGCGAACCTGCTGTTTGTGTGTTATAGATTCTTGTCAGTTGAGTCATGGTGCATTTGGGTGTGAAAAGGTGCTGCAGATGTGTGGTGTGTGTGTGTGTGTGTGTGTGTGTGTGTGTGTGTGTGTGTGTGTGTAGGTTGCAGCAAACATTCCCAGTTGGAGCAATATGAAACAGACTGAATATTTCCCTCGTTGCATCGCCTGCAGTCTAGTACTGAATGTACACACGCATAAATAACATTAAATATTACACACATACACCTACAGATCTGTAGGCAGACACACACACACACACACACATACACACACACACAGCCTGTGTAGGCAAGAAAACACATATGATCTTTGGCAAACATATAAATGCACACACAGTTCTATGTTAAACCGGGAATTGAACACACACTCACACCTGCAGCCTTTCACTGCCTCCAGAACAAACACCGACTCCATCAACCGCCGCTGTCACCCGCGGTGACAACAGCAGGCTAACGCTCTCTGGAATAAAGCGCGCATACATTAAACCTGGTAACACTCGCTCCAGCCACAGTCTGATTATCTTTTCCGCCCACCGATGTCACATCTGATCGCTCCCCGATTCTCATAATAACATCTCATCCACTTCATAACGTTCAAGTGCTGAAAGGAAAGCGTGAGATACGCCGCTGTGCACCTGACACAAAACAGAAAGTCAGAATGACTCTTTGAAAGCTGTCAAAGGTCAGAAAAATGGTGGTTTTTAAGTCTCAGCTGGACGTCAACGACTTGTGTTCACATGTATCCCTCGTTCAGAGGCGTCTAGATGCTGAGTGTGAGCAGCAACATGAGCAGCCGTTCAGCTCGGTGGTTTTTCAGCCCTGGTGGTTTTCTTGAAGTAAGTGCCCGTAAAACGTCTGCTGTCTAAACACTAAATTATCCTGTTTAACGGTGAATAATCTCTGTAAACAGATATCTGCATATGAATGCAGAATCTAGAGGCAAGGGACAAGATTTTAGGATCAAGAAGTGTTCTGGTTTCCGTTTCTGTTCGGGTGATTTCTACAGGAACGTGTTTTGGTTGCGTGCAGGTAAAAAGTCCACGTGAGGAGCCAAACAAGCCGAACACATTGACCGAATTGTTTGTTTGGTTTTAAACTGTTAACTGATTGTAAACTGGCTACTTGGTAAGCAGTCTCTCAGCTCCATTTTCACATCTCAAGTTGCTAATCGGACTGTAAACAAAGACACGGAGGAGCAGATATCCGTTAGCTACACCAGAACCCCCAAAATGTTAGCCGTTGCCCCCGAAGGCTAAATCGTCGTTAAGCAATAGCCGATTGGTTCTGAGACTGAGTGGCGACAAACCGCCTGAGAGGCTGTTTATTTAAGAGTGCTGTTGGCAGCACTTAAGTACAAATAATACACATAATCACAGCACACAACGGCCTCAAGAGAAGGTCTACAGCTTTTATTCAGCACTTAGAAGAATGTGTAGTAGAGGATACAAACTCAATGTATCGTTTGTGTCTAAAAAATGAGAAAAAGGGGAAAATAAGAAGCATTGTGATGAAAAGAAGTATTTTTCTTTACAATTTTGGTCGTTTTTTTTGCAGGTTTAACCGCTGCTCTTTTCTCTCCAACTTCAATACTGAGATCTGAGGATGCAGCAACAACATTTCATCCGGTTTAGAATTATTTTAAATTACATTTGAAAAAACACTGCTTTGAATATCAATCAGTACATGTAGGCTTGCAATTTGTCTGTGAAAGGTTGCAGATTGCTCATTTTGCAGAGGATGTCAGTTCGAATTCACAGCAGTTACATTAGATTACAATCATTGCCCAGCATCACAAAACAATCAATGAAATTGTCCGTTATAACTTCTCAAACTGCTCCAGCACAATAATCTACCTCTCCTCTGTCCGTTACAGTCATAGACTGAGTATAAAGTTGGACGTAGCGAGGTGTGACATGTTGAAGCCCAGAGCTGGTCGGCGCCATCTTTACCGTTTGGAGCCAGGACCTTCTGAATAAGAAGTGCAGGTCCGCTACCTCGGACCCAAGCTAACGCTAGCATTACATTACCCGCACAGCAGCTATCAAAGCTACTATAAGTCTTCAAATCTTATTAACGGGGCGATAATTTCCAAAATGACCACCAGCACACTTATTAGAGGGCCTGAATTTCGAGATTGAGACCAGAATGACTCAATGAACAAAACAGATTGACAGTATTTTCAGAGAGAAATTGAGGCTTTTTGGGCGTCAGTTGGAGCATCTAGCGGCCGTTGGAGGCCCTTCAAGGTGCGTCAGCCTCAAGACGTGGACGTTGTCACTTGGTTAATATTTTTAGCATGTTTTAAACATAACATATCAATTAATTGATTAGTCAACTGACAGAAAATCAATAAATTAAGTAAGTTTTCAAGCAAAAATACCGACCAGTCTCTGTTTTCAGCTTCTCAAATGTGAGGATTTGATTCTTTACTTTGTCACATGATAATAAACTGAACTGTTTGGACTGTTGATTGAATGAAATGTAATTTGAATTCATCATCTTTGACAGTCAGACATTATAACAGGCGTTTTTCATTATTTTCTGATATTTTATGTCAGTTGCAGCCCTTTGTTAGAATCAGCTTTACTTAACAAACCTATAAAATAGCCTAATGAAGGCTGTTTTTTTGGTGTGACTACATGGCGAACAGTGTTGGTAACCATCTTGGATTAATGTGTGAATGTCGGAATAACGAGATGTTTTCCTGTTTTTTCATTCTTCAAACATTGAATGAACATGTCACAAAAAGCTGTTTAGCAAAGAAGTGTTTTATGTAAAGTATAAAACACGAGAAAAAGCAGCTTCATGAGCAGATTTTAATTACTTCCAATGTGGGTTTGGCTGTTTTGTCTCCATCAGCCGCTCTGACAGATAACACACCATCAGCTGGAGACGTTTCTATTTTAAAACCTTTGTTGGCTCTGAAAGGAGTGAAAGTAGTTGTGATTTTTTGAGTTGACACTTCTTCTACAAGTGAATTCCATCTAAAAGAATATAAACTGGCTCGTTGTCAGTCGTTAAAATGGTCTCTGGAGATGGTTTAATTGTTTTCTCAGAGCTGTTTTTGTAGGAATTATTCCCCTTTTTCATTGTCAGGGTTCATGAGAGCTTGAAGGATTTGAGTGCAGCTACAGAACCAAAACAATGAGCTAAAAGAGGCTAAAAGTATCAAATAATATGGAGAACAAACTATATTTAGACAAATATACATCAGTATAAGGCAGGTAATTGTAGGAATGCAGGAATGTTTCAGTTGTCTGCAGGCAGGTGAAGCAGACAATTAAAGACAATAAAAATTATGTTTATTTCCTGCTTTTTTGAAATAAATTACATTGACAACTGAACCTGACAGTTAATTCTTGTCCTTTGAAATAGTAGTTTAAGATAATGATTGTAACTTGAGGCCTGCTTGTGTCTTCTGGAGTTTACAGCTGCATCTCTTCATCAGCAGATGATCACAAGACCAAAGCAGAGCTGCAACTAATGATCACTTCATTATCAAGTAATCTGACGGTTATTTTCTTGGTTCATCGACTAGTTGTTTGGTCTATAAAATGTCTGAAAATTGTGAAAAATGTTGATGATGACGTCGTCAAATGTCTCATTTTGTCCACAACCCAAATATATCGATGGTCAAAGTGAAAAACCTCCTATCAGCAGAATGTTCTGATTGGCGGATTTCACTTTGGATGATGAGAACGAGGAAGGTTTTGCTCATATTCAGATAATCCCGCCCTTCGTCGTGACAGAAAAGTCACACAACAAAACAAAAACACAACACAGAGTCCCTGGATGTGTAGAGAGGCTACAGCACGAGTTACACAATCACTGAACATTCATTTCCAGCAGACGAGGAAGCAAATACACTGAATTTAAGGAATTCTGACCCTCGTATACTACAATGTAGTAACTATTACATTTACTACATCTTCTCACCTGAAAACAAACTTCATTTTTAATTTAATTGTAATTATTAACTTAATTTAGAGCATCGTTTTGTAGAATCTCTTCCAACTTGCACCAAGTGCAAAAGCTCCTATCTGCACTTTGTGAGGCATTAATATCTATAACACATAATATAATAATATAGTCCAAAAACAGTGTATTATATGTTGGGTATCCAATTTTTTTTTAGTTTTTTCAAAAAGGTGCATTTTTCTGATCGGAGGTTTTGCTCTTCGGCCGTCGATATTCAGTTTATTGTCATAAAGGACTAAAGAAACCAGGAAATATTCACATTTAAGAAGCTTTGGGCTCTTTCTCTTAAAAAATGACTCAAAACGATTCATCAATTATCAAAATAGTTGGCAACTAATTGATTAATAGTTGCAGCTCTAGACCGAAGTACTTAGATGGTAAACTTAGATCACTTGATGACAAATGAAGAAGCAAAGACCATGAGACATGGTTGAAAGTTCTGTCAAAAGCTAGCAAGTGTACCTTGAGTTAAACAAAATTTAAACTCAGCATCATATGTGACACCAGTAATACGCTACTAGCATAAATTACCAGGTTTTACAAGAAAGAAGAAGCAATAAAAACACAACATCTCTGGTTCTGCTGCATCCATTTCGATCAACGTTAAATCATTATTTTCATCTGATTGGATCATCTAACGAGCTCTCACACCTTCTTCCACTCACACACTCAGCTGAGCTCATACAGGTGAAGTTTCAGTGTTTATAAGCTACAGGTTGGACTCAAGTAGCTGCAGATCAAACCTTCATTCAACTGGAATCAGTTCACAATCAAACTCAACCAAACAATTAATAAACATTTCGGTTGCAAATTGGACCACATGGGACGGTTTTAGGATGTGAACACTTTTCATCTGTTGAATAATTTATCATGTGAATGAATCAACTTCCTGCCTGGTGTTTGTGTGTGTGTGTGTGTGTGTGTGTGTGTGTACGCTGATGTTCACCTGTTAACCACAAGCTAACTGTAGCATGAGTGGCGTTTATCAAGCTGATGCAAATAGGCTGCTGGTGTGTGTGTGTGTGTTCAGCATATTTATACATATTCATGTGCACCTGTGTGTGTGTGTGTGTGTGTGTGTGTGTGTCTTTAGTGGGGTTGAAAGAGTTGAAGGGGAGGATGATGTGCGACGGTGGTGGTGTGTGTGTGTGTGTGTGTGGTGGTGGGGGGGGGGGGGGGGGGGGGGGGGGGTGATGAGGCAGCGGAGTGATGGATGAAGAGACGGATGGAGGGATTATCGGGGTTCAACCCCCGATTGTCGATTTTATGTCGAGCCCGACGCCTCTCAGCTTCAGGCGCAGGAGTCTTGATGACTTCCAGGTTTCTTGCGTTGCTACGCCTGGCTGCTCGGCTGATGGTGCAAATGAGTGATGGCTGCAGAAAGGAGGGCGAAAGAGGAGAGGAGAGGATGATGAAAATGTGGGGGAAAAAAAGACAAGAGCAGAGGAAGGTGAGTGACGGGAAAAAGGGCGCACGGAACGTCTGATAGACGGTCGTCTGAGAGCGATGGTGGAGGGATGAAAGCGGCGGCGGTGATTGATAAGAGGAAAAATGAACGAGCACAGAAAGAAAGAAGAGAAAATGAGGTGAAAGGAAAAAAGAGGGGTGAAAAAGCAGCAGAGGAGAGCAGGAAAAGAGCAAACCCCCCCCCCTCCCTCCCTCCCTCCCTCCTTCCCTCCCCTCTCTCTCCGTATTCCCTCCGACACTCATACACTCACCCATCTGCTTCTGCTCTCTGTGGGCGAGCCGGCGAACGAGACCGCCAGTCGGAGTCCCAGCACAGTTACGGCAAAGCCGGCTGGCGGCTGGAGGAGAGTGAGGCAGGAAAAGAAGAGAGAGAGAGAGAGAGAGAAGAGCAGAGTGGAGCGGCGGCACAGACGTCTGCACCGGAGGAAGGAGAGAGAGAGAGAAAAAAAGGAGGTGCAACAGACAAAAAACACCAGCAACTCCTCGTGATCGAAATCCCAGGTTTACTCCAAATCCACCTGAGACACGAATCCTCAGCTGTTGATGGTTAAACACACACACACACACACACACGTACAAACACACTCTCTCTGCTCGTGCACGTCCCTCGCCGAGCCGAGCGCTGTCGCAATGACACCGTCAGGATGTGAGACTCCTGAGGCCGACGGTACGAGAGGAGAAATCAACACACGGACCTCCAACACCTCCTCCTCCTCCTCCTTCTTCTTCTTCTTCTTCTGTTTTATCTCCTGCTGCTGTTTGTCCTCTTTATCCAGCCGCTCAGTAACACAGGGAGAGAAGGAGAAGAAGAAAATGCTTCTCCTCTTCTTCTTCTTCTTCTTTTTATTCCTTTTTTTATTATCCCTCCTCTCTGCTGTCGGCTGCTGTGAAGTCTCTCCTCTCTCGGTGTCCTTCAGTGTCGGACTGACTGGCTGCTGCTTCACAGCGCAGAGAGGCTGGACTGCATTCAGCGTCTCTCTCTCTCTCTCTCTCTCTCTTCCCTTCCTCCTCCTCCTCCTCCTCCTCCTCCTCTCGGCTGCTTCATGTATCTCCATAATCCACTCTCTCGCCTCTCTCTCTCTTTCCATCCACCTGTTTTTTTTATTCACAGTCTGAACTTAAACAAGACTGAAGTGCAACACGTCAGTCAGCTAACACATGTAGCTCACGCTGTACCGTCCGAGGAGATAACGAGTGAAAATAAAGAGAAAATTGCTGCTTTTCTACATATTTGATGCAGATTTTTTGTGAGGTAACATCGCTGCAAAGTCTTCATCGTAGCAGAAGTCTTCGTCTCGTTTACATGACGAGATGGCCGTTAGATACTTTCCAACACGTCCATGAAGCTGAAACTCTTCTGATTTACTCGTGTGAATAAAACATGATGTATCTGGTTCTTTGTTAAAAAAGTTCAGAAAAAAAGCTGCAATTAATGATTATTTTCAATATCGATTAATGTCATCAGTCGTTTCATCCATAAAATGTTAGAAAATAGTGAAACAAGCTCAAGATGATCTTCTCAAATGTCCAAAACCCAAATATATTCAGTTTACTGTCATAACGGACCAAACAGACCAGATATTCTTTTATTAAAAAATGACTTCAAACGATTAGTCGATTATCAAAATAGTTGGAGATTAATTTAATAGTTGACAACTAATCAACGAATCGTTGAAGCTCAACAAAAAATACAAGTCTGTGGATGTAAAAGAGTTAACTACGTTTCCCAAGATGCATTGCAACAAGAAACACGGACAACAGATCAAATGATAAACGTATGTTGACGTTTTGACTTGAGAACAATCTAACCTGATATTTGACGTCATCCTTCGATCACAGTCCAACAGTTAAAACCCGTAAATGTAAAATGATGTTTTGTAAACTTTGAAACTGAAACTTTAAAACTAATTGTGTTAATGAAGGTAAAACATCTGGTAGAGAGATAAATCCATTTGGATCTTAATTAAACAGAAGAGCCTGAAAACTAAACAAATAAAATCTGTCGTTCAATGAAATAAAACCCAAATTTAATTTCCTTCATTTTGTTAATACTCAGTATTTTAAACCCTAAAACCTTCATGAGTCGCGTTAACGCTCCCGACTCATTAACGTCCGACACGGTGAGAACAGCAGCATCTACCTGCCGCTGACATCACAACAGCCTTCACCTTCGTCTTCCTCTTGTTTCCGTCCTTCATTTTCACACAAAAGACAATTTCAAGAACAAATATCTTCCTTTAACTCGAGATAAAAGGACATAATTTAAATTACATGCAGACCAGCGATCACAGCAGGTAATGCTTAGAGCTGCAATGACTAATCAATTAATTGCCAACTATTTTGATAATTGATTCATCAATTTGATTCATTTTTTAAGAAGAAAGGATGTGAATATTTCCTGGTTTCTTTAGTCTCTCTGACAGTAAACTGAATATCTTTTGTGTTGTGGACAAAACAAAACATTTCAGGACGTCATTTTCACCATTTTCTGACATTTTATGGAGCAAATAACTGATCTATTAATCAAGAAAATAACCGACAGATCAATCAATAGTGAAAATAATCGTTAAATTGCAGCCCTTGTGATGTTAAAGTGGCCCCGCCCCCCCCCTTCCTCCTCCTGAGACATAAATCCAGTCCCAACGGGGCTTTTATTGTCTTTTATTCAACAGACCATTATTGACGTTTCTTCTCTCAGATGTCCGTCCAGTTTGTGGAGTCAAGAGGAGAGAGGGTACGTTTGTTTTATCCCCCAACCGGTGCAGCTCACATGAGCTCCAAGATTTATGTGCAAATTCAAAAAACGTGCATAAAAGTAAAGGTGGAGTTTTTTTTATTTGCTTATAAATCAAAGATACAGTACACACTCGGTTTTATCAGTGATCTGAAGAGTGAGTTTATCTACCACACAGACACACACACTCCTCTATAAACACACACACCTACATACATCCGTCCCAGCAGAGTCCTCAGTGTCTTCTGTGAAGGTAAACAGTCCAGTTCTGACAGTGCAGAAGCTTCAGGCAGGAATCATCCACGAGGGAGTCGCTCTCTCTCTCTCTCTTCCTGTATCTTTCTATATGTGTGTGCACGTATGAGTCACTGCATAAAATCTCCATCTTATTTCTTTTTCTCTATTTCTCAGCCTCAAAAATCTTATTTTCCTAAAGCTGCATTATTTTTTTTTTCTTCTCGCCTTGAGGGGCAAAAAAAATCTCAAACATCCAAAGTGGAACCAGAACTTTCAGTTTCTTTTCCAGAAGTAAGAAAATCTCTGTCGAAGTCACGCTGACATTTGAAATAATGTCAAAACGTATGTTGATGTAATATTATTTGACATTTCGATTCATGTGTTATGTTGAACAGGTGGACTTCAGGGTGGCGTGCACTTCAGTAATAAACATGAAGCTTTGTAAATGTGGAGTTTATGGCGGAGCTGTTGTGTTGGATGCATTAGACTGCACATGTGTAGCTAATAAAGTGTTTATATACATGAGTCTCAGTCTCTTAAATCCTTCTTACGATACATTTTTATAGACTCTCCTTCCTGTCTGATAACTACAGCGCTGTAGACGCATTTAAAGCTCATTTTAAAGGAGACATACTCTGCTTTTTGTGGTTTCCTGTTGTTTATATAAAAGTTGAGGTGAACATATGTAGAAATGCTGCCTGCAAGTCAAAACTGAGGGCTTCAACCTGTTGTGAATGATTTGTTTGCAACAGTTTTGTCGCACATGCCCACAAACGGCCTGTAGCTTTGGTTGCTAAGGTGGTTGCTAGGGTGGTTGCTAAGGTGTTTCCATGTGTTGTCCACTCTCATATTACGGATGGATTTGAAAAGTTGACATTTGGAGTAAAGAAGGAGAAAAAGAAGTGAAATCCTGCTACTATAGTTTGTTTACGTAGCCTCCGGAGCCAGAGGAAGCTTCCTGAAAACTGACCAATCAGAACAGAGTGGGCTCATCAGGAGGGCGGGGCCTTAAAGAGACAGGAACTAAAACGGCCTGTTTCAGACAGAGGCTGAACTGAGGGGCTGCATAAAGGACCAGTAGAAGATAAATAAAGAGTTTTTAACTGGAAATCATGCGAAGATATTCCAGTAGAGCCCCAGAATATAAATATAGAGGCTGGAAATGTGTCCTTTTATTTACTTATTATACCTTATAAATGATTTTATATTGTTTCTCGCTGGAAAACACTTTGTGCTCCCAGCTTGAAATGTGCTACACGAATAAAATTATTATTATTTTTAAATGAATATTATATATAGATGCAGTCTTCAGTGAGAAGCAGTGGGGCTGAGAGCTGAATTGTTGGTTTTTCATGGGATTTGTTGACAGTAACAGCAGAATGATGCTGTAAGATGAAGATCAGCCATGAATCTGTGTGTGTGTGTTATATGGAGAAAGAGAATAGCTGATTACATGGGGACACTGAGCTCATAAAGCCTCTCTCACTATCTGTTAACCTCAGCTCGCTCTACCACACTAACCCACCCGCTCCTCTCCTTCTTCTTCTTCTCTCATCCTCCTCTTGCTCGCTTCACCTCTCTCTCTCTCTCTCTCTCTCTCTCTCTCGCTTACACTGCATTATCTCAGTCTGTCTTTCGCTCCGTCCTCATCTATCTCTGCCATTTTCTTCTCCTCTCTCTCTCTAAACAGAGAGCCCTCCGGGGTTTACAGTGTGTAGGAGCAACACCCCCCACCCCCCCACCCCCGCCACACACACACACACGCAGGCACGCACACACACACCATCCTAACCAGTAGAATCACTGGTGCAGGGATCATTTCTCTCTATTTCTTTTTATTTGTATTGATTTCAATTTATTTTAATGTTTTTAATTTTTATAAATCAATTCAGATGATTTCTATTTAATGAATAACATTTATTTTTAATGTACATACAAACTCGTTTATTTTACGCATCTGCTTATTTATTATAGTCACATATAGTAACTTATTCAAAAAAAGCATAACAATTAATATTTCTGGTGCAGAGATACAATATGTGCTTATATTTATATGTAAATACCAATAAATACTACAGTAAAAAATAACATTGATATATAAAAAATAGCACAAATGTATATGTATTTAGAGTTTTATCATTTTAAAAAATATATAAAACTAATATTTATAATATATATAATACTAATATTTCAATACTTCAAAATACACCTGCCCCCTCTAAATACTAGAAAAGTACAAATAAATTACTATAAATAATAAAAACCAAATAGAAATGTATAAAAATAGCACAAATGTATATTTATTGAGTTTTATCATTGAAAAAGTACTTAAAAGTACTTGCAAGTGCTAATAAATATTATACAAATAGTAAAATATTTTAAAAAATAGCAGAAATATAAATTTATTTTGAGTTTTATCATTTAAAGATGGAGATTCATCAAATTTCTGATCTTTTATCTTCTGAATGAATGTAAATAAAACAGTCTGTTTGAGCTGAAGTTGTTAAATATAAAGTTATTGATATTGATTGAAAGTGAAACTCAGATGTGATCATAAATTCGAAAACATTAATTTCAGTTTGACAAGTTTGACATTTCTGAGGCTTAAAGTTTAGGACGAAGATTCATCACCAACAACAAACTGTTCAAACCAGCAGCTGCAGAATTAAACCAGTATAAAACCACTCAGACTGGTTTTTGCTCCCAGTCTGCAGCTCGCTGGCGTGATGCTGCAGATTCAGATGCTACATGTGGATGTTTTTCTCTGAGCGAGTGTGATATGAATTATAACACAGCTGGACGTCGCTGCTGCTGCACCTTCATCATTATTATTATTTCTCTTCTTCTTCTCACCTCTGAATATTCACCATCAATGAAATGAAATCCTCAGACACGCTGCTCCATTTGTCGTCTTTCTCCTGATAATTCCTGAGAGCAGGAAATGAAAACAAATGACTTGTGCTTGTTGGAGAAAAAAAAAAAAAAGTCCTCAGATGAGAGAAACAGTTGCTTCACAATTAAAGCAGCGTTGAGTGATGAACTCCTGCTAATGATTTCTCTCCCCTGTGATGGACTTCAGGCACTTTGGAAACAAGCTCATCCATGACTGCTTCTGGCAAATCTGCCGTCGCAGCAGCTCAAAAGAGTCTAGAAACGGGCCTTTTTACCGGGATAAGGAGCGAGGAGGTGACAGCGGAGGAGGTGAATATGATGGGAGGTGACACCCAAGTTAAGAGAAAGGAACCACAGGCAGCAAATGAATGGGAACAAATTGAGTGGGGCTGTTTTAAAATGGGATCAATAGCAGTCAGGTAGTGAGGATGATGAGGTGTGACGAGTGGACAAAGAGGCTCGGCTGATGCAGGATAGATCAGCGCTGATTAGAATGAAAATCAGGATCAATTTATTCAGCAAATACAACATAGACTAAAGGCTCCATTCATAGATTCATCCTCTGTTTGAAATATTTAAATACTAAAACACAGAGGATGTTTTTAGTAATTGAATTTTAAAAGTCATGTCCACAACGTTACAAAGACAGATTTTTATCATTTAAGAAACATTGCAAGAGTCAGACCCTTCCTTACTCTGGAAGATGCCAAGAAACTCATTCATACCTTTGTTTTCTCACACTTAGATTAGTGTAATGCACTTTATACTGGTTTACCAAGTAAAACCATTGATCGGCTGCAACTCGTTCAAAATTCAGCAGCAAGAGTTTTAAACAAAACTATAAAAAGGGAACATTTAACACCAGTATTAGCGTCATCACGCTGGCTACCTGTAACGTTGAGGATAGATTTTAAAATTCTTTTACTTGTTTTTAAAGCCCAAAAAGCTCTCGAGCACCTTCATACCTCTCAGATTGTTTGTTTCAAATCGTTCGTTGAGGTCGTTTAACGCCGGCTTGTTAAATGTGCCACAAACAAAATGCAAAACGTTACGTTGAAGCAGCTTTTTGCAGCTACGCACCAAACATCTGGAACAAACTCCCTCCACATATTAGACAAGAAGCAGCTCAAAACTTCATTTTTATGGTTTTGCTTTTAATTAACTCAACCTTTTATTTGCCTTTTACTGTTATCAGCTTATTTACTACCTGTTTTATCTTTTTTATCTCATGATTTTATATAATATATAGAGAGATATTATGCCTAATATAATGATTATATTTGTTAAAGGAAGACATGATCCGAGTTATTACTATTTTGTTTCACTGTGTTGAAGTCATTAAAGGAATAATTTGACATATTGAGAAATATGTTTATTTGCTTTCTTTTAAAGTTAGATGAGAAAATCCCCCCATAAAACAGCAAAATGTCCTTTTTACACTTTCAATACAAACAAGATATAATGAGGTTAAGGAGGGTTGATAGATGGGTTTTGGACAGAGGCTAGCTGTTTCCCTTTGTTTCCAGTCTTTATGCTAAGCTAAGCTAGCTAACTGCTAACTGTAGCTTCATATCTACCAGACATACAGGAGAATGGTTTCAGTCTTCTTATCTAACTTCTTATCTAACTAATTCCCTAATGTTTGTAAAGACAGATCAATATTTTGTGTTAAAAAAAAGCTGAAAAACAAAACATCTGCTTATACTTTTGACATGCTAACATGTTAGCAAACACAGAGCAACATCATCATCTTATTGAAGTCGTGTTTGAATCTGAGTCAAATATTGACTCCTGAGAGAAACATCTGGCTCTCCAGCTGCTAAACGTTCCACTTTCTTCAGCTATTTGCTAATTTTTTGTGTGTCTGCTGTTTGCTGCTAGCAGGTTTATCACAAACAGCCGAGACTGAACCAGACAGGAAATGTGTTGTAAATCCAAAACTAGGAGCTAAAAGAGGCTAAAAGCTCTGTGGAGCTGCAGAGGAAGTGACACAGAGTAAGTTGTGTAAAAGTTTGATTATTGCAGCTCTGGGACATTTTTGGCTTTTTAATTGGCGATAAGTTTCGCTGATGATGCAAATGTATGCAACTAAAATGATGTGTGTGTGTTGATATGGATGTTGGAATAAAAATACATCAAAATCAATGTTGTTGCTTATCATTAACATATCCCAGACTGTCAAAAATGTCCCCCTAGAATTTAATATATGGAAAATCATTCATTTTTTTGTGTTTTTTGTTTTTTCATAAAAACAACAGTGGCTTTATGTAAACAAACTGGCATTTAAAGGGTTAAACTTCTGAACATGAATCAATATTTGGTAATTATGATCAGGGCTGATGTTAGTTAAAAGATTTAACTCAGTGAAAGTGGAAAATAATACTAATATATAATGTTTTATGGATGTTTTTTGACGCAGACATCAACAACAGCTGTTGTGTAGCGGAAGCTTCCTTTCATTAAACGAACACATTTATTCTCCTCCAACATGCTGCAGTTTACAAAATGGGAAAACAACGGAGCTCGTGCCCGACACCTTTATTCACTCTAAAACTAGCGACAACAACACGCCAGATAATTTCCTGGAAACCTTCAAAATAAAAGCATTTCCGTTTAACCGGAAACCAGGCATTTATAGTGTATTCTCCATATAAACACTGAATAATTACCATTTCCAGGTTTATCCTGATGTGTACATTTTACTGTAAATGCTATAACTGTATATCTATTTTTTAACATATAACTTAAACTAAACATGAATTACATATTTTCCTCAATCCAAGAAAAACAATTCACAACAACAACAACATCAGTTAAAATGTTTTTAACAGGATGAACGAAGGTAAAGAACCGTAAACAGAATGTTTTCATCCAACTCTTGACAAAAGGGAAACAAAGTGTAATATAAATAAATCCCAAAAATGGTAAAATCATTTTCTCCATTGAAACTTTAAAGAAATGAATGATTAGTTTTATCCATTTTTTCTTGTATGTATTGTGTTCACACAGACAAAGTGCAAACTAAAACTGTAGATGAAGATAAATGCTGCCGTCTGGTAAGAAACACGTGAGGAAAAGAGAAAGAAAACAAAATAAAAACGTCCTGACTGGCGTTGAGACGACAGACGACTCTCTGAGAATAAAGAGATCAGAAATCATAAATCGGTTTCAGCAGGATTTAAAAGTCACAGCTTGATTGACATACTCTGGTGTAATCTTGTGTCATTAAACGGTGGCGATGACCCCCGGTGTCACCTCCGGGGTTTGATTTGGTATTAACGTGTTTCTCTGCTCGTTCTGCAGGTGACTGATTAGCGTGACCTGGAAGACCTGGAGACGCTCGGTGTGATCCAGATTACATAAGTCCTGCTGCTCCTCCCTGCAGCCGCCCCTCATTCTGCTTTAGTTATGCTGTTTTAGTTTTATCTTTATGCTTTGTTTTACACCTTACAACACACACACACACACACACACACACACACCACTGACTTTACTGATTTCAACACTCTATGTTGTGAATATTTAATTGGCATTTTAATTTGATTTAATGAAGTTTCTTTGTTTAACTCCTACCTTGGTACAAAACATTTAATTTATTGTATCCTATAATAACTTCCAGCACAGTGTACTGTCAACATTAGTGTATAGTGTGAACTTAAAGGTCACATGTCAAACAAACTTCCTACAGCTTAATACTGACCAGACAGAGGTTCTCATTATTGCTCCCAAGGTAGCTACTGAGAGTATCGGGTCCCTTTCATCAGCTGTTCGGTCAAACTTAAGAAATCTTGGTGTCATATTTGACCAGGTTATACATTTTGATCATTGACCTATACATGTGTTTTTCCATCTACGAAATATTGCTAAACTAATATTGCTATTGCTAAACTCAAGTCCATCGTATCACAACCAGAACTAGAGATGATCATCCATGCCTTCATCCTGTTTTGGACTATTGTCTATCTCTGAATCGGCTACAAATGGTCCAAAATGCGGCTGCAAAGCTGTTAACCAGCAGGATGACTCACATCTCTCCTATTTTAAGTTCTTTGCACTGGCTGCCCATTCGTTTTAGGATTCATTTTAAGGTTCTTGCTATTACATATAGAGCCCTGCATGGATCTTATCCATCCCTACGTCGCCAGTAGGTCACTCAGGTCGTCCAACCAGGACCTACTGGCTGTCCCTCGCTCACGGCTGAGAACTAAAGGTGATCGTGTCTTTGTGGCTCCAAACTATGGAACTCTCTTCCTGTATTTATACGGTCAGCAGTCTCTATAGAAGCTTTTAATAAACTATTGAAGACTCATCTTTTTAAATTGGCTTTAGTGTCTTCTTGAATTGTCTGATTGGTGTGTGTGATGTTTTAATGATCATTTGTTCATGTGTTCCTACTTGTGGTACCTTATTTTTACTCTATGTATGTTTTTATGGTCTTATTTTCAACTCTTTTTCCTGTGAAGCACTTTGTGAATTTCATTTCTGTGAAAGGTGTTATATTAAATAAACTTATTATTATTATTATTATTATATTAAGGTCCTTTTCAACATGTTCATATAGGTCTTTTTTTGCATCCTAGCCTCCATACTCCTCTGCTTCAGTCCTGCTCTCTATGGGTTGTTTCTGCGTCTATGCTAATGAGCTGCTGCTCCCAGCGACCCACTCTGGAACCAGCTGTGACTTTCCAGCTTCGACACAATGTCAGATTATATGACCACAACATACTGGAGCTGCAACCGAGCTGCAGTAGCTCACTGATACTGGTACCACAGTAACGCTGTGGACGCATTAGCTTCGGCTTGACTTTCCACGTTTCAATGAAGTGTGATGGAAATTCCCTCTTCAGCTGATCCTCTGAGAGATTTTCTCTGTGTTTCAGTTCATTAAATTTCTTTGGTTAAAGCTAAAAACTGCTTTGATTCAAATTCCCCAGTTTGAACAAAGTCTATCAAACAAATTAAAAACTAAATTTTTCAGCAGCAGAATCCTGCTGTGACGCTTCAGGCGAGTCTGTTATTTAGTTTGGTTCCATTTGCCTCCGTTCCGCCGAGCTGTCGTTAACACTACGTGGAATAAATGTCCTCTGAATGACTTCACACTCATTAACTCTACACATCTCGAATCCAACAGCTTTGTCCTCGACTGTTGAGGAATTTGGGGGATTTTGTTCTTATGTCTTTTCTGTTCTGTCATTTTTATCTACCTTTCTAAAACCAAAAGCATGAATTAAAGTGTAAAGAAAGGGTTAAACAGTGTGTTTGTATCATGTAACCTCACTAACTTACATTAGCATGCCTGGCTAACGAGCTCACTACCTATAATAGTAACCTAGTGTTACTTTCAACAGTTAACATATTAGCTAACTACATTATTTTGAGGGATTTCACGTCACGTTGGAAAAAGCCCCATTCCAGACATGATATTTTTTTTCCTAGTATGGCGAAGTCATGACTACTCTGCCTCTGACTGGTTTATCCCGATATTCTTACCCTAACCCTAACCAATCCTCATGCCTAAACCTAACCAACCCCACCAACGAAGGCAACGAGTACTAGCCAATCAGAGGCAGAGTAGGGCGGGTCATGACTTCGCCATCCTAGGGGAAAACAATTTGGCGATCAGGACAGGCGCTGTTAGCCCTGGATGACGCTATATCAGAGTTAGGCTAACGGTAGCGACTCTATCCCGCTCTTTACTGGATTTGGGGGAAGTTTACCAAGCGGAGAAGCTGCTGGTCTGAAAAGTGAAGCCGATGCAGAAGTGAGTCAAACCTGCATTCTGTCTAACGAACAGCAGGGGGCGACTCCACTGGTTGCAAAAAGAAGCTCGATTGTATGGAAGTCTATGAGAAAACTTCCCACTTGATTTATTACCTCAGTGAACTGTTTCCTAATGAGTTTATGGTCTCAATCGCTAGTTTCACGTCTTCGTTAGTGCAGCACAATTTTAATTAGTAAATTATGGCAACATTTAGAGTAAAATGGACGATAAAGCAGCGTTTGCTTTACAGCGTGACTACGTCATGATTGACAAGTCACTACTATGGCGACAACATTGATAACGTAACCATGGTGTAACCCCAGATTCGCAGAGTACAGACGTAGCTGCTGCTATTTTACAGAGTTTTCAGTTCATGAAAGTTAATCATAACATTTTGCTCATCTTTTGTTCAGTGTTTGGTTTTGATAAAAGATCCTCTAAGGAGTCGGCTGTTCAGTTTTTCAGGTAAGTTCATTTAGTTTTAATGGTTTTAGGCCTGTTGTTTGCTAGCAAAAATTAGCATTAGCATTATCACAGTTAACCATTTACTGTAAATGCACTGTGCTAACTAAGCTAGCAGCTAGCGCTGAGGTCGTCTCCACCCTCTCATCCAAACAAAACGGCAGTGTGCAAACCAACAGGTGATGTTTTTTTACAGTCTATGAAGTTTACTGAGACAACTTTCACAAAATCATCAGTCAGTCTTCATCCTCATCCTCAAATCCTTTTCTCTTGTAAAAAGGAAACAGTTTGAAATTACCAATAATAAAGCTTTGTTTTTATATTTCTACAGTAAACATTTAATCAGCGTGATGTAAGAATGCAGGAAGAAGGTGGATATAATAAGTATTTATTCCTCAGATAAAGACACTTTTTCCAACATAATATCCAAGAAAAAACAATACATTCAGGTCAGTATGGTTTACTCCCCTGATGTGTGCTGGGAAACGACAAATTGAGGTAAAAAAAAATCATGTAAACAAGACAAAATATGTAGTTGTTTGTTTCTCCTTTCACACTCCCTTCTCTAAGAATTATCTCTGTTTGTCCTTTCGTTATCTCAGCGGAGGTCTGTTTCTGTTTTCATCATCCCTCGCCGTCGTCCATTCACCACACGGTCCCACTGTTCACACCAGAGAGAGAGAGAGAGAGCAACAGAGAGACAGAGTGAGAGAGAGAGAGAGAGAGAGATGGAGGTGAATTGACACTCCACCCTGACTCCTGCCGCTCGCCGGCAGAATAACGATTAGCCGCTCGGCATGCTGGTCACATCGCCTCCACTATCAATGAGTGAGTGAGCGAGCGAGCAGGGGAGTGACAGAGGAGAGAGGGAGAGAGGGAGAGAGGAGAGAGGGAGGGAGGCAACAAGGTGAAGAACAGACAGAGAGGAAGAAGAAGAGCTGAGAGGAGAGCGAAGGGGGAATATGGAGGGTCGAAGAGAGGGCGAGAGAGGTACAGAATAAATAGGGGATGGAGAGAGAGAGAGAGAGGAAGGGTAAAGATGGAAGGGGAGAGGAGATGAAGGGCAGTGATGCTGATGTAGACAGGAGGAGGAGGAGGAGGAGGAGGGCGGCTGTGAGTATGATGAATGAAGATTTATGGGAACACAAACACACATACATACTGAAATACACACACACACACACACACACACACACACACACACAGCAACAGGCCACGGTCGTGTCAAATGTGGATAAAAATACAGAATTTTATAACATTTTTTTGTCTGTTCATGGAGATGAGAAGCAGGTGTCTGAAGCAGAAGCACCTGATGTAAACACAATAATATCCATATAATATTCATGCCTATTGTCACAACATTAATCAATATATTTATGCTGATATTTATTACAGCAGTCAAACAGCAGACAGTAAAAATGCATCAATCACCTATTCCCACCTGATTTTACATGAATCTAATTAAAGCTTAATAACTTCTCATGTAAACATCACAGAACCACCGCTGATGACTTAAAGGACAGAAACATTAAATACACTTTAAAAATGTTTATTTTACCTACTAAATATTAAAAAGATATTAAAAATACAACTATTGGTGACCTCAATCCCCTAATAAATATATAATGTACTTATAAATACTTATAAGGGTATTTGTATGTTTATTAATGTAACTTCTTCTATGAAGACATATTTTATATTTTTATAACTGTGTTTTATTATTGTCATCATTGTTTATGCAGCAGCTTCCACCAGTGGAGTTATAGTTGCTGACAAATACATTAATAAACACATATCTGCTGACTAATACATTACAGTGTTTTATAAAGCATCTGTTGATGTTTTTAAGTTTAATGTTACTAAAATCTTTAAGTTTTATATTTCCTGCAGCGGCTCCAGATGTCGAGGCTGAAGGACCTGAAAGCTCTCTGCTATCTGCTCTCCACAAATACTGAGTTCATCATGTTCTTCAACCAGTCATTCTTGTCTCAATCTGTAAATTCAGACCCTCTAATAAATGTGCTGGTGGTCATTTTGGAAATTATTGCTCCATTAATAAGATCTGAAGACTTCTAGTAGCTTTGATGTCAGCTGTGTGGGCGTTGATTGACAGCTGTGTTCACAATATTTCACTAAGTTTATCAGTTAATCACAACAAGGTGTCCAGATATGTGGATCCTGGAGTTTTCTTGGGATGATAAATGGAGAAAAGTAACAACTAGTAGTTATTAGTAGGTGATTATTTCCAGGAAACCTCCTGAATTATCTGCTAAATATAAAATATACAAAAGTACAAGTGTTACAAGCTACCGTACACACACACACACACACACATATATAAAAACGTGTGACGTTTCCATTAAACACAGAAGACGATAATCACATGTGACACCAGCGGTTAAATGTCAGTCACACACACACAAACACACAGTATCATCAGTATCCAGATGCCGTGTGCCCACAGCTCCGACATAAAGGACGAGGAGGTGGCGGTGGCGGCGGTGGCGGTGGCGGGTGAATCTGATATGAACTCAGTGGGAGGCTGACGACTGATTAGCGTAAATGAAAGACAAGTGTTGGTTCTCATTACTGCGTCGCTGTGAAATGACTTGTGACAGAAGAAGAAGAAATGTGACTGAACGTGTTGAATCCTGCAGCTCCAGCAGGATTCATCTGCACAGATGAAACATTTAAACACAGCAGCAGCTTTTCAGGGGGAAACTTATTTTTACTGTGCGCTACTAAACATGTCACGTGCACGCGCATACATGGACGTGCACGGTCAACTGCAGGGTTAAAAAGCATCCTACTGTTTCTACATAGAGTTAAAACTGTCAATAATCACTTTATACAGAGAAAATCTGTCCCTGCAGGTTCCACAAAGAGACAAAAAACACTTGATGTAAATATGATCCTAAGTGCTTCCCATTATGTTGGTATATATAGTATATATATATATTATATATTATATGTAGTATAATCTTATGTGGTCGTGCCCTAAAATTGCAATCTTTTGGCTCTCAGTCCAAAACGAGATACAGAAAATATTTGGGATAGAAATCCCTCTAAATATACAGCACGACTCATAATATTACAAAAACAGCTGGATGAAGAGCCTCCTGATATCCTGATGTGGTATAAAAAACTTATGTCCATTTTGCCATTGAAAAGACTTTCATATGTGTTAAAAGGCACTGTTGAGGAGTTTGTAAGGGACTGGTCACCACTGGTCAATAGTTATAAGTACGGGGGAAACGAATATAACAGTTTAACTACATACAAACAGCATTTTATAAATGCACCAGGTTGTGAATACTGCTGATTTTTGTTTGTTTGTTTTTTTTTCTTTCTGTATTTGTGTTTGCTCTTGTGTTGTGGGTTTTTGGTCCGTCTTGTCTTAATTGTAGGTAAAAACCAAACAAAAACACTCGAGCAACATCAACAAAAACCTCCACACAGTGAATCGACCGATGGTTTGCTTCTAAACTTCTTCTTAGAATTGAAACACCACACAAGTTACTGCATACAGGATATTATATATATATGTATGTATATATTATCCTACAACATGCAAGTCAATCTGATAAACACACATCAGCTTCATTGCAGGAAGGGAACGATGAAATGTGGCTGGTTGAAGCTCAACGAGGGCCTTGGTCTAACTCATGTACGTTAGCTTGAGGAGTAAAAACTTCCACAGGACTCTGATGTAAAAAAATGATAAAACAAGTATTTATTACACAGTTTGAGGTATCTTCTTACAGCAGTATTCAAAGCCAAGTTCTCCCAATCAGCAAACTGGACTACAGTAAGAAACCCATGTGGCTCCGGTCCTTACTAGAGCCTCGACTCCCTGAAACCACAGGTTGACCCCAGTAGATCTCTTAAAGTGACAGTAACCTACTTCACTGTTTTAACTGAAAGCTTACATCAACATCAATTAAACCAAATGATTATTAGCTGAACTTTAACAAATTACTATTAATTAACTTATTCAATAACTTATATGTAATGTCAGTTTACATGAATTGTTTAACAAAATGTAGACTCCACTTATTTACTGAACTAAACATACATAAACATAACTCGGCTCCCACAAGAATCATATAACAATCATAACAAAATACATCATTTCCTGTTTCAGAAGCAGTCTGGGGTCTTCTGTCTTCTGTCTTTGCTGTGCTGACCTGTATCCTAGGATGTTGAGGGTCAGTAGTCGCCTTTAATCCAGGATGATATGAATGCAGAGGGTCAAACCGCTCTGCAGGGGGTCCATTCAGATCCGTGAAGAGAAGTGAGGTGGGCAGTAGGTCAGACTCGCCGTTTGAAGTTTTCTCTGCTGCTCTGTTTTACAATTTAAAGTCCCGTAACTCCTCGACAGCATCCTGGCCGCTTCTCTCAGTGGTTTTGACAATGCTGACACTTCAGTTTCCTCATAAAGGATCAGAGCAGCGCTTTGTTGCTGCAGCCAAAAGCATTTATCCAGCTGTTTTAGCATCTGGAACAAGGTCAGGCAGTCGCTTCTTCAAGCTGTCGATTATAGATTGATTGAACTGAAGACGGTTTATCTTCGGCCTGCTATCAGAGAGCCAGTTGATCTGTGATGTTCTGCTTTCTTGGCTGCTGAATGTGGCAACTTGCATCTAATGAAGATGTTTCTTTGCGTTGCAGTTTTAGCAACAAGCTTTGTAGTTCTGGTAGAACATCCATCTAGTTGCTCTTTCAGCAAGCAGCTTTCTGACTCCATTCATACTGTACATCCTCACTTGAGAGCCACGTATTCCTGTTTCTCCACTCACTCCACTGTTTCCTCGTCCAGTTGAAAGGTGATGTTGCATCACCAGGTTCACTGCTGCAGGTGGTGGTTTCTGGTGCTGAAGCCTCTCTGTCCTCAGAGCTTCACTGTCAGCAGGAACCGTTAGACGCTGCAGCTGCTGCACTGTTGTCATCACTCGTCTTCGTTTGACCGATCCGGCGAGGCGCTGAGTCGAAGACATATCTTCTTTCTTCCACAGGTGACTGAATCAAACGCTGAAGAAAAAACGGGAGCAGATCTCAGGTCAAGTCTGTCTGATGTACCGGAGACGTACCTGAGAGGCAACACAATGGCAGGAAATAAAGTCTTGATGACTGCGCATGTACACGGGGCACTAACGATGTACCATTTATGCACCACATTAGCTAACCTGTTAATTAGCCAACAGTGAAGAGAAGAAGCACAAGTGGCCTGAATGGCAGATGCAGCATTATGTTTATTATAGTGGAGACAAATGTTCTGAAATTGGAATGTAATGAGTGAATAAACAGAACATTGACATATTTTTACTGTTATTATTTATTTCAGGATCCTTAATGTGCAGAAAATCAAAATCAATAACCTGTGACACAGAAATAGACCATGTTTTAGAGCTCCCCTGTGCTGAGCTCCTCTAAGCTTCCCTGTAATTCAAACCCTGCATCTGCAGATATTTCAGAAAAAAAAAAATTATTCTCAACACGTTCATTTAAGGCTGCAAGTAAAGGTTACTTTCATTAATGTTTAATGGGATGGTTTTGTTTTCTTAGTGATGTACAGCAGCTGTGTCACATATTTCACTTTTTAACAAGTACCAAAAAAAGAAAAGAGTAGAATAAAAATCACATAAATTCACCAGAGACTAATATCCATATTCATAATAAATACGCTTCTCATTTTCAAACATACCAGAGACTCCAGTTCTCTTAGTTTTTTCTTCCAGCCTCTACTTGTTTCTTGGAGTTTTTATACTTTAAAGAGGACATATTCTGCACTTTTCCAGCCTCTATATTTATATTCTGGGGCTCTACTGGAATATTTTTGCATGATTTCCAGTTAAAAACTCCTTATTTATCTTCTACTGGTCCTTTATGCAGCCCCTCAGTTCAGCCTCTGTCTGAAACAGGCCGTTTTAGCTCCTGTCTCTTTAAGGCCCCGCCTCCTGATGAGCCCACTCTGTTCTGATTGGTCAGCTTTCAGGAAGCTTCCTCCGGCTCCGGAGGCTACGTAAACAAACTATAGTAGCAGGATTTCACTTCTTTTTCTCCTTCTTTACTCCAAATGTCAACTTCTCAAATCCATCCGTACATGTTGGACAACGTGAATAACACATGGAAACGCCTTAGCAACCACCTTAGCAACCACCTTAGCAACCACCTTAGCAACCAAGGCTACAGAACGTCAAATGTCAGTACGTTCACCTCAAGTTTAACATCTGACATCATAACAGGATATAAATAATAAAAAACTATAAAATGCAGAATATGTCTCTTTTAATAAATTGGAGCCATTAAACCTGAAAAGGCCAAATTTTCAGTTGAAACATCATCACTGGACGCTGCAGCTGATCAAACTGCTCTGATACAACATCACAACATCACTACAGTTTCATACCAGCGTGGACAAACAAATAACAAGATTCAACTGTATTACTCCAAAATGTGATATTATAATACAGGATTTGTGTTGATTGTAGGTCTGATCAACAAAAGAACAATTAACTTATTTCTTTATTCACTGGAAAGATCTTGACGATGGTCATTTAACCTGCATCATGTATAATTATAATCAGAGACGAGGAGAATCTGTGTTTCAGCAAGAAAATCACTGTTCATCAGGCAGAAACGATGTTGTTTAGTATATAAAGTACCATGATGGGAAGGAGCTTTGCAGGTATCAGGACATAAACCAAATGTCAGGCCGCTCTTTTTATTATTTGTTGAGATATTTCAGTCTGGACCAATAAATACAACCATCCACAGAGCTGAGCTGCTAGCTTAGCTCAAATAAAAACATGCATTCATATATATATTTTACAAGCAAAAGAGGTGCAGTGAGCAGATTTCAGTTTTCCAGTAGAAATACTGGTGGTTGGTCCTGTTTGCGATGATATGAAACATTCATGGGTTCATTCTCCCTAACTAATCAACTAATTGGTTAATGTTTCCCCCCCCCTGTACATACCTTTATCTTCTCTACCACAGCAGCTATACAGGTTAAAGGCTGAGCGTATATATTATACTTAATTAAATTGAAAACACAAAAACTTCCTTTCAGCCTGTTGTCACCGGTGTGTTGAAATACAGCTGCCCTCTAGGGTTTAAAAGCTGTGACAAAACATGAAATATGACTTCAATATGTCCCTGCAGTTTCGTGCGACCCTTGTATACATAAATCACACATTGTTAAAGTGTCCGGCATTATGAAACAGCCTCTGATAACAGCATCGGTTAAAAACAGCTGCAGTGTAATGCAAATGTAATGTCATGAAAGAACGATTACGTTTCGCCCGCAAAATTCGATTTAATATGAGATAAAAGAGTGCAGAGAGCCGTTAATGCAGGTCATTTGGCAGCGTTCGCCACCATAACCATTACATGCAGGTTTTTGGCCCATACTGAGCTGATTACTGCGTGTTACGGTTGTGGAGGGAACACAGGGAACAAGGCACAGCTTCATAAATAAATCACAGGATGAGGGAGGGATGTAATAGAGACCAAAAAGGAGGTTTTTCAAACAGAAGATAAAAAAATAGGGTTATTTTTCAGCCTTGTGGCGCCCTCGGTTACCATTTAATGACTTTATTATAAGTGATAATCACTAATTAAAGGGCAACTCTGGTGATTTACTCTTTCATGAAGTGTGGAGACTTGCAAGAGACACATTTTCAAAATGGTCAAAATCGAAGCAGCAGAGGTCAAAATATCCCGAATTTTACCCAGGATTCCACCGGGCGTGTGCGCCGTGTTCCAGCTCCGACGCAGTTTTGCTCCGTCCTCTGCACCGCGCCCTATTCCACCGGAAGCGTGTCAGAAGCGGAGCATCTTCACTGCGGGGAAGCCTTCCGCCGTTTAAAGTCAGTTGCACTCCTACTACAGTAATTACAGCAGCCTAGTCAAACCTGATTAAGTCTCTTAAGGCTACCGTAATTACTGCAGTAGCAGGGCAGCTAAACTGCCCAATTTTGTTAACTTGCTCAGCTTTCGTTGATTTGGTCATTTTCCTTGATTTTTGTGCTTCTACTATGGTAAAGTAGGCTACGTAGTTAAATAGTTTCTTTATTTGTCTGTTTAATTGCGTTTATTATACGACCAGGAGTCTGCACGGGGTGTTTTATTTTGAAAAGTCACCGGATGCTCAATGCTGTTTCTGTGTCTGACTTCCTGCCCAGCGTCGATCTACTCTGTGCTGCTTGACGCGGCCTCCGTAAAAAATAAACAAGGCGCCTATCTTTAGCTCAGCCAAAACACTCCGTTTCCCATAATGCAAGTCAACAATATCGTTCATTAGAGCCTCGCTACAGGGTAAACATCCACGTATGTCACACTCCGCACTTCCAGTTTATCACACACACTTCGCGTTATAAAGTTTTAATCTTAGTGAGGGGAGTCACATCCACCTGCTACATGACGCACATTTCCTAATTTGGACATCACTGCCAGAGTCGGGGGTGTTCCCCAGAGATAAAGCTGAACTACTGACACACGCTTCATGAAGACTTATTGTAACACTTTAATTTTCTAACATTAAAAGCGTAATAAAAACAAAAACAGGATTTTTAAGCCTCTTTCCACTTTTATTCGAATACAAATACAAATAATTTTGCTGCCTCAACAAATACAGATACAAATACAAATACTGGGCTCTCTGCACATCCCTACCTCATAGCGGCACCAGAGGAAAAGTCAGAGGAACAAATTTCATATCGATGCATCCAGTAGTTGTTGAGATATTTCAGTCTGGACCGACATCCTCAGAGCCGAGCTGCTGAACATGAAAATATGCTAAATTATGCACAATATCTGGGAGAGATTACATGTTCTTACACAACACTCAGGAGAAATAAAATGTCTTACTGTTGCAACGTGTCATATTGTCAGTGTCATTCAAAAGCTTCACATCTCCAGTTTTGATGATTTTTATGCTTTCAGATCAGTTGAAGGATTACAAGCTTTTTCAAAAAGCAAAGAAAAGAAAAAAAAAATCCTCCAACCTCTTTCAAAAAAAAAAAAAACATCAAACCCGTGTTTCAAACAAGGCTGCTTTTCATGTCGCCTGAAACTGACACTTTGAGATAAAAGATTGTCATCTGGCAACACCGACGTTTTATTGAGCTCGTGTCATGATGAATGTTAGATGTGAGTCTGTAAAATAACTCCCGACTGTCAGATTAATGCGGTGCAGTTTTTATTTCCCTTTAAAACGTGGAGTAAAAGTCTCATAAATAAGAAGCAAAATGTCAAAATATAACAACGGTATCAGAGTAGATGTATTTAGTTACTTCTTCAACCTGCAGCAGCTGTTTTTCCTCTAAAAATGTACAAAAACTCAGATTTTAGATGAAAAAAACCCACCAGCTGCTGCTTTTTAATGTAAATCCACATTCAGCATATCGTAGAGCTTTAATGTGTCCAGACATGTTAAGCTGTTTTAATGCAGGCGTGTGTGTGTGTGTGTTTGTGTAAATATAATTAGTGTTTTGTATGTTAATGTTCGCTCTGATAAATCTCATTAACCTTTTAAGCTCTGAGCTGCGGCTCCAACATGTTGACATGATTATATTTTACAGTGATGGAGGAGGAGGGGTGAGGATCTGTCCATGAATACATTTTAACATTATTTGATCTACATTTAATAAACTGAAGCCTGCTCAGTTAGCTTGTTTATTTATTAGAAAGTAAAAGTTTAATTTATAATCTTGGATTCACGTATTGCACATGGAGGCTTAATCTATGTTTTCAAGGTCAAAAAAATCAAGACAAATACTGAAAAGGAGGCAGAGATGATTAAATACATCCTGGTTGTAATGGCTTCATGGATTTGTTGTATTTTTAAATGTTTTATATGAATTAATATTTTTATTCCATCAGACAAATTTGTGCAACTCAGTCAAATCTTAACACACATTTTTAGATTCATTATAACTTCCTGAGGAAATGATCATCTCTGATGTGCATCATGAATAAACTTCTAATAAATCACAGAAAAAAGACGCTTTTTATAACTGCAGAACATGTTAAACTGCAAACCGGAGCTGCTAACAGCTGATTCAGCAGACTTTATATGCAGACAATAATGTAAATAAAGGCTCCAAAGCATCGTTGAAAGAACTTGAAGTAAGAAAAGGAACAATAATCACTAATAATCAGAATCTTATATTCTCCTCTGTCTGTTCATAAACACAGATTTGTCCTCAAATGAAAACCAGATAAAAAAACTATGATCATCTCTGATGTGCGTCATGAATAAACTTCCATAAATCATAGAAATAAGACGTTTATAACTGCAGAACCTGCCTGAGAATCATCACGTCTTTATGTTTTCTGACAGTCGTCGGTACGTCATGTTAACATGTTACAAACAGGAGCTGCTAACAGCTGATTCAGCAGACTTTTAATGCAGACAATAATGTAAATAAAGGCTTAAAACAGGGCATTATGGGAAGTGTAGTTCCAAGGCATCATCGAAAGATATTGAGGTAAGAAAAGGAACAATAATCACTAATAATCAGAATCTTATATCCTCCTCTGTCTGTTCATAAACACAGATTTGTCCTTTAATGAAAACCAGATAAAAAAACCTCACAGCTTGAACGCAGTTATCAAGGAGGGGGGGCGGGGGGGGGGGGGGGGGGGGGGACTTTGAAACCTCTGATCTCGGCAGCTTGGAAATGAGAAACTCCTCATTTGGTGATCAAATGAAAACCCGTAACGACTGCTGTACCGTCACACGTGAAAATGAGTGAATTAATTTTCCTATCAGTTATTGTGTGTCGTTAACCTTTAAACCGCGACTCTGACGGACGGCGCGGTGCACTCGAGTTGATTCCTTGTTTTTAAACGGTGCTACTGTACCGTCAGTGACACGGCGTGGACGTGGAGCTGACAGGAATCGGCTGGGGGTTAAACAGTTCCTCCCCTCATCTGTCGCCTCCTCTCAGCCTCAGATCCTCTCGGGAACACGACCCGGCGACGATTAATCGAGTTTGTCTCCCTCTCTGCCTCCGCTGTCACAGGAATCACATCACTTCCAGCAGACTGCACGACTGCGGGCCTCATCTCTCCGCCGCATAATTCACACACATATGAACACTTAAACAACAAACGCCAAAGAGCGCCGGGGTTCCCCGTCGAGACTGAATATAATTATCATCGAGCAGCATTTTGAGGCTGAGGAAGCCGCTTCTTCTTCTTCTTCTTCTTCTTCTTGTACCTAAACGCATCACGTCCGTGTTCCAAATCACAGCGAAGACGAGCTTCACATGTTTTATTCGCCACACAAACAAGATCACAGAGCAGAAGCTACTTTATGTAATATGAAGAAATCAGAGGACAGGTCATCTGTGGATCAGACAGGCGCTGACTGACCTGCTGCTTGACTGATTGACTCTTTGATTAACGTAATGATTCATCCTCTGACAGGCTGATTGGATCAGCAGCTCCTGAAGGAGGTTCAGGGGCCTCCGAGGGGCCCTCCAGAGGCTAAATGAGGAAAAGTTTAATTTCTCTTTAATTGAATCTGCGTCAAATTAACCCGTAAACAGAATGCACGATGACTAGAATAATCACAAGTGTCATTCTTACTGAAGGGCTCTGCTGCAGCGTTTGAAGTGGTCTGCAGTGATGCTCCTCTCTGACTCTATTCATCTTTAACGAAAAAGAAAAATACTGTAATTCATGTGAGTTTACAGTGATTTCCAGTTATGACAAATGTCTTTAGTGGGAAAAAAAAACACAAAAATATACTTTCATCTATTTTTTATTTGCATTTTCAGTTCACATATTAAAAAAAACCTGAGTGGAAAAACTAAAACTGCAAAAAATCTTGAAATATTACTGACAAAAGTAGCTGTGTGGATAAAATATAAACAGACTGAGTGAATAAATGATGACATATAAGAAGAATGTGACCAACTGCTGATATTTGCTAAACAGCAGTGGATTCTACTCATGGATGGAAACCAAGCTTCTGTTTACTCTCCACCATTTTATTAATTGTCCAGATTCCTCCCAAATGATGGTTAAAATTTGTGCTACATTTGGACTTAAAGGCAGCTCCTCCTCGGTCTCCTCAACAACGTCTGCTGGAAGTCTGAGCGTCGTGACTGAAGAGCAGCTAATAGTTGCATCTGTCACCCAAAAGATGAGGTCGTATCTGACTCACCTTGACCACTGCAGGGCTGCCGGCAGCACGTCTGCAGGTTCAGGTTGATGAACCTTCTCGTTCCTGACGGTCTGTAAATGACAACTAGTCCGACCATCACTGCCAGGCAGGAAACCTGAATCCAGAGTTTTCTTTGTTGGGCTTCGTCGGTCAGCAGAATCACTTTCTGTCTTGAAAATCACTTGAAGACCAAACCTCTTCCAGGAGAACTTACTCACCTCTTGACATTGTTGGAAAGTCTTAGCTGAGAGTATTCAGAAGAGGAAATGCAACATGCAGAGAGGGCAAGATGTCAGCAGAACACAGCATCCGAAGGGAAAAGTGGAATCTCTATTGCGTTTATAATGTTTCCACAACCAGGTACAGAGAACATTTTCTAGCATTAACTTCATAAAAGCTAAAAAGATGAAAGAATATAAATTGTTTGCAATATGAACTATCTTTGTCTTACAAAGAACTACTCTCTGGAGACTGAAAACCTGATCGATGTTATTCGTCTTTAGAGCCGTTTCTAAACAAACTAACGAGACCAAAACTCTTCATGATGAAGGAACATTGTGGTGGAAAACTGTCCTTCCATGAACAGACCAGTAACTGTATAAAGAAAACATTTACATCTATTAGAGATCGTTCCCAAGGGAATACGGAAGCAATATCATATTTTAATCTTCATGTGTATTGGGAGAAATGTGGAACTGATACCTGTTAGAGAAGTATGAGACACGTTTGTTTTCTGTAGCTGAGTCATGTCTGGATTATTACCAAAGTGTTACGATCAAGCGAGGTGGGGTTCAGCAGTTAAACTCCACATTAGGAGGAGTTATGAGAGGAATATAATTTAATGTTTTATGATTTTTCATTAGGTTCTTTATCCGGGGATCAAGGCCTCGGTTTGCTTTGTGTTGCTCTTTATGCAGAGTAAACCTGTTCACACTGAACTCTACCAGCTTCCACTGTATTCCAGAGTCTTTTTCATAATAATTGGTAAATTAATTGAGTTGTGGGTGACCTGAAGACTTCTGGCCCATCTGAAGATTCCCCCACGACAACATGTCACCCAGTGCACTGACGTGTTTTTAATAAGATATATCAGGCTTTGATACACACACAATCAGTTCATTGTTGGTTTGGATCCAAACATGACGATTTGTTGACAATAAGAGTAATATAGTAATCATTTAAAGGCCTCAATCCACGTTATAAATGTGTCTTTCTTCCTCTCGGACCTGTGGATTAACTGACTGATAGTCTGGCCGTCCTTGATAACTGTAGAAACCTGAGTCACTTCTGATTCCCAGTGTTTGTAATGAGCGTCTGGCAGGAGAGGATCAGGATGACACCATTTGACCTTGGCAGGGTGTCTCCCGCTATAAAAAGTAATGCCCACACCTATTAAAAAAGACACTGAGTCAACAGTTTGGAAGACAGTGTTTTAGTACAAATCCAACAGAATCTTGGACAGAAATCAAACACAGTGCTGCTGATATTCTGGTTGATGAACAGAACTGAAATTCACACCATATTATTTATCAGCTATTTATACAGTAAATCTGTAAAATCCTCTGTTTGTGACACATGTCTTGCTCATCGCTGGGATGTTTCTGTTCAGACCAGTTTAGGTGATAATATTATGCTTTTTATTGTTTTAATACTATTTCAAGTGTGTCTTAAACCAACAGTCAGGAGCTCAAATGAACATTAAAGCTGTTTTTCTTGCTGTAATCATTCCTCCTGTTCATACTGACCATTAGAAGATCCCTTCATAATGACCTTACAATGGAAGTGATGGAGGACAAAATCCACAGTCCTCCTTCTGTGCAATTTAAAAGTTAATCTGAAGCTAATATGAAGCTTCAGCGTCCAAATGAGTCAAATCAAGTAGATATCTTTCAATGTTACAGTCTTTTTAGTGCCAAAGTTCCTCTTTTTGTTACTATACTTCCACCTGCAGCTCAACAGGGAAACACTGTCCGAGGAAACACAAAGAGGGAATTTGATGCTAAAAAGACTGTAAATGTGTCAGATATCCACTTGATATGACTAACTCAGACTGCTGAAGCTGAATAGAAGCTTCACACAGACTTTTAAATGACTGTGTGGACACACTGTGGATTTTGAAGTTGACGTTTGGAGTAAAGAAGGAGAAAAAGAAGTGAAATCCTGCTACTATAGTTTGTTTACACAGCCCATGGACGTATAATAAGAGCTGGATAGGGCGCCACCGCGCAGCCTTGCAGCCAAGTTTTCCCAGTGGCCACTCGCGGTATTGCAGCAAAAAATCCCCCTGCGGCCCAAAAAGGATTTTCCTGATAGACCACTATTGTAAAAGAGACGCCTGTAAAACTGTTGACAGGACGCCTCGAACTGCAAACAACGTCAACTATGACTCTTTCTATTATGAACTTTTGATCCATGGAGATTTTATGTTTGTAAAACTTTCCTCAAGCCGAGAAAAACGTCATCACAATGTAAAGTCTACGAGCCGAGCGGGAGCTTGTGGGCGGGGCCAGCGGGAGAAACACTACTGCGCATATTCAGTGGGCCGCACAACCCGGAAGCTAGAAACTTTTTTTGGCGTATGTGCTAGGCGAGCAATTCCTATAGGACTGAATGGGCGCCATTTTTAGTCCGGTATCCAGCTCTTATGATACATCCATTACGTAGCCTCCGGAGCCGGAGGAAGCTTCCTGAAAGCTGACCAATCAGAACAGAGTGGGCTCATCAGGAGGCGGGGCCTTAAAGAGACAGGAGCTAAAACGGCCTGTTTCAGACAGAGGCTGAACTGAGGGGCTGCATAAAGGACCAGTAGAAGATAAATAAGGAGTTTTTAACTGGAAATCATGTAAAGATATTCCAGTAGAGCCCCAGAATATAAATATAGAGCTGGAAATGTGCAGAATATGTCCTCTTTTTAAATCTGTGCTAGTTAAAGCAGAAAATGACATTTATTGACACAAAACAGATAAAAGAGCATCACTTCTGTCAGCGCTGAAGCCTGCAGATACCTGCCAACCTGCCTGCCTGCCAACACTGGACAACAACCTCAGGTTTTAAAGACTGTCAGTCCCAGAAGGTTTGTTAACAGTCTGACTGCTGCTGTTTTCTCCCTCCGGCTTATACAGTCTTGGTTTGTTTGTGTTCAGAAGTTAAAAGTCTCACACTTTCACATAAAGTTTCGTTGCAGCAGCTTCAGTTTCTGAGTATCAGGTACGTTTATCTTTGACCCTGTTTACACTTTATCATTTCGTGCCTCTTGGGGGGTTTGGATAGTTATCAAAGCTCTAAAAAGCTGCGTGTAAATGCAAGAAAAGTGTAGAAAAGTTCTCACAAGACTTACATTATCCCAGGAAAACTAAGAAGTACTGCAATCTGCTTTGTGATCTGACCAAGAGAAACGCATTTACGTGGCATCTGGATTTTTATCTGAATATGAAAAACTTGAAATAACAAGTGTAAAATGTTTTCTTCTCGTGGGACAAAGAGGTTTTTCAGGCATCTTTTTTCTATTTGTTGAGTTTAAAAGGCATCATTCTCATCTGGATGAAAAGAATAAACACTGCAAATTTCAAACTAAGACTGCTTCCTCCCTCTCTTCCTCCTCCTCTTCACTGTGTTTTCTATCAACTGTCTGTCTGTAATTCACACCAGGCTCATTGTGGACTATTAACACTCTGTGTAAAAAAATGTATGGATTTACAGATAAATTACGTCAAGCTGAATGACTCCGACTATTGGCCTCCGTTTATTGCGTTGCCAATAAAGTCCAGTGAATTGTTGGAGAGACGGATTACAGACCTGAACAGGTTTCTCTCCTGCAGAACAAAGAGCAGAGATGCTATCAAGCTTTTTATTTAACATAATTAAATCTGTAAATATGGCGGGAAAAACCCCCCTGACATCTAATTTAACAAAATAGAATTAATCATTTTTAACTTGTTTTCTCACACAATTATACATTTAAAACAATTCATTAAGTTCCAGTATTTAGCATTTATAAGCATATAAACACTTAAGAAATGATTTATAACACATTATAATGTTGTAAGCAGATATAATGACACTTTTAAGTGTATATGTATGTATATAAATGCTACATAGGAAGACTTAAAGCTATAATATGTAATTATTCCACATTAAAATGTCTAAAAACAACTAGACCTATGTTATATATGTTGTTGAGTTGTGTACTTACATTATCCCAAATGTTTCCAACAATGTTCAAACTCAGAGAAATCTGTAATTTAATCAAAGTAACGGACCGTTTCATTTGGTCGCCTGTTAATGGCGTCATACCTCCTCTACCAAAGAGTAAACACGCACAAGATGCATACGGCGGCGCTGTGTTTGTCCGCTACAATGGCGTCTACCAAAGAGTAACTTACACACATACAAGATAATACATCGGCGTTGTGGTTGTTCCACACAAACTGTTATAAATGGACTTTTATTCAGTTTTAAGCCACATTTTCATGATAAATTTAGGTGGTTTTTAACTATATCTTTTAGCTGGAAGAAGGATTTTAGTCATTGGACGTCTGGATCTTAAGTTATCAGAGAAATAAACTGGACAAACGTTAGCAGCAGCTCAGCTAACAGCCCCTCCAGGAAGTCTGGCGGTCGCCGAACAACAGCTGGTTGTTTAACAACGAAAACAACAACTCCCATGATCCCTTGCTACTTCACACCGTCATCACACTCCGTCTTTTGTTATTGTTTTGATTGAGACCCCTAGCGGCTGAAATTATATATTGTGCGTTTAAAAGACGAGTTAAAAGATTAACTGATCTACTAACAAGTATTGTGTGTGTATCAAAGTCTGATATATCTTATTCTCATTAAAAACACATCAGTGAGTCACACCGCTGCACTGGGTGACATGTTCCTTCATCATGAAGAGTTTGGTCACGTAAGTTTTTTTAATAACAGCGATCAGGTTTTCAGTCTCTGGAGAGTAGTTCTGTGTAAGGCAGACGCTACTGAGCATGTGCAGGAACACAGTTCTGTTTACAGCTTTGCCAGTTTGTTGGACTTCATATCACAACCTCTTGACTTTGTGCTACATTGTAAATTTCTCAAAGAACGTCTTCAGAACAACACGATCACGTTCCTGCACATGCTCAGTGGTGTCCGCCTTACACAGAACTACTCTCCAGAGACTGAAAACCTGATCGCTGTTCATCACGTTCAATAAATCTTCAGTAAGCTTGTAGTCTTCAAACTTAACACAAAGTGTGTGCTTATTTGGGCAAATTTGAACACTAGATTTTGTTTTTGAGGTTCATCTTCACTCACTGAAAACAGCTTCAGCTGTAGATTACAGTAGATGCTCACAGAGAAGGTTTTTGGATACTTACCATCAGCAATATGTGAGTGTTGTATGTTTAAAATGGTTTATATCTGATATAATGTGTTTTACACTTGTATACAATACTGTGTGCTCCTGTATTGACTGCTTTAAGGGAAAGGTTCACATTTTTATAAGTCTGTTGTGTGAAGACATGACTCGATAAAATGTGAATGTGTCCTTCACGGCTGAATGCAGTCAGGCGTCCATATGAACAGTGAAAGAGGTTTTCCTCGCTGTAATCATTCCTCCTGTTCATACTTTATATTAAAAGATCCTTCAAATGTGTTTTCAATGGAAGTGATGGAGGCCAAAATCCACAGTGTGTCTATATTTTGTAGGGGGGTCATTTATTGATGCAGAATCTTAAAATAATTATTATCCTAAGTGACAGGATCATCTTCTTACTCTTTTCTCTTCTCAATGAGGTTTCTGTTGCCTTAATCCCCCGTCGGGAGCCTCCTGTGGTCTCAGCTGCTGTAATAAATGAACCCACAGAGGGTAAACACAATTATTAACAGTACAGATAGGTGAGGGGCGGGGGGGCAGGGAGGGGAGGGGGGTCGCTCTTTTTCACCCCCCCCCCCCCCCCCTCTGTCGCCTCAGAGGGGGAATTGAAAAGACTGAATCGCCTAAATTGAAAGAGCTGCAGTTCAGCTCAGAGGAGAAAAATGGAGCTTGAAGGACTATTATGTGATAGGATGACACAGCCGTAAAGATTCATCCAATTTTATGGGCACATACAGCTGAGACATTAACTCTGTCATCCCATTCATCCAGCAGACAGTGCTGTGTGTGTGTGTGTGTGTGTGCTGAGACTCAAATTATCTTCAGCCATGTATCTAAATAAGTCTCTATTAGACGACTTAAAGGACCAGTGCGTAGGATTTAGCGGCATCTAGTGGCCGAGCATGTAGGAGCCAGTGTTTGGTTTGTCCCTTCTGGGCTGCTGTAGAAACATGGCGGTGGAGGAGGACCTGCTCTCTATGTAGATATAAAGGCTTGTTCTAAGGTAACGAAAACACACAATTTTTATTTTCAGGTGATGATACACTAATTAAAACATACTTATGAATATTACATTTCTGCCAAGCACTGACATCCAAAAGCTGATGATACTGTGATGTGAGTTGGTGAAGAGACCTTGATTGGACTGACAAGCGATGAACTAATGAGTGTCAGGTGTGACTGATTGTGCAGCTGTTGGACTCTGGAAAAGGGGGAAGGGAAGAGCCGGGCATTCGTGTGTGGAGGTCTGGGGAGCGAGCTGCTCTGCGGTGTGGCTGCGTTCATTCCGGGAGCGGGAGGATGTCGTTCGCAGCTGTTTAGGGCTGCCGGCGACGAAGCCAGGTACGATGGGGGGTTAGTGAGTTCCTGCGTTAGGAGGGGAGGTCTGCTGCCTCCAACCTCGCTGCCGCTTCCGGCACGCCGCCTTTCTCCGCCTGTTCACCTGCTGCGCCGTCCGACGGAGCCGTGGCTCCCCGGGGAGTTGGACGGTGCCACAAGCTCAGACCCCGACCCCGGGGGGGCGGGGGGGGGGTCTCATCGACCACACAAGTTTAGTATATATTTTAACTATTTTCTATTTGTATTTTATTATCGTGGGGACAGGAGAGAAGCTGGGTGGGGTTGAGTTGGGTCCTGGGCGGGGGGAGGTTTTGAATTGGCCCCGCCCTCTTTCTTAAAGTAGACGTGTGACTCCACTGTGTGCAGTGTGATGTCATTTCCTGAAGTTTGTTGTGATGTGCTCTTATCCCTGATGTGTGTTGCATCTCTGGATGGTGGCCCACAGAGCCCTGACTCCCCCTCAAGTGGCATAAACTATCCTATCTAGTGAAACTCCAAAGACCCTTCTCTTATTGGTGTTAACTTAATAAAGATTGTCATTTTGCCTGATGCTTTTGTGATCTGGTGTCGGTTATTCTGAGGTCTCTGACATTTATCCCACATAAACTCTGGTCTCTGTTTGAACTCTGATTTATTACAATATGTCAGAGTTGTGTTCACTGCTTGTTTCTACTGAAAACATCCGTTAATGCAAGTTTAAATAAATAATTAAGCTTAAATCACAGAAAATTCACAACTATTGATTCACTGCACGAATTGTGCAAAACATCACTATTGTGATTTGAGTGTCTGATACGTCACAATGTGCCAAAAATATGATGCGTGAAATATTTAATGTGAGTGTTTAAACCAGAATCCTTCTCCTGGTCTCTGAAACATTTAAAACTGTTTTCCAGGTTGTTTTTGTTATGTTGCAGAATTTTTTTTAATGAATAAAAAGCTGAATCCCAGATTTTCTTGGTTGTGTCAGAAAAAACACGCAGCTATAATCAATATGTTTTATAACTGCACAGTCTGAGGTGTCAGTGTGTAATGTGTTTGGCTCGTAGTGATGAACCTACAGAGAATTATCAGTGACTCTGCAGCTCCTCTCGGCTTTACGGAGCTTTATAGTGAGTTTCAGCTCATTGTTTATCTGTCCGGCTGCAACTTTACTGTTCTGCTTCACTCTCAGCGTCTCATAGCGTCGTTTTCAGAGAAAAAAGCTGTAAAAAGCCGCTGTACACTACCTGCTCAGCACCAAACGGCAAACAGACACAGTTAGCTGTAGACTAGCTGGTGAACATAGTGGAGCATTTAGCAGCTAAAGAGCCAGATATTTCCCTCAGGAGTTGGTAGAGAGTAAAAACAGAGCTAAAAGAGAGTGAATATTGGACTCACATTCACCAGGTGGACAGAAACACGACTCCACATGAATGATAATGTTGCTCCGTAACTGCTGGATGTGGAAATAAGCAACTGTTTGCTAACAAGTTCAACATATCAATTTAAAAGATGATGAAAACTAGAGGACAAAACATCAGTTAATGCAGGTTTAAATAAATAATTCAGCTTAAATCACAACTTAAATAACGAACTGCTCATTTTCAGTGAGAAAGTTAAAGTCGTGACATCACATCGAGGACAATCTGTCATGTGTTTTCGCCTCCAGTCTGCTGCACGCCTCATCTCAGACGAGGCCATTAACGCCACAGGAAGTCAGTCAGACTTGGATCGGTAGAAACCCGGTCCTGCAGAGATCTCTCTGTGACAAAGAGGAGGATTTTATTTTTTCAACCCATGATATTTTTTACAGCGTAAGCTTTTGTCAATGGCTCGGCGCTCGCAGAGATTAATAGGATGATAATTTGCCATTAACAGCTTGATCCCGTGCACCAGCTGGTCTGGAGGAGCACCAAATAGCCGCCGTCTCGTCCCTAAATCTCCGGCACAACAAACTGTTGTGAGGACCGCGGCCAAGCGGCGCTAGACCAGGCGGCATGCTGCTCAAATGATTCCACCACAAACACACACACACACACACACACACACACACACACACACACACACACGAGTAGCAGTAGTGTTTTTATTCAGTCATCACACACAGTAAGTATAAACAGTACATATAATCTGATATATAATGACTATAAACAGTCGAGACAATAAAGACAAAGTCAACAGTCTGTGTTTTAAATAGTGACTGAAAATGTAGAAGCATAATGTGTGTGTGTGTGTGTGTGTGTGTGTGTGTGTGTGTGTGTGTGTGTGTGTTGGTGCATAAAAGCAAAGTAAATAACTGAAGTAAGCAGGTGTTCCAGGTTACCCACCAGAAATAAAAAATAATAATTAAAAAGCATCATTCACACTTGTAACCCTCAAAAACAGCTTTATAAACTCTTATTTTGAAAATCAAAAGTGAGTTACGTGTTCTTCAATTTATATATATAGCATTGTTCCATAATTTAACCCCAACAATAGAGATAAATCTTCTTTTAATTCCTTTTTTTTAAAACTTTCTGTACATTAAATGTACAAAAAGTCTCCTGTATTGAAAAAAAGTGTCTTTGTTTTATCTCTGAACATTATTTGCATTATTTTATAATAAACCAAATCATTAAATTTCACAGCGTGGGATTTTATGAGCAGTGGATTACTGTGATCATAGTAACCAGCCTCATTAATAATACATATAAGATATAAGAATTTATAGTCGTTTTAAAGGTCAATTCCTTTATGATATGTAAGGACGTATAAGTGAGCATTAAATTATATACGAGGCCTTAAAATGTAATATATCACCAGATTTATACAGGATTCCTTTTTCCTTTAATATAGTCAATGTGTTGTTTCCATGTTCATTTATGATCAATCACAACTCTTGTCTCAAAAAATCTTTTACTTTCAACATCACAGATTTTTAATTCTCATCAATTTCTGTTCAATTTCCAAAAAATCATTAATGTAGTTTAGTTTTTTGAGAGTTTTCATTCAGAGCAGATTTTTTTTTACCACTTCAGCAGAATCGCAGCTTGTTATTGATGTGTCGTCAATTTTGGATGTTAATGTGAAGAAAACTGTGAAATTAAACTATTTCTCCCAATAATGACTTTTATTTTGACACCTGACTGGATTTTACTGCAGCTACTTGTTTATGACTTCTGATGCTGTATCGGCCCGAACGTCGGACGACGTCTCCAACAGAAGATACGACACAATGCTACACTCGTCCTGCTGGGAAAGTTTCCCTGAGATTCTTCATCCCTGAACACGTTTCTCTTGTGAAAGTGAAAAACATTCAAAATTATTTCCTCCAACAGTCAGAACTTTTCAGACGGTCTTTTAGTCTTTTTGAGTCTCGTTGTCTCGTCCTTGAAAGTTAGACGACGCCCACTTCTCCAAATGTAACTGCCAGAATAAAATATTGTTTTTATATTCAACAATTCAAGACCTGATTATACAGATTTTTATACATTTTTTTAGAGGCTGAGACAGTGACAGCAGTTAGATAACTTTATTTATGTATAGTGACAACTGGCATATGAATATATATATATATATATACACACACACACATATATATATATATGTGTGTGTGTGTGTATATATATATAAGGCAACATAAATACAATTGAATAATTAATAAAAGGAGATGCATCTTATGAAGGTTTATATTTGATTCTCAGCTGTGTGTAATTCAGACAGAAGGAAGCACAGAGAGAATTTCATTGTACAGTCTGACTGTTGTTGGTACATGTGACAATAAAGATTGGAATTTGAATTTAAACAATAATATGAAGGAAATATGATGAAATACATGAAACCTTATTATTAGTATTTTTTAAATACAGGAGCCTCTTTTCATATTTACATGGCAACTTTGTCTTGTGAAGGATAAAAAGACTCAGACCGTCACACAAAAGGCAAAACATGTTTTTATTCTTGTTCCTTCGGCTGGACATTGATCTCTGTTCTCACCTTAAATCTCAGTTTAAAGGCTAGACGTACCTACGAGCAGGATATATGACATCACAACTAGTTTAGAGCCAATCGTGGTCCAGTATGCAACTTACACAAGTGTGATGTGGGAACTTGAAGCCTCCAGAGCACAAACACTGAGAACGGTGAAGTAGAAAACATCTTACGGACACAAATGATTATTCAAAGCAGAATATTTTAATATGTTTTAAAACAGGTCTGGAGGCGACCTTTCGTCGGCTCAGCGTGGACGTTCTCTCGGTGAATCCTTCAGAGCCTCTCAGCTGCTTCGTGTAACAACAGAAGCCTCAACGAGCTCTCGTTACTGGTCCTCGGCCAGCTGCGATCAAATAACTGGAAGTTAGGAGCTCTCATCAATCCAGAGCTAATGGGCTGTGGAAAGTGCTACAGAGACTCTTATCACAGCGGAGATGGAACTTGAGGATTTTTGGGCTCATGCCCGGGCAGGGAAGGCTATTTGGCTTCCATTTGCATCACCGTGTGCCCTCATTCAAATGATGGCGACTGGAAGGATCATTTTTCACCACAATTCATCCGGGATCTGTGCTGTCAGTTTCATAAAACTTTAAACTTTTAACTTTAAAGGAGATGGGCTCGTAGCCCAGGAGTGACTGACATTTACTCTAATGTATTCTAGGCCTGATTTCAGCCACAGATTAGTCACAGCGGCGCTGAACGACAAATTCAATTCAGAAATGAAGTCAGAGTTAAAATAAGGACACCTGAGAGAGAGAAAACATGAAGGACCAGAAGGTAACACAAAGGTCAGAGAAGCTTGAGAAAATATCAATCCACATAAGAAGCTTAAAAAACATTTCCCTGACCTCGCTACATCCGTACAATCAGCTGTTTAAATAAAAAACTGACCTTCTGCCAGGTGTGAAAGTGAAGAACTGTAACTGTGAGTCAGTAAAAAAATGGTTTGACAAAGCTGCAGTCAATCTGTGATGGTAGCTTTCCTTCCAAATTTAAAAGTGAGAGGGTATTAGCTGCTCCCGCTGCCAGAGGACATTAACAGGACGGACGTTTGATCATTTGCTTTCCAAAAGGCAGATTCTTTTTTTTTTCCTGTATTTGTTAATTAACACAGTGGTGCAGAAAAGCTGCTGCAAAGCCTTTTTTTAAAAGACAAATTAAATGCTCTGGTTATTTCCATTATATTTTAACAGTGACATGACATTGTTAAAAGGACATTAATGCATGTTGGTGTGTTGATTTAACAGTTGTGAGCAGCTGCTGAATTTGTTCCAACACATTTATCAAAACCAGTGTTTTATTTGAGCTTCTTTTCTTCCTGAATGTTGAAGGTCTAAATTCACAGTTTTACTCTAAAGTCCAACTAAAATGAAATAGTTTGTTTTGCTACAACATACATCCTGTATCTGCTCTGTAAATCATCCTGTGTTTCTCCTTTGAGAACCAACAGGTGGAAATTTGTGTTTTAAATTCTTTGATTTCATGATGGCACAGTTTACTTTTACATTACTTTGATTAACTATTGTTCCATCATCAGTTTACGTAGCTGGAATCTTTATTTCGATACAGCAAATCAAATCTTGCATAAAGCAAAAACGTGTCGCTCTATCATCAGCAGAGCAGACGGTCACACTGAGCCTGATTGCCTCCTGCAACACATTCAGCAACCGGCGGAAAAAAAACAAACTGTGAAATTGGGTTTTTATTTTAGAAACAATACTTGCTTTTTCTTCAAGGCCAAAAGGAGACTTGTTTCTGCCAACTTTATGTCAGTGCTGGACTATGGTGATGTTATATACATGCATGCATCTCCACAATGTCTACACGCGCTGGATACTGTCTACCATGGAGCACTGAGGTTTATTACAAATTTTAAAGCCCTTCTTCACCTTTACTCTTTGTATGCTCGGGTTGGATGGTCTGCCTTGTCCACTGCTGACTGAACCACTGGCATATTCTTATTCATAAGGCTCAGTATAGCTCAGTTTTAGATTACTTGATATGGAAGAAAGTAGGTTGACGAGACAAATATTTATTTGGGATAAACAAATGATTGGTTCTTGGTCTAAAGATATGTGCACATTGTTCTGCAACTCTGGGTTTGGTGAAGCTGTTTTTAATCATGACAAGCTCAACATTTGTTTGTTTAGACAATCTGTTCAGTGGGCTGATGATATATAGACTAAAGCAAAACTGCATATTTTTACAATAATAAAAACTGAATATGGTACGGAGAATTATGTTGTGTATAATTTGTCTAAAAAGAAAAGATCTCTATGTTCCCAGCTGAGATCTGGTATTTTACCAGTGGATTTGTCCAATATGCTGTCTGAATGATATAGAAAATTAGTTCCAGTTTGTTTTTTACTGTTGTTTTTATTGTGAACTGTGTGATGCTTTGTTTAGTAAGATAAAAATAGATTTTGTACATATGGGTGATGCACAAAGACTGAGTTGGTTGTTCACATATGAAACAAGTAAATGAGCCAGTTATCTGGAGAAAGATAAAAGATTTTTGGGATTTTTGTTCTGTTTTGATTTTGTTTCCTTTCCTTTATCCACATGTTGTATATGCAAGATGTATGTTTTGTAAAATACTGATGTCTTGTAATGTCTTGTCTTGTGTCCCTAACCCTAACCCTAACTATGAGGATATTCTTGGTCTGCTTCCATCTTACATACAGATCTACATCCTTCAGGAAAGAATGATACTGCTACTATCTGTCTCTAAAGCCTGTACTGAACTGGAAAAAAAGAGCGTTTAAGTGTGCTGCTCCCTCTGCTTGGAATCAGTTGCAAAATCACCTGAATCTTTGGGAGCTGGTCTCACTGGATGGATGTGAAGTAACCCTAAATGACTTGGAGGAAGGCACATCTGGCTGTAGATGTTGTGACTGATTCATATTGCCCCTGTTTGATCCCTGACATTGATGACTTGTGACGAATATCAAGTCAGTTTTATTTATATAACGGCAGATCACACCAGAAGTTATCTCAGGGCACTTTTCACATAGAGCGGGTCTAGACCGTACTCTTTTAATTTACAGAGACCCAACATTCACCCATGAGCAGCACTTGGCAACAGTGGCAAGGAAAAAACTCCTCTTTAATGGGAAGAAACCTCGAGCAGAACCGGGCTCTAGGAGGTGGGCGGCCATCTGCCAAGTCAGTTTTATTTATACAGCGCCAAATCACAACAGAAGTTATCTCAGGGCACTTCTCACATAGAGCAGATCTAGACAGTACTTTGTAATTTACAGAGAGCCAACATTGAGGGAAAAACAGTCTAAATATATATCAGGTTTTACAGCTGTTTCTAAGGTTCCTGTGTTTGGGGATTAATCTGTGCCTGTTGAGGGCAGGAGGTGATGAATTTTATCTCTATAGAATTTTATCATTAAAGAAGCTCATGAAGTCGTTACAACTGAGAGATATAGGAATACATGGATCAGTAGAGTTATGACTCTGTCAGTCTGGCCAAAGTGCTGAAAAGGAACCTAGGGCTGTTTTTATTCTCCTCTATTAATGCTGAGTAATAGGCGGCTCTGACATTACAGAGGGTCTTCCTATATGTTTTAAGACTATCTTGCCAGACTAAGCGAGATTCTTCCAGTTTTTCAAGTTTTCACAATGTTTGCTTTAATTTATGGGTTTGGGAGTTATACCATGGAGCTAACCTCTTATGTTTTATGGAGTCAAGTGTTATTCGCAATGAGCCTGCAGCGCTATCAACAAGATTATCAAATTGGGAGGGACTAAAATTAGCATTAGAGTCCTCTGTAGTATTGAGACATGGCACTGAATTCAATACTGATGGAATTGCTTCCATAAATTTAGCTACAGCACTATCAGATAGACATCTAGTGAGGACATTTTTGTCTAATGGTGTGTAATCCAGTAATAGGAATTCAAAAGTTATTAAGTAATGATCTGATAAAAAAGGATTTTGTGGAAAAACTAGTAAATGTTCAATTTCGATGCCATAAGTCAGAACAAGGTCGAGGGTGTGATTAAGACAGTGAGTGGGATTATTTACACTCTGAGAGAAGCCAATTGAGTCTAATAATGAGATAAAGGCAGTGCCAAGACTATCATTATCAACATCCACATGAATATTAAAATCACCCACTATAATTACTTTATCTGTACTAAGGAGTACGTTTGATAAAAACTCTGAGAATTCAGATAAAGATTCAGAGTACGGGCCAGGAGGACGGTACACTATAACAAATAGAACTGGCTGTAAAGTTTTCCAGGTTGGATGAGAGAGACTAAGAACAAGGCTTTCAAATGAGTTATAATTAAGCTTGAGATGAAAATGGCTGCAGCTCCACCTCCCCAGCCAGTAGATGACAGAGATCTAATGTTTTGTTGTACTATTGCAGTGTTGGTGTTAATTTTTATTAGATTTTTATGAATGAATTCTCTTTTCTTTACTTTAGATTTAATAGATTTAAATCGTTTGGGGACAGACATAGTCTCTATGTGGTTTTGGGTGGGTAACTGCGCTAATGGAAGCGCAGAGAAGCATGTAGGGCTGCAGCTCTGCTTCCTGGTCTCAACTCTGGGTTGTCATGGTTTTGGTCTACTAATAAACTCAGCCATATTTCTAGATATGAGAGCAACTACATCCAGAGTGGGATGTATGCCGTCTCTCCTAATCAGACCAGGTCTTCTCCAGAAAGTCTGCCAGTTGTCTATAAAACCCACATCGTTTGCTGGACACCACCTCGACAGCCAGCGGTTGAATGATGACATACGGCTATACATGTCATCACTGGTCAGATTAGGCAGCGGTCCAGAGAAACCTTCAGAGTCTGACATTGTCTTTGTATATATACACGCTGACTTGATATCAATTTTTGTGACCTCCGATTGGCGTAATTGGGAGTCATTACTGCCAACATGAATAACAATCGTACCATATTTACACTTTTCCTGAGCCAGCAGTTTTAAATTAGATTCTATGTCACCTCCAAACACAGACACCGACACACCCTCATCTGCTGTCAATCAAACACAGACACCGACACGCCCCCATCTGCTGTCAATCAAACACAGACACCGACACGCCCCCATCTGCTGTCAATCAAACACAGACACCGACACACCCCCATCTGCTGTCAACACAGACACCGACACGCCCCCATCTGCTGTCAATCAAACACAGACACCGACACGCCCCCCATCTTCTGTCAATCAAACACAGACACCAATACGCCCCCCATCTGCTGTCAATCAAACACAGACACCGACACGCCCCCCATCTTCTGTCAATCAAACACAGACACCAATACGCCCCCCATCTGCTGTCAATCAAACACAGACACCGACACGCCCCCCCCTCCCCCCATCTGCTGTCAAACACAGACACCGACAAGCCCCTCCATCTGCTGTCAATCAAACACAGACACTGACACGTCCCCCCCATCTGCTGTCAATCAAAAACAGACACCGACACGCCCGTCAGTTGGAGACAAAAAGAAGCATTTATGATATTTCCCATAAGACTTATTTTCTTCCTTTTTATAATAAAAAAAACTATTACTGTATTTAACATATTTGCAATATTTTTGACTGCAAAAATGGATTACTAACTAGTGTTTTCAGCTGAACTTTAAATATTTATTACATGACAAATTTCAAATATGGATATTTCCAGGTGAATCTGACAGGATTTGAAGCACAGTTTCTGCAGTAAACATGAAGGTTTCTGGCTCTTTCATCAGAGTCACTCACCAAAAAATAAAAACCTGACTTTTTATATCTTCCTGCATTTTTTAAATGTGAGTTTGTAGAAATTTTACCAGTGAGTTAATATAGTAACATACGGTGAAGCATCAGTGTTGTGATTTCCTTGAGCACCAACTTGAAAACACTGGTTACATCTTCTGTGGCGATGATATAATTAGACATTAAATGTATTTGGACATATTTCTCAGTGCAGAATTTTTTCCAGAGGATCTCCATGGCAACGTTAATGCAGGCTGCGACTGCAAGCCTCTATACAGTCTGTGAACACTGACTTCAGAAATGTGATGTGAATATAATGATAATTAACACATTAAACTGAGTCAATTTACTCAAATTAAATTTAAAAAAAACTCTCGAAAGTCAAAGTTAACATGCGCTGCAGTGCTGAAGCCCTCACAGTGACAGAGGTCAACAAGAACACCAGCTCAAACACGATAAAACAAGACCTCCACTCTCACTTCTTATCTGATCCTCTACCTCTTATCTGCTAATGAAGGCTTGTAGAGACGCGCACACTGAATACCTTATTAACACAATTATGCCAAAATAACCAACCGAGTGTGTGTGCGGGCTGAAGCAGAGCAGAGGGCAGCCCGGATGCAGGCTGGGCAGGAACATATGGTCGACAGTAGACGGGCGTATGGATACATATGCAAGGAAACAGGCAAGCTGCCAACAGCTGCAATAAAGAGGCGAGCAGACAGCAGCAGACTGCAGAGATGCTGCAAACTCATAAACAGACTGAAAATGAACTGAAATAATGCAGCACATTTATGATGCGCACACATGCTTTGAATTCTGGCAGAAAACACATAATAACTGGGCAGAGATCCGTCTTCAGACTAAAGCTCCATTCAGACTGTATTTTATTCTCCAGGGGAGGTGGAGGATTGTGATTTTAATCCAGTCCAGAGCTCGTACTGTATCTGGGTAATTTTTCAGCCCACACCCCAGTAATAATTACAGCTGCAATGACTGTTTTTCAGTGAACTCGCTGCTCCTTTTGTCACTTAAATCCCATCTGGAGCGACATCCTTTATTTTAAAGTTAAAAGTTCCTCCTTTTGCATTTTATCAGCTCAGTGTGAAATGTGACTCTCATGTGAATTTTTCTTGCATGTGTGTGTGAAGCTGGAAACACGCTAACAGCAGCATATCGTCCTGAACCAATATGACAACTGACAAAAAATAAAACCATCAGGAGAGGAAGACAGATAAAAGCTCATTTATTCAGATGTGCTGTTGTAATATCAGCTACAGGTAGGTGCTGCTGTTCTCTTTCACACCAAGCAGGTAGCTTCCAGTCTGATAAGTGAAGCCAATGCTGAAGTGCCTTAAACCTGCGTTCTCTGTAATGACCAGCAGGGGGCGACTTCACTGGCTGCAAAAAGAAGTCCGATTGTATGGAAGTCTATGAGAAAATGACCCTACTTGATTTATTACCTCAATAAACACTTTCCTGATGAGTTTATGGTCTCAATCGCTAGTTTCAAGTCTTCTTCAATACAGCATGATGTTCATTTCGTAAATTATGGTCCCAAGTCGCTGCCATGGTGATAACGTCGATTATGTAACGTAACCATGGCATAAGCCCAGAGTGTAGTATAGCTGCTGCTACTTCACAGTTTGTTTTCAGCTCATCAAAGTTAATTGTAACATTCTCGTCGCCTAAAAAAGTCTGTTCAGTGTTTAGTTGTAATAAAAGATCCTATAAGGAGTCGGATGTTCAGTTTTTCAAGTGAGTACATTTTGTTTTAACGGTTTTAGGCCTGTTTTTTGCTAGCGGAAATTAGCATTAGCATTATCACTGTTAACCATAGATTGTAAATGCACCGTGCTAACCAAGCTAGCAGCTAGCGCTATGGTCAACTCCACCCTCTCGTCCAAATATGGCCACTTCTGGCTCCAAAAATCAAACATGGTGACGGTCAAATCGCTCAACTTCAGGCTTCAAAATGGCAATTCACAAACCGATGGGTGACGTCACGGTGACCACGTCCATATTTTTTTTACAGTCTATGTTTCGGACACGTTTTTACACCAGATTAGTTCACATTCCAGCATCAGGATCAGAAAGATTCCCATGTAAAAGGGTTGGGAATGTTAACGTCATCTGACAACTTATGAAGGTTTCTGATAAATGAGTCGTCGGTCGTATTAGGGTTTGAAATATTGTGCATTGACAAAATTACATTACATCCATTAAAAGTGGGTTTAATTAAGATGGATTTTGGCTGACTTGCTTAGTTTTCAGGCAATTCTGTTTTATTAAGTGCCAAGTGGATATGTCAGAGCTTTCAGAAAAACCTGTCTCCCAGTCAGAATTATGACTTGGAGGTTGAAGTGAACACTACTGGAAACAAAAATTATGGTAACCCCCGATATGACATGAATATGCCATTAGCGCTATTAAAATCTGTTGAATCAGCTGTTAGCAGCTCCTGTTTGCAGTTTAACATGGATGTAAAGACAGCTATCAATGATTACTGTGATGATTCTCAGGCAGGTTCTGAAGTGGTTTCTAAGTGGATTTATGGAGGTTTAGTGGCGACAGACAGCAGAGATAATGATCCTCAGGAAGTGTTTCATGTCCGTGTGTTCAGATCTGAGTTATGACTCTGAGAGGAAGGACGAGCTTTGACTCTTCTTCTTTAGTATCTTTGTCTCACCTTCAGCTCTTTATGCTTTGTCCTGCTGAGTGTTCAGATCCTGAACCATCAGTTCAGTTCTTTAATTCCAAACCTCCCCCTCTGTGTGATGTTCATCCTGTCTGAATGAAGCTTTAGTCTTTGTGTTCGCTTGTATTTTTAACTGTTTGCAAGTGTTTTTATTTATTGTTGGTGTTTTTATGGAATGCAATTATTTCCATCCAAGACAATTTTCTGCTTCACAAGACACTAAAAGCAACCTTGACTTTAGCTCCAGCTTCTGCTTCTCATGTATAACTGTTTACATTCAAGTCACAAAGCATAGCATCCGTTTCTCGAAAAGATAAATACTCTGCAATGTTTGAAAAACCCAGTGTGTCATATAACAGCACTTACTGCTGTCCTGAAGGCATGTAAAGAATCTTTAAAGACTCCTCAAAATATCTGGATGAAAAAATATTCTGTTCATGTTACAATTAAGAAGGTTTTAACCCTTTTAAAATGTGCACCTTTGTTTCCTGATCCAAACACAGATGGTAGCTGGTGGCTCTCTGGATAGGAAACATACAGGTAAACAGTGTTGTTTTCTCTCACCTTGCAATAAACAAGAATGACACTTGTAACCATGGTAACTGTCCATAACAAAGACAGCAACAGCTGCAGCTTCAGAACATTAAAATTAAACGTGTGACATGGCTTTCCTCTTTTTTTTTTTTACTTAAACCAACAAAAATATTGAAAAAGAGTAAAAAGACAGGAGGTGCTGCTCTGTAGCCGACCCTGACCTCTGACCTCTGAACTCTATGTACCATCAGAGTGAGATTTTAAAGGCAGTGACAAACACGTTGTGGATTCAATAAACCACAGGAGTGAAAGACGTTTACAGTGACGTTCGGTCAGGACCTGCAATAAAAGCTGAAATCGACCTGCAGCTACATAAAACTCCTGACGTGTCAAACAGGCACATGTGCGACAGTAAAGCAGGTTAATGGGCGTGAAACACACATACAGAGACACACAAAGTGCTTCACAAGCTCCATTGATCTGAAAAAAATAAACCGCTTCCCTTTGATTCTGACATGAAACCTCACAGAAACCATAAAACACCATGAAAATATGTCAATCCGCAAAAACTCAAAGATAAGATTTGTTAGATTTTAAGATTCTGAAAAAGTAAAAACTAATTTATTTGCTCATTTCAGTTTGCTTTGTGTCTCTGTAGTGAAACGGTTCATTGTCACATAACTGGAATTCACACATCTATCAAATGTAAGGCGTCAAATTGTAGGATCGTTTGAAAAAAGTACTTTTTTGTGCCAGTGTGGGAGTCTTTGAGGACTGTAAAATTTGGATAATCTATAAAATGGTGGAGAGTAAACATGAGATCCATAAGTAGCAAAACCTGTAATTGAATTCCAGAAACCACTGTGTTTATTTGTGGAGCGGCTGTGGCTCAGGAGGTAGGGCGGGTCGTCCACTAATCAGATGATCGGTGATTCGATTCCCGGCTTCCACATGCTGATGTGTCCATGGGCAAGATACTTAACTCCAAATTGCTCCTGATGGCTGTTAGTTTCCTCTGATGGGCAGGTTGGAACCCTGCATGGTAGCCCCTGTACTCATTCAGTGTATGAATGTGATTTGTAGTGTAAAAGCAATTTGAGTGGTTGGAAAACTAGAAAGACGCTACATAAGTACAGTCCATTTCAGTTGGTTCATCAAGATAAACAGTTGGTGCCATTAAACTGTTGCAAAAGAAGAGATACAACAAGATGACATCATTAGAAGAGCGACAGTCAAAGCTCACATGATGGAAAACATGATGGAAATATGACATTTCTGTTAGTTTCATGTGTTGATGTGAGGAAGGTTACAGTCTCCTCATCATCGCTCCTCACACATCTGATGTTTTCAGCTCTTCATTGACGTTTAAGTCACATGATTCATGATGTCATCGTTTATTCACTCAGTCTGTTTACATTTGCAATATATCAAAGTCTAGACGTGGTGAATAACGGCCCTCATTTATACAACATTTACCCAAAAAGTAAAACTTGTTGCAGCGTAACGTGAGTCATCAGAAAGACCCAACAGCTGCTGATCCAGTTCCACACTGCAGTCCTCCAGTCTGTTCTCTGCACATCCATCACTGTCTGGTCCAGATCGACCACCGAACAGGACAAGAACAGACTACAACGAACAAACAGTCAGGTCTGTAGACCTGCCCACCATCCAGGACCTGAACACCTCCAGAGTCAGGAAACAGGCAGGAAAATCAAACCCCTTCAACACCCCGGACAGAACCTGTTCCACCTTCTAACCTCCCAACACGGTTCACCAAAACCACCAGACAGGAACAGTTAACTCACTGTGGAGCTGTGAAATAACCCCGGACACTAAAACACCCACTACACCTACTAAATATACATATTTATATAGTTTAAAATACAGAATGAGCAACACATTTCATCCATTACTGTATATTTGAACAGGTTGTGTTTACTGTATATAATCATTGTTTACCATTTAATATTCATCTCATCACTCCCTGAACTCTTCACTTCTTTGCACCATTTCTATCCTGTTTACAGTTCAGATGATGGTGATATATTATGGGATATATATGTATATAATGGGTGTGCTTTGTTTAAATAAAGGGAGAATCTAGAAATGTAAAGAAAAGAGGAAGCAGTTTCAGTGGTGTTACAGTGTTCTCTCGTCCCATTAAGGTTGTTTTTTACCTTTCAGGTAGAAATGAGACTTGTAGCAACATTTAAAAGCCTCATACACACAAATATATATATATGTATAAATGTCAGTGGGGGAGGACAGGAGGGAAACCAACAAACCGCATCAAACTATATTATTGTCCCCCACCTGATGAAATCAGAGTGGTGGGGGACAATTTTATATGCCAATAAAACAAACAAAAACCCCTGAGTGGTGTAAAGGCTGCTTCTTTAAAGACATTTAGCATATACATATTGTTTCTAAACAAAGAAGAGCTCATTTTAGCCATGGACTGGTTCAGATGTGTGATTTTACCAACAAAGTAAAATTCAAATTCAAAGTATTGTTCTATTGTGACAACAGATTTATGTTCTCATCAAAAACAGACAAGATATCAAATGATTTACATGTGTTTCCTGTGTATTTTCTTAGTATACAGAAATATATAAAGTAGCACAAAGCTTATAATGTGATACAGGAACAGATCAGTGCTGAATACTAGAAAGACTGAAACACTAAAAACATTCACAGATCTAAAAGTGTAGGTTCACATCAGGAAGTATTAATGCATGTATCAAATACATGAATTACACACTCTTATCTATGTGCACGACATACAAAATATAATCTACAAAGCTGACATGTTAACACTGGGGGATCGGATCGTATCACGGATTTGAGTCAAACAAATAAAACTGTGTTTTCTATTTATTCTGTAACACATTTACAGCAAGAAACAGCAGAACCCATGGTCTTCAATGAAAACAACATTTAAGATGTCCAATGTTTAAATAAACTAAAATGCTCAATTATTGCAATATAAATCATGATACCTTCCTCATTTAAACAGTGAATGAAACAGCTTCTGTCCATGTTGAAGCATTTCAAACAGAATTTCAATAATGGATTTTTTTCCAAAGAAGAGAAGATTTGGTTATGGTTTATTTCAACCAAATATTCTTTTTTGTATTTTGATCTCCCTCTTGCCTCTCAAAGAATAGAAGAGGATCAACCTCCTCTGCCTCTATGGACCAGCCTCCACTGAAACACGTCTGTATTCCTCCACTTCAGACATTTCATATGCAGGAAACAAGCACTCAGGTTACAGAAGTACAGAAGAAGAGACTGCAGCTTGAATTTTTGGGTTGTTTTTTTTTTTTTTCCTGGTTTTAAAATCACACCTCACTCTGATGCTTCACATGGAGAAAGATGAAAGAGAAAAATATATTAAAAAAAAAAGAAAACCACATGTTAGAACATTTTTAAATTTCATCTCATTCATTTATTTATTTGACAGGAACGATGTTCATTAATCAACAGTAAATGAACCAGAATTAGCATAAAAGCATCATTTTCATCTGTTGTCTGTTGACATATAATATAAAATTCATGGTACACAAACATAATTAATACACACGGACTAAAAACAGCAAACATCCACCAATCAAACAACATCACAGCTAATTACTAAGACAAAGCAGCAGAGGAAGGAAACCTGTTAACGAGCTGCAGCTTCAACTGACCAGTGAAATACCAGTAAATGATGTGAACTGGAGGTAAATTCCAGTTACTGTTACAGAAAAACATCTGAAGTGGAGGAGGAGGATGGTTCCTAACATGTAAATAAAAAAGTTTAAAGAAGCTCAGAGGTTCATATTTATTTGAAATCTGACAGCTGTTGGCTTTCTGATCCACAACTTGAAGAGCAAATTTAAATAGATTTGTTCCCGACTTGTCAGGATATGTGAGATGTTGGATGATCGTAGCATTTATATCACATCATAGCTGTTTCAGAGCTCATAGAGTTTCTATTAAACCTAAAAATTGATTAAATTTTTAAGTTTTGCACAGAGTTTATAGACGTGAACTAGTGTTAAAGGTGTATTTTAGTCATAGAAGCAGTTTGTTTGTGTGTTTCCTAATTTGCAGATCTGTGTCGGTGCAGGTTCTCGTGTCAGAGCGTCCCTGACTGGGAGGAAGGGACTAATAACAGTGATCCGACTCATTACCTTTCATTGAGGATCTCTGATTGTATTACCCTCTGAATGCATCAGCTCGTTAACACACACACACACACACACACACACACACACAGCTGTTAATTGTGCTCGGACAGTTTGATGGACAGCCGTTTGTTATCAGAGTTTAAAGAGGACCTCATCATCACCGCCGTGCTAATGGAGCAGCTGGGAGTGAACCAATCACGTTAATGTACCAGTAACAAAAGGACCAAAAAAAAAAAAGCTACACAAGGTGGACAAAATAAAAGAAACGACCAACATAAAACCTCTCAGATACAAACATCTGATAAAACTCCAACAAAGTAAAATCCAAACATTGTTTCAGGCTCCTATAAGAAGCTTTAATTTATGCAACATTTACATCTAAGAGGAATCTTTGTTGTAAATATAAATCTCATTAAATCCATATGATGAGACGCAGACTCATTTTCATTATCAGCCATGAATATCAGCAGTTGATATTAAAATACGCTCCTACTTTGAACCATCATCAGTCAAATCTCCCGAGGGAACAAATGTAAATAAATGAGTAAAAGAAGAAGTAATTACTGTCAGTTAACTCGTCTGTCTTTGGTTTGGTTTTTGTCTTTAGAGGAGACGAGTTTCCTTCTTTCTACAGTAAAATAGCAGCTGATTCCTTCAAACACTGACGTCACAGAACATTTTCTCAGCAGCAACACAATAGTTTACAATAATACGACTGTACAAATCTTAAATGTTACCTTTAGCAGTCGTTTTGAAGGATTCATTCTTTAGGGATGCATGATATTATCGGCACGTCATCTGTATCGGCTGATAAAAGCTCTAAAATGAAATATCAGCATCGGCCATTTCTGCCGATTATGAGAGGCTGATATGTCGCCTTCTCCTCTGCTGCCTGACTGTGCTTCCCTCCACGGACTGTTTCTCCCCGACGGTCCCGGTGTTTCCTCCGCAGGCTGCGCTTCACTCAGCCGCCCGTCAGACCTGCTGCTTCTCCTAGCGGAGGCTAGCTGGCTATGTTTCCCTCCAGGTCATGCTGCGGCTAACGCTCCGCTAGCCTCTCAGCTAACGTTAGCCCTGGTTTGTTATTCAGGTTAAAGTGGGAAGAAGCAGCAGGTCTGACAGGCAGCTGAGTGAAGTGCAGCCTGCGGAGGAAACACCGGGACCGTCGGGGAGAAACAGTCCGTCTATGTTCGGCTACACAGATAGGTAACACCTCGGCTGACAGGAATCTTTTTGGTTTACAACGGCGGTTGGTAACCAGCGTATCAGGTGCATTAGCGCCACCTTCTGTTCCGGAGTGTGGACCAGAGATTAAATCCTACACATTAATCCTGTCTGTCTAATAAACTCAATGAAAACTCTACTGCTGCTCCCACTTGGCAGGTTCATTAAAGTTTTAAGGCTTCCCAAGTTCTTCCTTCATATATTGTCTTTCTTTCTTGATCATACTTAGTCTATGCTTGCATGTGCATATATCGGTATCGGCCACAGTGAGTTGGAAATATCAGCATATCGGATATCGGCAAAAAATCCAATATCGTGCATCCTTGTATTCTTCAAACAGAACTAGTTCATACAAATTGCTGCCTCATGACATCTAAAGAATAAAGTGTTTATATCTGTTCTGCCACCAGTGAAGCTGCGGTGAAAAGTCTTTCGTCATAAAAAGAGCAGCGAGAAGTGATGAATCGTACAAACGGACACACTTTATGTACACTTCCCCTCTCAGAGGCTGTCATGGTGTTGTCGCATGTGGTCGTTCACATTATTTTAATTCAACTGGAAGCGACGAGAGAGAAAAGAGCAGCAGGTGTCTGCGAGATGAACGAGACAGACAAAGAGGAAAAGGACCGTTTATGAATGAGAGGAGGTGAAATAGAAGATCTGAACACATGCGGTGACGGGATGAATGGGAGGCGGGAGGTAGAGGAGAGAGGAGACGCTGGACGAGACAGAAAAGCGTGAATGAACCTTGTTAAGTGGTAATTTTTTTGAGCACACAGTGTCTCCACCTTGTAGGTTTGTGCAGCATTGATAAGGGTTAGATAAAAGGCTGGGTAGAGTAGAGTAATAGATCAGAGCGTGTGGTGAATAATAAACACACTGTTAGCCAGTAACATCACTGGTCTCATACTGGAGCATGACAACAATGACTCAACAAATGCACGACGGGAGAACACAGCAGCACACATAGCTGTGTTTGGTTTTACAGTTAATTAGTACAATAATGATACAAATAAATAATACAAAAATACTTTACTGAAGCCAATCGTCCATGTACGGAAGCCCTGAGAGTCAAGTGACAATAAAAAGATTCTGGTGATTCATTTTCTAAATCTGATCTGATTGTTTTCTCTCCTGTGTTCATGACTTAACAACAGATGAAAAAAGGTTTTGCAAAGATCATTTTTCTAAGTTTTCTAAGTTTGGCAGGGGATTTTTGTTGTTGTTGTCAGGATCAAGTGTTTCATTATTCATATTTATGATATAGACACACTGTTGGGGAGAAACTCAGACCTGATCAGCTGTGTGTAGGTTCGGTGTTATAAAGTATGACCCAAGATATCCGAACATACCGGAGCAGTGAGTTAAACTTGATTTTGTTGGCGGCTGAAAGTGCTCAGAGAGAGAAAATGAGAATGTGTTGTTATTCTCACCTCATGAATACTTTTATGCGAAACACAGTAATGATTGTACAACGTGCAGAGCATTAAAAAGACCCAGTTTCATCTCACTCTCTCAATACATTATAATTATGCTTCTCACCTTCACTAGTGGATTTTCTCCGTCCCTTTTGTTTGCCGTGATATATGATGTGAGATTATTGCTGATTGGAGAAGAGTCATTTCAGAGGAAGACATGACGAGTTTCCAGCTTCTCAGTGTTGTGTCAGCGTTGTACGTATAGTCATGGAGGACATAATCAGACATTTACCTGATTAACTTCACTGTATGCATCTCTTGTAGACACAATATTACATAATTAAACCAAAGTCTGTTTAATGACATGTCAGTTCCATGTTGGTAACAGCAGCTATGACTCACTCAAATGTTTCCACTCACTTCGGCTTTTACACGTTTTACACCCAGTGGTTTCTGTCACAAGGTCTGTGGTTACCAAACATCCTCATAGTTCATTATAGAGAAGATTAAGATATCCAGAATAGATTATCTATTTACTTTTCTGGAATTAACAGCACCCATGGAGAGTAAAATATCAAGTAAGTAATAAAAATACCACTTTACCAATCAGTTGAACATAAACCTATAAGTCCTTTACTTGATCCATCTCTCAGGCCTTTTCATTTCACCTTAAAGGGGCAGTTCAACCAGAATTAAATATGTTTTCCACCTTACCCAGAGTGCTCTATCCATCCAGATGGTTTCTGAGTGATTCACCTAGTTTTGGAGATACCTGCTGTCACTCTAATACAATGGAGCTGAATGGCGCTCGGTTTTGTGGCGCTAAAAGCACCAAAGAAATACATTTGAAAAGCTCAAAAGCAACGTTTCTTTTACTGAAATCATGACCCAGTTACTCAAGATAATCCACAGACCTTGTTGTGAGCAGTTTCATAGTTTCATGTAGGAACTATTTTCTGCTGAACTGGTGTAGTTCAAGTACGAGGCCTGTGAATTATCTTGAAAGAATGATTAATTTAAATTAAATGACTCTTCTCCAATCAGCAATAATCTTACATCGTATATCATGGCAAACAAAGGGACGGAGAAAATCCATTACTTAAAGTGAGAAGCGTGATTATAATGTATTGAGAGAGTGAGATGAAACTGGGTCTTTTTAATGCTCTGCACGTTGGACAATCATTACTGTGTTTCGCATAAAAGTATTCATGAGGTGAGAATAACAACACATTCTCATTTTCTCTCTGAGCACTTTCAGCTGCCCACAAAATCAAGTTTAACTCACTGCTCCAGTATGTTCGGATATCTTGGGTCATACTTTATAACACCGAACCTACACACAGCTGATCAGGTTTGAGTTTCTCCCCAACAGTGTGTAGGTCTCATTCTGCCCTCTGTGAAACAAGACAGCATCATTCAGTCGTAGTATTTTATTCATTAAATAAATAAACAAAGCTTATTAACCTTACATGACCTCCTCCTCCTCCTCCAGAGACGTGGATTAGACCTCTAGGATGGAAATACTGGACCCACAAGTCAGATGTTGGACTTCCTGCTGGAATACTAAACAAACAGAAATGAGCTGACTGGCCTCAAGGTGATTTAGATTATTGGTTCTCAAAGTGGGGTCTGGGGACCCCCCAAGGTCCTTGAGGGGGTGCCCATAAAAACGGGGAGTAGTTTAATTTCACCAATATTTTATTCACTAGAAGTTAACACAATGTATAAGAATGACTATTCTGACCATGGTACAGTCTCTACTAGATCATATCTAACAACTATCTCCTCAGATCAGGGTCCCCAGGACAAAAACCTTATCAAATGGGGGTCCACAGCTCGTTACATATCAATATGTAGTCCTTGACATGAGACCTGACTTGAGAACCAATTGTCTAAGTACCCAATGGTTCAACTGTCAGCTGAAGGACTGATTAAGAATAAACATCACATTATAATATTCAGTAAACAGCATCCAGTTCTATATCATAAATATGAATAATAATCATAATAATCAAAATCAAAATGTATCCAAAGTGCTGATTCTGTTATGTATAGCTTTCATTAAATCCTATTCCCTTAGCAAGTGTCCAAATGTCCCACTCATAAGGGGTGAACACTAATGTTACAGTAAGCTAACGTTAGCTATGCAGTCGACTTAACCTAAACTAGGTTGTAGCTGTTGATTAGCCACAAACAATGTTTTTCACTCGCTAGCTATTGGAGGAACGGCTAACGTCAGTATAGCTAATGCTAACAGCAGATTAGCTCTGCTCTAGCCAAAAGAAAGACATGACAGTAACGTTATATAACTACTTTGTGTTTATGAAGAAATTAAAACTCACCTGGAAGAAAACATGAAAGCTTTTAGTTCTATTTAGACCATAGAGTAGTGCTGCACTTCAGCCTCTTGTGGCCACAATGAGTATTACAACAACAAACACTTCGAAAAATGATCCTGACAAAAAAAAAATCACCTGCCAAAACTTGTTCTCCCACCTGTTTCACAGATTTAAAAAAAAAGAAGTAAGGAACTTAGAAAGATTATCCTGATAAAACCTTTTTGTTTCACCTGTTTTTAAGTCATAAACAGGAGAAAAAACAATTTAGATCAATATTAGAGAATGGATCACTTGCCTCTCAGGGCTTCTGTATTCACGCTTTAACCACATTTAATATCATCTTTATATACAGATTTTTAAATGTTTCTTCTAGTTATGTTTGAATACAGTACTTTACTCTCACTTTAAGCATTATTCCATTCCTGCTGTGTATTTTTCACACAGTATGTAGTTTGTTGAGGAAATCAGAGTCAAAGTGATGTAATTCCTCCACAGGTATTTCAAAATTTCATCTTATTTTAAAGGAGTTGCATATTATAAACTAAATAAAACATGAATATCAGCAGGTGTGACTCAATAATTCGTGATTCAGTTCCTGTTAGTGCAGGTTGTTCTTCTCCCGAGTGTCCCCCCCCCCCCCCCCTTTTTTATAGTCATAAAAACATCAGTGCTGTTCATAAATCTGCCGGCTGTATGTTCATGTGGAACCAATGCGACATGATTCAACTCCTCGCACGGCTTTTATCAGCGGCGTGTAAAGACTGTCACCTCTGCACCTCCTGAGTCTAATCGAAAAAGGTGATCTTCAAAGGGGGAGACACTGCGGTGAAATTGTCACGACTGTGCAGGTCGCAGGAGTCACCGCCTTCCACCGTCGCTGCTTAAAGATAAATATTGGAGAACAGAGAAAAAGAAGTGAAATCAGATTTTTTGGGGGCTTTTATTCAAACATCAAAGCGGTGAAACGCTCGACACAGGAGTCAGAACTAGAGCTGAGGTCCCAGGTCAACATCGCGTCCTAATTAGTTCGTTACCTTTTACTGTAGAGAGTCGACTGTTCAGAGGACGACACAGTTTATCTCTCATGTAATTTGGCAGAGATTGAGAATGAAAATTGCTCTATTGTTCTCTTTATTGCCCCTTCATACGAAGGGAAATGACTTCTATTTCTGCTCATCTGGTTGAGTCAGATGAATAAAAACAATCTGAAGCTGATCGGGAAAATGTTTCAACAAAATGCGGTTTAGATCGATCCTGTGAGCTCCTGCTGTCCTCGATTGTTTCCTCAAACTAGAGATCAGAGAACCTCCAACAAGGCTGCACAATCATCGAAAATATTTTTGTATTTTGAGCTGCTTCAAAAAGGCATAATGACAGAAAATCATTATGATTGTCTGTCAGTTTATGAGAAAATTAGACCCTCTCTGACTCTCAGGCTCATTTTCAATTTTTTCTGCTGTTCAACAAGCAATAAACTAATGAATGAGTGCAGCAGATTCACTCGAGTGTATGAAGTGATTCATCAGAAAATACAGAAAATTTACTCTTTAAAACATCCTCGTTTGGTCTAAAAACAACTAATCACTTGTTTATTTGCCAAACCTTCCACCAAACAGTGCTGCTTTATGTTTTCCATGTAAAGAAAGGAAAATAAATATAAATAAAGTCGCAAGATGATGTCACAAAGTAAGATGCAGAGAAAAAATGATGTACATGTTAATGGTGTGCCCGAATACAAGTAGTGGGTTTTATACGAATATTTGTTTCATACAAATATTTTAAAAATGATTTGTTGGGGGTGTTCCTCAGAGATAAAGCTGAGCTACTGACACAAGCAAAGTGGTCCCAACAGACTCTCCATAACCTGTTGTTCTTCTTCTCCTTTCCACAAAGTTAAGCTGTAAAAAATAGGCAATAAATGAAAAGTGCAAAGTAATAATCGCCTTTGAAGTTCCTCCCTACACGTTACACTGTGTTATGGGTGTATAAATAGATAAGTCTGGCTGTAATGAGGCGATGAGTAAAGTTTTAGCTCAGTAATCATAATTTAAAGTGTAATAAAACACAAAACAGGATTTTTAAGCCTCTTTCCATTTTTATTTGAATACAAATACAGATACAAATACAAATACTGGATCTGTCTGTTTCAGTCATTTGTCTTAATTCCTTGACATTTAAGATCTTTTTTTTTCTTTCTAGACAAATAGAAACAAATGCACCTTCAGTAACATGAACTCTTAAATAGTTGGCAGGACTGTAAAGGACGTGTGTCTATAAACCAGCAGTCAGGTGTCCATATGAACAGTGAAAGAGGTTTTCCTCGCTGTAATCATTCCTTCTGTTCATACTGGATATTAAAAGATCCTTCAAATGTGCTTTCAATGGAAGTGATGGAGGTCAAAATCCACAGTGTGTCCACAGTAGGGGTGTGCCCAAATACAAATACGCTATTCTGCAAAGCACAAATAGTGGGTTTTATACGAATATTTGTTTCATACAAATATTTTTAAAAATTATTTGTTTTCGGGAAGAAAAAAAAAACATGTCAAATACCAGCGTGCAGGCCGGTTACATCACTATCTCAGTGTCTCTCCTCTGCTCCGCTGTGACGTCTATCAGCAGGTCTCAACGAGGGGAGTCACATCCACCTGCTACATGACGCACATTTCCTTATTTGGACATCACTCCCGGTGTTGGTTGTGTTCTCCCAAGGGAACACTTCATGAACACTTATTGTAACACTTTAATTTTCTAAAATTAAAAGCGTAATAAAAATAAAAACAGGATTTTTAAACCTCTTTCCACTTTTATTCGAATACAAATACAAATAATTTTGCTGCCTCAACAAATACAAATACTGGGATCTCTGCACATCCACAGTGTGTCCACACAGTCATTTAAAAGCTTCGTCAGTCTGAGTTATTCATATCAAGTGGATATCTGACACATTTACAGTCTTTTTAGCATCAAATTCCCTCTTTGTGTTTCCTCGGACAGTGTTTCCCTGTTGAGCTGCAGGTGGAAGTATAGTGACAAAAAGAGGAACTTTGGCACTAAAAAGACTGTAACGTTGACAGATATCTACTTGATTTGACTCATTTGGACGCTGAAGCTTCATATTAGCTTCACCACTTCCATTGTAAGGTCATTATGAAGGGATCTTCTAATGGTCAGTATGAACAGGAGGAATGATTACAGCAAGAAAAACAGGTTTCAATCATTTGGGTTCCCGACTGTTTTAAGACACACTTGAAAAATGATGACCTCATCCTTTTTTTAATCTGCTAAATTCCACTGAAATCAGGTTTTTAAGGTGTCCTGCTAATTAACAGATTAACCTGTACAGTCTATTAAACTCACAAACAGGACTGAAAAGCTCTTCGGTGGAGGTAATACATAAAATCCAATCAACCTTTAAACACTGTGCCTGAGGCTGAGCGGAGCTGCTTTAAATAATGCTTCAGTGCGGAGGATGATTGATGGCCTTGTTAGGCCGAAGGATTTATTAAATCGATAATAGAGTTGATGATGCGTCCCTAATGAGCTCGCTCTGCTTTTTAAAAAAAATAACAACATAAAGCTGAGCATCACAGCGAGCGGGGGGGTGGGAGGGGGGGGACACACGCCGTTTTCATCTTTGCCATCTGACCTTCTACAGTCGCAGCGTTTCAGCGGCTCTGCCCCGCTTTAATCTTTTCATTTAACCTTTATTAGCTGCAGCTCTGTGAGGGAACGTCTGTGTGTGTGTGTGTGTGTGTGTGTGTGTGTGTGTGTGTTTGTGTGTTTTGCCCTGCACTCGCCGCTCAGGAGAATTACAATCTGCTCTGTTAAAGCAGCAGACCGCCAGTCAACACACACGGATGAAATATTTCATTCTCAGATTTTGCTCATTCCAACAAACACTGAGCTGCTGCAGATTTAACATCTCCAGTCAGCCGCCTGCACAGCGTTTAAACATCTACATTCAGACGAGTCTCACTGATCTCTATCTGTGTTTACTGTCGTGGTTTTATGGTCTGATGCTGCTTTTATCCTTTTTTTTTGTCCTTGTTTTTATTGTTGAACTCTTATGAACTCATGAAAGGAGAGATTTTTGTCTTTTTTTTCTGAATTGAACCTCGGAAGATAAAAATAAATGAACTCCGGGTGCAGTTCACACACACACACACACACACACACACACACACACACACACACACACACACCTGCCTACCACTGGATGTTTAGCTGTTTCACTCTGAGTGTGAAACTGTAAACATCATCCATCCATATTTACATACTGCACTTTGCTCCATCTTGTAATCCATTTATCTGTTGATTTATTCATTCCTCCGTCATCTATTTATTCATTAATCATCCAATTATCCATCCATCAGTCTATTGATCCATCCATCAAAATGTGTGTTTTTCCACATTCTGTATTTCTATTTCATGCTTTTACATAAAGAGGGACACATCAATGCTCTCTGGCATTTCCTGATGTTTATATTCTGTTCTGATGTCAGATGGTCAAAGTTCAGAAACTTGAGGTGAACGTATGTAGAAATGTTATCTGCAAGTCAAGAGTCAGGGCTTCAACCTGCTCTGTACCCACTATGCCAGCTAACAGCCGTCCATTGTTGCCTTGGTTGCTAAGGCGGTTGCTAAGGTGTTTCCATGTGTTGTCCGCTCTCATATTTCAGATGTGATTCAGCTCCAACATGTACAGATAGATTTGAGAAGTTGACACATTAGCATAATGTGACCAAGAAGCTCCACATATAGACTTCATCTAATTCAATCCAGGTGTGGAGCCGATCAATGACGTCAACATAACAAATAATTTACAATATTTACCACATGAAACTCAAAGCTATCAAATCCATATTCATCACTGGGGTAATTTTGTTAATCAAGTGTTCTGCTTTTTATGGTTTCCTGTTCTGATGTCGGATGTTAAACGTGGTCAAATTCCAAAATATGAGATGAACGTACGTAGAAATGCTGCCTGCAAGTCAAAACTCAGGGCTTCAACCTGCTCTGAACGCTTCGTTTGCAATGTTTTTTTCTACGTTGCTGATGAGCTGATGTCTGCACATTGCACATGCCCATAAATGACATCTATTGTTAGCCTTGGTTGCTAAGGTGGTTGCTAAGGTGGTTGCTAAGGTGTTTCCATGTGTTGTTCAGCTCCAACATGTACGGATGGATTTGAGAAGTTGACATTTGGAGTAAAGAAGGAGAAAAAGAAGTGAAATCCTGCTACTATAGTTTGTTTACGTAGCCTCCGGAGCCGGAGGAAGCTTCCTGAAAGCTGACCAATCAGAACAGAGTGGGCTCATCAGGAGGCGGGGCCTTAAAGAGACAGGAGCTAAAACAGCCTGTTTCAGACAGAGGCTGAACTGAGGGGCTGCATAAAGGACCAGTAGAAGATAAATAAGGAGTTTTTAACTGGAAATCATACAAAGATATTCCAGTAGAGCCCCAGAATATAAATATAGAGCTGGAAATGTGTAGAACATGACGATCTCCTTCATACTTAACATAGAAACTTGTTTGTTTCTGTGATTTTGGCTAAAAATACTACAATACTCATGAGCCTCGGCTGCTGTTGCTATGGAGAAGAAGCCGGTCAGAGGAATCAGAGCGTAATAAATTAAAAACACCTTGTTGTTGCTGAATTCACTCAAAAGTGACACAGAAATTAAAACTGTACACGGTGAAATCAGCTTCTGTTCGCTGTTAGCGGTGCACATGACTGAATTTTAAGCTCTGTGATTGGATGTTTCTTGGGAGTTGTAGTTAACATCTATCTTGAAGTTTTTATGTCTGGTCTTGTGCCTTCGACTTCTTACTAAAGAACCAGATGTTTTCTAACATCTTTAGTTCATGTTGATCCAAACTGTGAGTCACATGATTATTCATCCATTAACTCATCATTTCATCAGTTTCAAATAAGCTTTATTGGCATGAATGTCAAAGTTACATCATAATCTAAGGCTAAATTAAATCCTAATCGATATTTACATTTATACAAGACGACAAAATATATAATCACAAGACGTTAAATAGACTTTAAACAGTTGAATCCATCAGAACGTCTCTCTCAGTGTGAATGTGAGGCTCCCTCAGAAGAAGCAGATGGCCGTTCACTGTTAGACGACTGACACACACACACACACACACACACACACATATACACACACACACACACACACACACATACAGAGTGATGTGTAGACAACAATCTGTGCTGCATAATAGGTCACACAAACACATGCTGCAGCATTTGTGTATATGTGTGTGTGTGTGTGTGTGTGTGTGTGTGTGTACTGTATACACATTCATAGTGTTGAGCCGGCAGTCTGACGACCTTTCACCTCCATCACTGAAGCTCCTCCTGCAGTCTTCAGTCACCTTGATGTGAACGAACTCGTCCTGCAACAGAAAAACATCACAGTCAGAACGACAACGAGAACATGCTGAGTGTTTGTTTAACTTCATCCTCCTGAAACACAATCCTTCCCTCTCTCTACCACTCTCTCTCTCTCTCTCTCCCTCCCTTTCTCTCCCTTCCTCTCTCTCCCTCTCTCTATCCCTCTCTCTCTCTCTCCCTCCTCCCTCTCTCTCCCTCCTCTCTCTCCCTCCTCTCTCTCTCCCTCCTCTCTCTCCTCCTCCCTCCTCTCTCTCCCTCCTCTCTCTCCCTCCTCTCTCCCTCCTCTCTCTCCCTTCCTCTCTCTCCCTCTCTCTATCCCTCTCTCCCTCTCCCTCCCTCTCTCTCTCTCCCTCCTCCCTCTCTCTCCCTCTTTCTCTCTCCCTCCCTTCCTCTCTCTCTCTCTCCCTTCCTCTCTCTCCCTCCTCTCCCTCTCTCCCTCCCTCCCTCTCTCTCTCTCTCCCTTCCTCTCTCTCCCTCTCTCTCTACCTCTCTCCCCCTCTCTCTCTCTCTCTCTTAGCATTTTATAATCAGTATATAAACATTTAATAAACGGTTTATAACACACTATAACGTAGTTGTATGTAGATATAAATGTTTATTAACGTATCTATAATAATATAAAATATTTCTTTATGGTTGTAATTATTGATAAAAACTGAACATTAATAAACAATTTAAATGTCATTATATCTGCTTATAACTACATTATAATGTGTTATAGATCATTTATTAATTAAACTGTGATGGAGCTGTTAGCTTGTTAGCTTGTTAGCTTGTTAGCTTGGTGCTAATGTTACGTTTCCTGGACTAAACTCCACTTTTACACTATTATGTGTTTACAGTGTTTTATTAAATTAAGCGTTTATTTTTATTAAAATGACATAAAAACAGAGTTTCATGATTTAAGTCATAAACTTTCATCATAAAGTCGTTTTAAGAGCAGAATTAAAGACAAAACAACCAAAACTCATTCGTCTCTTTTATTCACCCAAAATATATCTTACACTATGTTTTATTTATTTATTACTGTTTTATCTTATTTTACTGTATTTGAGGTATTTTATTCAAGTTTTTAGGATTTTATTTAATTAAGGTTTATGACTCCAGTGTTTTATTATTCAGCACCAAACGATGAATCAATCAGCAGCTTTAGTTAATAACTTTGACCTGTATATGGAATTTTATCATGTAAAACAGATTTTTGTGTCTTACAGTAACTTCAACCTTCAACTTGTGTCAGAAATCAATAAAAACAGAAAACGGTTGTTTTCTTGAAGCTCACAGCAACACATGATTGTTTCCCAGCTTGTCGTAAACTGTGTGTGTAATTTCCTGTCCAGTCAGGAGCAGCTGAGCGGCGTTCAGGTGAAGCCAAGAAACCCTCCGAGGAGATAAGAGAGAGAGAGAGAGAGAGAGAGAGAGAGAGAGAGAGAGATCGGATCTGCGCTCTCATTGGTTCTCGGCGTGTTTGAACGCTTGGCTGCCGCCGGCTCTTGTTTCTGCGCTGTCAGACATGTTGGTCTGTGCTGTTCCCACTGCTGCAGCCAACACAACAACAAAACTCATTATAAATAACCTTGGAAAGAGGAAACAAAGTGTGTGTGTGGGTGTATGTGTGTGAGTGTCTGTACAGTTTTTTTCCTCCTTTTTTCATTCCACCAAATCAAACGTCCTGGTTGATTTGAATAAATCACAATCTTAACTGCTTCCTACGTCTCTGACAGCTCTGCCCACATCTCGCTCAAAAAAAAAACAAAACTCTCCTCTCGCTGGCGACAAGGAAAAAAACATCAAAGCTGCCAGTTTTTATGATTTTCGCCTTTTCTCTTAACTCCACGGCAGCAGAAGCAAAAAGACTCAAGACCTCAAAAAGAAAAACAGGCCTGAAGCTGTTGGCATGGCGACAGACGGGCAAAGCAAACGGAGGAGAAGGCAGCGAGATGATGAAGACCCCGGTGTTTGAAACACTTGAAAAGCTGCAGATTTACTTGATTTTCACACTCAAACATGAACTGAAAAGGAAGCGGAGAGAGACGAGGAGAGAGAGAGAGAGATAAGAAAAGAATGACTGCAGATGAAGATAAAGAAAGGTTTCATTAAAGAGCCCAGAAGATGAAGAAAAAAAAGATCAAGGCGACTGAGAAAAGAGGGCAACAGGCAACAAAAGCAAAACATCAAAGCTTCAACAAGGTGGAAGTAGAAATCAGCTCTGTGCAGTCAGGAAGAAACAAGACTAACTACTGCTAGCATGTTGATGTTTAGCATAATGTGACCAAGAAGCTCCACATATACTGTCGACTTCACCTAATGCAATCCAGGTCTGGCACCAATCAATGACATCATCTGTTCTGCTTTTTATGGTTTCCTGTTCTGATGTCGGATGTTAAACGTGGTCAAATTCCAAAATATGAGATGAACGTACGTAGAAATGCTGCCTGCAAGTCAAAACTCAGGGCTTCAACCTGCTCTGAATGCTTCGTTTGCAACGTTTTTTTTCTACGTTGCTGACAAGCTGATGACAGCCCATTGCACATGCCCATAAATGGCATCTATTGTTAGCCTTGGTTGCTAAGGTGGTTGCTAAGGTGTTTCCTTCCATGTGTTGTTCATGTTGTCCAACATGTACGGATGGATTTGAGAAGTTGACATTTGGAGTAAAGAAGGAGAAAAAGAAGTGAAATCCTGCTACTATAGTTTGTTTACGTAGCCTCCGGAGCCGGAGGAAGCTTCCTGAAAGCTGACCAATCAGAACAGAGTGGGCTCATCAGAAGGCGGGGCCTTAAAGAGACAGGAGCTAAAACGGCCTGTTTCAGACAGAGGCTGAACTGAGGGGCTGCATAAAGGACCAGTACAAGATAAATAAGGAGTTTTTAACTGGAAATCATGTAAAGATATTCCAGTAGAATATAAATATACACCTTTTAGAAGTTGTTGAGATATTTAACTTTGGAACAAAATGGTAAACCGACCGACTGACAGACACTAACATACATGAAGCTGTTCTGCTAGCTGTAAAATGCACCTTATTAGGCAGATGATGGTCAGTGAAACCGTCAACAGGTTTCTTAAAACAGGTAAAGACTCAGAGACGTGTGTGAGATGTCGGTTGCTGCTGATGGAGGCGGTGCAGCCCTGCAGTCTGACACTGAACAGCCTCTAATGTACAAACAGTGAGGGGATTTTCCATGTTGTTCTTAATCCTCTAAAAGCTGCTGGCAGAACGCCGAAGTTCCCTCTCCGTGTCTCTTTATATTCAATTCAGTTAAATGAAGCTCTACTCGCATGGCGTTTTGATGCTAAAACATGTTGCCAAAGCATCTACTGTACATAAAGAGAGTAGAATAAATCATGTATGCAAGGAATGCATTTAAAAAGTGGTGATGTGCTGAAACTTTAAGCAAATGAGAACTAAACAACTGTGTAGAACTGTGGATGTTTTATTCATTATGTCTGTAGTAGTTGTTGGTGAGTTGATGGTATTGTATCTAATGATTATTACTCTATCTATCTATCTATCTATCTATCTATCTATCTATCTATCCATGTATCTATCTAAATACAGCAGGAAAAACACAAATTATAAACTAATACAGTCTATTATATGTAAAGTGATGTTATCCCAACTTGTTTTTGTGTATGTTTGCAGCTGTTTATCACAGAAATGATTAATAATTCCATTTTAAAAATGTTTTACGGTCTGCAGACATGAATGAGATATTGTGTGAAAGCATCACATCAACACTTACAATAAAGAGCCGGAGTGAAACCAGAACTTCCTGGTTCTGTTCCAGAAACAGGAAAACCTCATTAAAAAATCTCATTAACATGTAACTCTGCTAATTAGTAGAAACGCAGCCTTGGAACAGAAGCTTACACACAGTATGACACAGTATGTCGTGTGTCTCGCTTCATATGTTTAGATAAGGACGGGAGTTTTCTGAAAAGCCGTCTGATATCGTTGTTTATTCAATATTTATGTTTTTTTAGCAGCGAGTCGCAGCGAGTTCAGACATGTCTAATAACAGCAGCCAGATAGCAGAATCACTGTGGCTCAGATCCAGCCCACATATCTTCCCACATATCGCGTGGAGTGATGGCACTCGGGTGGTTGCTCCCATGTCCCAGATCTGGGCCACAAGCAAGCCATAGCAATGCCATATGTCAACAAACCAGATAAACCAGATAAACTGGCCCACATCCAGTGAGAGCGCCGCATCTTTACCAAAGAAGGCCCACATTTGATTTGGGATATTTGGGCCATATTTGCTATTTTACATGTGGGTCATTTCAGGTTCACACCTATTTTGTCAGATGGTGTCAGATAGTCAGATGATAGATAGATAGATTTATAGATAGATAGTCAGATGATAGATAGATAGATTTATAGATAGATAGTAGGGGTGTGCCCGAATACAAATACGTTATTCGGCAAAGCACAAATAGTGTTTGTTTGTTGTTGTTTGTTTGTCGATTACATCACTATCTCAGTGTCTCTCCTCTGCTCCGCTGTGACGTCTATCAGCAGGTCTTAACGAGGGGAGTCACATCCACCTGCTACATGACGCACATTTCCTAATTTACTACTGACACAAGCTTCATGAACAGTTATTGTAACACTTAAATTTTAAAATTAAAAGCATAATAAAAACAAAAACAGGATTTTTAAGCCTCTTTCCACTTTTATTCAAATACAAATAATTTTGCTGCCTCAACAAATACAGATACAAATACAAATACTGGACTCTCTGCACATCCCTAGTAGATAGATAGATTATATGCTGTTGTAGTCGACGACAAAAATATGTCAGTTTAACTGCAGCTGCTGCTTAAAACCTGGAAAATTAACAAAGAGAAAATCCAAAGGTTTGATATATTTTATTACTACTTTCTTTTTTTTTAATCTTGTGGCACCCTTATGACATATTGTATCCTAGGCAACCACCTATATCTCGCCCCTGTGTGAAGCGCTGTGACATCTGCTTTTGAATAAACTACTTTTTTTACAATCTCAGCTTCACTGGGCGAGAGGCGGCGTACATCCTGGACACCAGTCACACATATAGACAATTTACAGTCACAAGTTAACCTAACCTGCATGTTTTTGGTCTGTAGGAAGAAGCTGGATCACCCGGTGAGAACCAAACACACTCAAAAACCACATGAGTTCAGTCTGCATACTGACATCTGTCAGCAGGTTCTACTTTGTCACTTTCCGAGTGTGAACATACAGAATCTGACCTTCTTCCTCTTTCGTCCCTCCGAGCCCATCACACTACTCACAATACATCAAATGAATTAGCCAGAGTGTCGTCTCTTTATGGTTTTAAGTGTTCGTTAGCAGCTCTGGAGCCATCTGAGGTTCACTGTGGTACATTTTGACAATTTAGAGATTTCTATCAGGTGCAGCCATAAATTATTTCTTTGTTTCCGTCTCTTCTTAAAAGAAAGATGAAATATAAAAATGTAAAAACACAAACAGCAGCTGAACTTTGAAGTGAACGAGTTTAGGCGTCACTGCTCTGCATGTGATCATATTAATTAAAGTCAGTGAACACAACACTACGTCTCAGTATGACTCATAGAAATGACATAGAAAGGTTTTATCCACAGTGGAGCTGCTTTGTTGGTTTGGACTAAAATTACTTCCATTCATAGTTTAGCTTTTAACTCCACTTCCAGCTGTTTTTATGTTCGTTTTCAATTTGTGTGTAAAAATAACCTGAGTGGAAATATCAGACATTTAAAAACACATTTGTCTGAGGTGGAAAAGTTTGTGTATCAGTAAAAATTAAATGTGACTAAGTTCAATGGAAACAGACTTTATAGTAAACTCCTGGTTAATTGGAGTAAACTAATTGGCCATAAATGTACAGTGGGCGGGGCCAATCGTTTACCAATCAGGGTATCAATGAGAGTTGACTTCAACACGGTTTGTTTTCTGGTTTGTTGTTGTGTTTTCTGAAATGTTGTATTTAGTTATGTAGTTTTCTTAAATGTTGCATTTTGTCCAAGCGGCACCTCGGGGCCACCGTACTTTTCAGACATGTTGTGCATTTACATTTAACATATAAAACATCCAAAAAAACCCAAATGTGTCTGAATTTGAATGTGAAATGATAAACGTAAAGATCCCCTCCAGACATGTTTTAAGACATATAAAAAAAAATACTCCTGTCTGATGTGGTTTGTCCATTAAAATAAATAAATAAATAAATAAAAAATAATAATAATAATAATAATTACCACAATCAAATCCTTAAATTGGCATCTATTCCTTCTCCCTCATTAAAAATCCAGAACAAATATGTAAATATATTTCATTTCAGTGTTCTGGAGGCTTGAAGTTTCCACGTCACACTTGTGCAAGTTGAATATTGAACCGGGATTGACTCCAAACTAGTTGTGATGTCACAAATTCACACAATCACAAGTTTATATATAAAAATAATTGAAGTTGAGCACAGAGAAACTCTCCGTCTTCAGCAGATAAATGTGAAAACAAACTGCACACACACACACTTCACTTTTTCCAGTGTAAAAAAACTGGATTCATATGGAGAGAAGCTGAAACATTCAGGGAACTCTGGGTAATGCTGCCCTCTGCTGTATTAAACCTCAAACTGCAGCTGATCAGTCATGTGACCTCCTGACTCATCTGTTCAAACAGATCAGACATGTATTACATATATTATATTATATATTATCATCCTTTAAACTGTTAAGAGTTCTGACTTGTGACTGACAATATAAATAAACAATATAATGTAATTTAATGTGTGTAGATTTATATTATGGAATAATTTAATTCAGATTACACATTAAAAAGTGTCCAGAATTTTCAAATATATGTATTTTTCAAGAATACAGATAAAACAAATGGACACAGATTAGAAAGTAGGACTTCCTGTGATGTTTGAGTTTTATTTTTGCAGGTTAAAATTAAATAAAGTACATAAAACAAACATGAAACCTGGTGTGAAGGTAGAAGGAAGTTTGGGACGAGTCGGACCGCAGAGTGAAGGAATCTCTGTAGAGGACGTCAGTTGATGCTGCGTGTTGTATGGATCAATAATTACACCATATTATTATATTGCAGTACTCATTGTTATATTGGCCCTGCACAGCCACCGTAGTTCAGTGGTCTATAAGGTTTATAACATATCAAATCATTTTTACTGTAGAATGATACAGTAACAGTAAATATACAGTAACTGTTCTGTTCTTCTCTGTGACTTCAGTAAATATAAACAGACCATAATGAAGGGAAACTCCCAACACTGTGGTGGAAACCACTAAAACTGCTTTCCATACTGGTATCGCAGCTCCGTCACTCCGTCACATCTGATGTCTCTTCATCACTCAGACAGAGTTGATATCTTGAGAGACGCCGTTGTTCCTCTGGATCTCTGTCAGTCTAACAGCGTTATCTGATGTCACCAGGCTGCAGATGTCAGGTGGAGAAACTGGTCGTCGTCCAGTTCTACATACTGGGATTCAGAAATAGAGCTGTGTTTGTACTGGACTGTGTTCCTCATGTAATACTGTAACTGGAACACTGGAACATGAATAATGACAGTAGTGAGTGACTACATACCTGTTCCCTGCTGAATATTTATTATTATTATTATTATTATTATTATTATTATTAATATCATGTCATTTTAAGGCCTCGGTTGATTACATGCTCCACAATCGCCTCTTCCTCTGTTTTGATGCCTTCCCTTCACTTCACCACCACACATCCTCCCTCCTCCTCCTCTTCCTCCTCCTCCTCTTCCTCCTCCTCCTCTTCCTCCTCCTCCTCCTCCTCCTCCTCCTCCTCCTCTATGAGCAGGCAGTTGTCTCTGTTCATCGTTTACCCGTCCAGGTTCCTCCATGTTCAGAAGTTGTGTTGATTGTCTTGTGGTCGAGCTCTTTAAATATGTTTGACAACATTCATTCATTCATTTATTTTTCAGTTTATTTCAAACATGTAAAAATAAACAGATAAAAAACAAAAGAAGAAGAATATAATGAAATAAACAATAAACTCAAATCCCCATAAACAAGACAGATTAAATATTACATGTTTAAAAAGGAGCAGGAAGAAGTATAAACTACTCATCCATAAACTAATATAAACATTTATAACCAATTATCCCAAATATCCACCAGCACGACCCTTCCTCATCCTCATCCTCATCTTCATGAATGTCAGCTGTCATCTAATCTGACAGGAAGTGTGATTGGTTGATGAGAAACTCTCCTTCGTTAGTGACGTTCAACTTTCACCTGACAGGTAATTTACCTGGTAATTTAGCAGACGTTACAAAACTTCCATATAAATGTTTGTAATGACATAAATGATTTATAATATCTGGACTGTTGTGTGTGTGATGACTTACACACTGAAAGAATTCCTGCATGTTTTGGAGAGAACAGTTGGGTTTAGGTTCATAATCAATATATTTTATAATAACAGTCTGATCAGTCAGTGTGTGATGTGTTGTCATGGTGATGAACCTACAGAGATTTATCAGTGACTCTTTATAGTGAATTTCAGCTCATTGTTTAGCTTGAAATTTGAGTAAATTTTAGCTTGAAAATGATCATTCAATCAATGTTTTAGTCATTTTTTTGAAGGAAAAATGGACAAAATTTGCTGGTTTCAGCTTCTCAAATACGTTTCTTTGTCATAGATGATGTTTATATGCACACCGGTATCCTGGTTTAGAAACATTCATTAATTGCAGCTCTAAAATAACAGATCAGTGATTCAGAAACAGATTAAAAACCAACAACAGTAAAATAAACTTACAGCCAAATAAAAGACAAAACTGGAATCACTACAGTTAAAGTCAAACAAAGTCCAGTAAAATAACATTAATGGAACACTGACTGCAAACTGCAACAACTCGGAGATATTTTATAAATAAAACCTTTTAAAAACAGCAGAAATAAAGAAGCGTCCTGCTGGTCCAGAGGTTTAGGATGCTGATCATGTGATTCTGTTTTTCTCTACTGTCTCCGATCAAATAAAAGCAATAAAATACCCCAAAATGAAGCACAATCATCTCTGACTGCAGCTTCCTGAACTAGTCGGACCTGTTGTACATGTGGTCAGTAGGTGGCGCCGCAGGAAGGTAAGAGAAGAAGAAAAAACAAGCATCATCCAAACACATGAAGATATAATGAGGAACATAATGAGCAAATAAATACACAGATGAGTATTCACAGTTGTAGTAGTTTATATTTTCATTCTTTATTACAGTTTTTGCTTTAAAATTTCTGTTTTCTTCCTCTAAAGACTCAAAACTTGAAGCTAAACCTCAAAAAATCAAAATAATTCAAATGCAAAGCTTCAGCATGAAGAACATTCTTATTTCTGTAGATTTATTATATTTAAATTATCTCCACAGCGAGGAGAATATGTCTTATACTTTGTTTTGGTTTGTCTTATTAATATTTCTCATTGGGTTTAAACATCATCAGTAAATAGAGTCTGCAGGGCCAAAATCTGCCTTTTAGTCATATTTTAATTGCATATGATTGACACAGTAAACTTGGAGATGTTGGAGATGCAGAGTGAAGGTCTCTGGCACAACTTCACCTACTTCCAAGGTGCACGGAGAAGAGAAAGAAGTCTAGAAAGAGTCATCCCTGATGAAGGCCACGAGCCGAAACACGTCGGTCAACCAATAAAGTTGTCCTTCATACTACAAGTGATGCTGGAGTGATGCTTTCTAGCCCCTGGACAGGAGCCAACTTTACCCCGTAGATATTATGACGTATCTCTCTCTACCTTCTTGCTTAAGAGGTTGTTTTGGCTTTGTGGCTCGAGGGTTGGAGAGGACATCAGGGAACCACCTGCAGCTGGGTCGTTTAGGCCTCCAGCAGCCAGATGGGTTAGACGCATCACATATTTCACTCACCCATACGTCGCATTCATGACTGGTTCAGCTGACTAACATGATTATATTTTATATTAAGTTAACAATAAATCTCATTTTTAAAAGCTTCCCTCCTTTGTCACTGACTCTGAGTCAGTTCGTGACAATATTTCATCCTTGCTGACACTTAAATATCTTTTTTTGTCTAACTGACCCATTTTCTTTCCATCGCGTGAATCCTCTGAGCAGTAATCAGGTCACCAAACGTCTCTCATTCCAGACAGGTGACGATAACAAACACTTCTGAATTTATGACAAATGTAACATGATCTTCTTAATGACAAACAGTAGATTGTTAACTAATGAATGTGGGTGTAACCACATGCTGACAGTCACACCTGATCGCCTGCATTCTTCCTGGGACTCGTTCACACGACCTTCAAGCAGCTGTTGGAGCGTTTCTGGCTGCATTTTTTTTTTGTTATTTGTTGTTGTTTTTTTTTGTCTGTGCACCTCAAGCTAAACAGACGACATCCAATCACATGCAGACTCTTCCTGGAGTCTGTACGTCACCTTTCAGTCACAAAAGGTCAACAGGAACTCCAGCTGACGCAGCTTTTTTAAGTTTAATTTAAATTAGGTCATTTTTCATGCCCAAGTTTTAATCCTCTTATTTCCTACAGCACCTGAACGCAGCATAATACCTAAAATACCAGTTAGTTTGTGCCAGATAACACGATGCCAGAACATGTTGACATATTGAACCATCACTTAGAAACCATATTAAATCAATAAATCAGCTTTGTTTGGTTACATGTGTCACACAGGTGAGTTTGTTTAGAGTCAAATAGTGTCTTCAAATCCCCCCCAAAAACTCTAAAAAGCAGAAAATGTTCGTGTAAATAGTATTTTGAATGATATAAAGTGTTTTACCAAAGACAAGACACAAAAGGCTGAATGTCACAAGGAACAATAGGCACAAATACAGCTGCAAAATTACATACATTTGTTATTTTTGTTGTTTTATTTCATTTAAAATACCAGTTTCCAAACTTTTTTTTACATAAAAATTAAGTGATTTCTGCTTTGTCACAGGTTACAGCCTCAGTCAGTGTAGACAATGGGACTAATAGTTTTAAAGGACAATACTGTGATTGATAATATTTTTCTTATTGTCAATAAATGCCATGAAAACACAAAAACCAACAATGTGTTAAATGTAAAGTTTCAAATAGTCTCAGTAATTTCCTCAAACAGCTGGATGTTTGGTTTTCATCAAATCTCACTAAAACAGGAGGAAATAGTGCATTTGTTGGGGACTACTTTCCGTGGCGGATGAACCCACGTTTACTGTAGATGTGTCTCCTAGAAATCACGTGTATATACGACTGAATCGCAGCAACAAGTGAGTTTAACACGATGCCGCCCAGATGACTCTTTCTGTCAACATGATGTTATTAAAATGTTAATTAACGTATCAAATGTCACAGACGGTCGTTAAGGTGTTTTCTGTAATTAAAGGAATCACCGCCTGCAGACCTGAAACCATCACAGGTAGACAGCATGGCGGTTGCTTTTGGCTGTTGGTTTGTTGGTGTTTTTAGTCTTTACGTCCAGTTTCAGTGACGACTTGTGATGCAACTGTGAGGTCACCGATTGACCTCTGTGACAGGCCACTCCCACTACGACCTGAAGAAAATCATCTCAGTTTAACTTCTCTTAAAACACAACGTCAGGAAACAAAGAAAAACAACAGCATGAAATAAACAGATTATGACACAAGAAACTATAAAATATGAATCAGATTTGGATAAAAGAATAAAATATTAGAAAACTAAGATAAGAAACATGACAGGTGTAATAATGTCCCTGATCTCGAGCAACATTTGTAGTATTACAAACACCATTTAAATAAAGTAAGTTGGGTATGAAAAAAGGTTAAAAAAAAAAAGTTTAAAAATATATAAAAGACAACCAATCATATACATCCAGACACATATCAGCCAATGGGACGTCTACAATGGTCATGTGACTTCAGGCTGTACACAGCACTCCATAAAGCCTGTATGTCATATCTAATAGGCACATTTTTGGATGAACAAAACACCCAAGTAGCACCCCCTAGTTGCACCTTTCTAGTTAATGAACCAAATATGGCGTCACCCATGTCCCCATGACCACATGACCATATATCCAACCCATCTTTGTAGACGCCTCATTGGCTGATATGTATCTGGATGTATATGATTGGTTGTCTTTTATATTTTTTCATACCCAACTGACTTTATTTAAATGTTGTTTGTAATGTGTTTGATGATGACCCTGATGAAGGCCACGAGCATCGGTCAACTAATAAAGTTGTTCTTCATACAACGAGTGTTGCTGGAGTTCTCATCTCTCTTTAGACTTCCCTCTCTTCTCCGTTCAGCGTTTACTGCAGCCGCAGTGACATTTTAACAAATGAACAAACAGGTTTTTGAGTCATTATATCGTCCAAAATCTTGTTACAAGATCAGGAGCTTTATCTCCATGACGACACTGAACAGAGCAGATACTTTCAAACAGTTACTCATTTAAATGAGTTGTTGAAATTGTCATAAGTTCAATAATTTGAGGGTTAAATCTGTGACTTTGGACCTGCAGTGAAAACACATTTGAAGCTGCAGCTCTGCTGTTAAAGCGAGTGAATGTTGAATTGTTATTAAAAGACCAAATTGCTTTTAAAAATGATTCCCAAACTCATAGAAATGTGATATTTGTGTCTGTTGTTCAAGGTTTCAGCTGCAGTCAAACGAACACTCTGACCTTTAGGAACAGAAAGTGTTCAGAGGTCAAAACAGCTGCAATGATGATCAAACTCAAATGAAGTTTTATTCAAGCTGTTCTTCCTCTGATGCTCCTGTCAGCTGTGCAGAAACATCTTCTGTTTCTGGACTGTTGCTTCAACAAGCAGCAGCAAAGTCTTAATTTTTACTAAATTTTACTTTGTATTTTTGTTATTTTTTGTCAGTTGCTGCTTCCTGAATTGACTGGATAGTTTTTTAGTTTTTTGTTTTTATATTTTGATGAGCTCTTGACAATTTGAATTTCCCTTCAGGGAACAATAAAGTAATATCTATCTGTCTGTCTGTCTATCTATCTATCTATCTATCTATCTATCTATCTATCTATCTATCTATCTATCTATCCACCCATCCACCCAGCCATCCATCCATCCATCCATCCATCCTTTAAAAATAAGAATGATAATATCCAAGTTTACATCCAAATATAATGCAAATTTTATTTTACAGTATATGACTGCAGGTCTGGCTACAGTATCAAACTGCAAACTTCACATTGTACAGCAGAATACTGCAGGCTGATCAATATACAGTAATTAACTGTTGAAGTAAATCATAGCGTCCACAGCTGCCAGCAGTTTACTGTAACTTTACAGGGAGAAGAGACGCAGATCCGGTTCAACAACGTGGTTTTGCAGAGGCTGCACAGGTAGAAACGGTGAGCTGAAACATCCGGAACAGAACTCAGCGCGGACGGTGACAAACAAACAAACAAAGAAACTGTAATTGCTGCACATGTGAGGCGGTGCACAAAAACTCAACAGTGTGAACCAAACACTTCATCTGACAGCAGGAAATCATTCATGTGAGCTAATTAATCTGTTACCCGTCAGGAGATCATCAGCCGTGACAGAGAAGAATGACACAGAAATAAAAACTAACATCTGCTGTTTCAATTTCATATTCATGAGACAAATGACAAGAATCTGAAATATGAGTTAGTATAAAATAAGTTTTACATTCATATATGTACAATATACTTTACTCTTTTAAACTCTACATTTATTTGACAGCTTTAGTTACTTTTCAGATGAAGATTTGACACAATGGATAATATAACAAGCTTTTAAAATACAACACATTGTTAAAGATGAAACCAGTGGTTTCCAACCTTTTTGTCTTTTGACGTCTTACAAAAAGCAGTGTGTAGTCGGGGTCACATTTCACATGTCTATGAGTTGTTAACAGCTCCACCAAATAGTGATTTTTCCCTCTAAACTTCTCACATGCTTTCATTTCAATAAATGTTCAAATGATCCAATATTTCAGCAAAAATCAAAGATTAGAGAAAAAGTCCAAAAACTGAAAACAGATTTGTGTATCAGAACTTTGTTTTTTCTTCTTTCCTCTCCCATTAATCATCTCACCACCCCTCAGATTTATCTGCTGACCCTTTGGAGGGACCCGACCCCTAGGTTGGGAACCACTGGACTAAACTAGCTAACTGTATATAAAGTAGTGTAAACTAGCTCCACCTCCAGCAGCTACAACAGTAACATGCTGCTCTAACACTGATGCTTCACTATTAATAATCTAATGATGTCATATATAATAATATATCAGTCAGAGGGACCAAACCACTACTTTTACTGCAATACTTTAACTACATCAAGCTCATAATACTTATGTACTTTTACTGCAATACTTTGACTACATCAAGCTCATAATACTTATGTACTTTTACTTGTAATGGAGTATTTTGCAGTATTGGTATTTTTACTGCAGTAAGTTCACTGCTGCTTGTAGATGTAACAGTTGTTGTCTTGCTCCTCTCTTGCATCGTTTAAATATCTCGGGATTGAGGGTTCTGGCAGAATATGAGGATGTACTTACAGTTTAATTTTGTCTGAATGTTCATGTTGTAAGACTCGTCTGTAGAGTCGTCTCCAGTCACGTTTTACATCTCAGCATCTGTGTTGTTATGTTGCTGGATGCAACGGTGCTTCTGCATCTGTCGGGTATCATCGGTCCATGAAGGATCTCCAGAGTCACGTCTGTTTGGGCGGAAATGGCAGCAGCAGGCTTCCATATCCGACTCCTCAAAGCTTGTTGTTCCCTGTTAATTATCTGGAACGCTGTGATGCACTTTGGCATCAGAGTTTCTAATCAAGTTGTGGAGTCGCTGCCAAAACCTTGTCATAGCGAACAAAATGTAAAGATGAGTTTCTGTGATTAGTTTAACAATCTGGGCCTGAATTCATCAAACTGCTGAAAGTTAAATTTTGGACTTGAGTGAAAGATAAAATTAAATATTGTTCACTTTTACTCACAAACTTCAAAATAAAAACTATTCATCAAACTTCTTTTGGCTTCAAAATTCTGTTAAATAATAATAAAAACACATTACTGATGCAGTATCATTAAGAATAGAGTCATTTTAGAACTACAGTATATATTATCTGTATTGAACATTTGATAGGATGTAACATCACCTTTTCTTTTTTCTATTGTTGGTGTTTATCAGGGATGCAAACAAACAAACAAACAAGAATAAATCTGTTATTGATTTTACTATCAATCACTTTCTATTCGTCAGTGTGGAACTAAATTCTTATATATATTATATGATTTCTCTGATGTTCCAACATCAGAATCAGAACCACAATTCTGTTTCCATTTCAGGCAATTTCCAATTATTTCATCCCAACATATACATTATAAATAAGAGACTGTTGTTCATTTCATATGTTAATTGTTGTAGATTTATAGATTTCACACAAAAAAATGAACTTATAATTAAACTTGTTCTTGCAGAATAACTCACCCCTGAATTAATTGGAAGGATGATTTTTTTAATGTACAATATGGCAGATGTTGGGTCAATCCATATCTCTGATTGGCTATTCCTTCATGTGATCATTTGGCTGTAAGTAGCAGTAAGTCACTTGATAAATGTGTCTTATTGATCACACTCAGCCAACATTTCTTTTACTTTTAAGTCGGTTCTTTAGAGTATTTTCAGTGTCATTCTTAGAAGTTTGTTAAATAAAGTCTCTAATTAACGGAGGGTTTGTCCTGTGACGTCTATCAGCAGGTCTCAATGAGGGGAGTCACATCCACCTGCTACATGACGCACATTTCTTAATTTGGACATCAGTCCTGGAGTTGGGGGTGTTCCCCAGAGATAAAGCTGAACTACTGACACAAGTAAAGTGCTTTCAAGAGACTCTCCATAACCCGTTGTTCCCCTTCTCCTTTCCACAAAGTTAGGCTGTAAAAAATTAGGCAATAATTGAAAAGTGCAAAGCAAAAATCGCCTTTGAAGTTCCTCCCTACATGTTACACAGTTCGAGAGGTCCCACACCGGGTCTCGAACTCCTTCGTAAGGTAGTTTATTCATGAACAATTATTGTAACGCTTTAATTCTCTAATATTAAAAGTGTAATAAAAATAAAAACAGGATTTTTAAACCTCTTTCCACTTTTATTCGAATACAAATACAAATAATTTTGCTGCCTCAACAAATATAGATACAAATACAAATACTGGACTCTCTGCACATCCCCAGTATGTACAGTCTATCAATAAATAGTCTCAGTCTATTAATAAATATAAATATACATACACAAATATGAATATGAAATATATAGTGCTGCTTGAAAGTTTATTAACCCTTTAGAATTTGCTCTATTTCCGCATAAATATGACCTAAAACGGTCCTAAAACTAGATAAAGAGACATCAGTTACACAAATGAGACAAAAACCTTTTTCCAATGTTACATATCGATGGCCAAAGAGCAAAACCTTGTGTTAACAATACCGTAATAACCATACAAACATACCATAAACAATACCACATAATGTAGTAACATAGTCCAAAAACAGTGTATTAAAAGTTTTTTTAAACAAGTTTTCTCAAAAAAGTGAATTTTTCAGATAGGAGGTTTTGCTCTTCGGCCATCGATATTTGTATGTGAACCTCTAGGATTATCAGTTCAATTAGAGTTGGGTGTTTCAATCAATGGGATGACAATCAAGTGTGAGTGTGGGAGGCCCTGCCTTATTTAAAGAAGAGAAATCTGGGTCTTCACTATCAAACTCTGAGCTTCACAACACAGGTTTGTGGAAGTGTGTCATGGCTTGAACAAAATAGATTTCTGAGGATCTTAGAAGAAGAGTTGCTAGTACTCACCTGGCTGGAAAGGGTTACAAAACCATTTCTAAAGAGTTTGGACTCCACCAGTTGACTATCAGACAGATTGTGTACAAATGGAAGACAGCCAACACCATTGTTACTCTCCCCAGGAGTGGTTGAACAACAAAGATCACACCAAGAGCAAATGTGTAATAGTCCAGGAGGCCATAATGGACCCCAGAGTAACGTCTAGGAAACTAAAGGTCTCTCGTGCAGTGGCAACAGTCAATGTTCATGAGTCCACCATCAGGAGAGCATTGAACATCAATGGTGTGCATGGCAGAGTTGCAAGGAGAAACCCACGACTCTCCAAAAAGAACATTGCTGCTGTTTACGGTTTGCTCAAGACCACGTCAGAAGGCTGTTGGCACAATGTTCTGTGGACGGATGAGACCAAAATCCAACTTTTCGGCTTGAATGAGAAGCGTTATGCTTGGCGATTAGCAAACACTGTATTCCAGCATTCCAGTTGTACCAGCAAATTCTACAGGAAAATGTCAAAGTATCCGTCTGTGAACTGAGGCTCAACAGAAAGTAGGTCATGCAGTAAGACAACAACCCTAAACACACCAGTTGATCTACCAAAGAACGGTTAGAGCAGAAGAAAGACAATGTTTTGGAACGGCCGAATCAAAGTTCTTAATCCTATAGAAGTGCTGTGGCTGAACATGCTCCTCATCTTCACTAGCTCTTCATCAAGGGGATGGGAGGGGTTCCCCAGGTTAGCGGCCAGCTTCCTCCTCATCCTCGCCTCTGCAACCACCTCCAAACAAAGTATTTCTTAATTGCAGGTTGCACTGTCAAAATGGCACAAAATGTCACTCGACAACTTTCACATTTGTATCAACCATGCAGACCGAATACTTAGTTACTTACTTAATTACTGAAGGAAATTCTTCTCTAACAATTGTGGCCTGCGCATTAATGTGGGAAGGAAATGTCTTCAGGTCATTAATCATGATCATGAATATTAATTAGTCGATGTGTTTGCTCATATCTGACGTCATGATTACAGTAAGGGATGATACATATAGAAGGTAGAGAAGGAGACCAAGACATCGAGAGCAAAGAGACGACAGCATCACTTAACTCGACTTAACTTCACTCCAATATCCTGGTGAGTTTTTCATTTAGGTTTTATAATTTCCTCTATTTATGCATTGAAAAATTATTAGGATTAAATTGTTTTTTTTTTAATGATTTAGGAGTTGCATGCTATTTTTTTTATTTAGTTTGCAGTGTTTGTTTAGTTGCATTTAAGATTAAGAAGGTGATGTTGCTGATGCAGGAAAGGTGAGCATGTGCTTTTTTTCATAATTTCTGATTCAATGTGTGAATGTGTGACGGGGATCAAAAGCTTCATGATACCTGAAAACTACATTGAAATTAGATTGGCTTTTGTTGTTGTTGTTGTTGTTGTTGTTGTTGTTGTTTCACATTCCTGTCTTTTTGTTTTATAATGGCTTTGAAGCCAAAATGTCTCAATATCAGCTTGAATATGATTTATTTCTTTTAGTGTTGTTGATTCTACTTTCTCGGATCTGAGAATTTGCTGCGGTTCATTCATATCTTTGGTCTGGGCTTTTGATTTGTTGTCATTTCTGAGGTTTTAAAGATTCATGCAGATTTATTTGTATGCTTTGTAAAAAAAAAAACCCAAACAAATACTGGAGCCTAAGTTAAGTCTTAATATTTTGCTTAACTCTACACTATGAGACAAAGAGAATGGAGGCATTTTATTATTTTACTGAAAATATTCATGTAAAGATTGACCATCTCCTTTATGTCCATTTTCATTTTCTTCCAGGAGATGACCACATGTAGTTTTGGTGGAGAAAGCAGAGGACGGCAGAAACCAATCACGATGTTTATCAAGAGTTTTATCATCATCGTCCTACTTATTAGTAAGTAATCAAAGCAATATGTTTAATTAGGAAACAACAACTAAATGTGATGATGTATGACTGAATTCTGATCAAACTCTGACTAATCTGAAACCAAATTAACAAGCAACCAACAGCCAGCCTGCTGAGGGAAGCCTGAGACTCAAGTGTCCTGGAAGCAACACAACCACAGTGGCCCCGACAACAACCACAGTGGCCCTGACAACAACAACCACAGTGGCCCCGACAACAACAACCACAGTGGCCCCGACAACAACCACAGTGGCCCTGACAACAACAACCACAGTGGCCCCGACAACAACCACAGTGGCCCCAAAAACAGCCACAGTGGCCCCGACAAAAACCACAGTGGCCCCGACAACAACAACCACAGTGGCCCCGACAAAAACCACAGTGGCCCCGACAACAACAACCACAGTGGCCCCGACAACAACCAAAGTGGCCCCAAAAACAACCACAGTGGCCCCGACAACAACAACCACTGTGGCCCCGACAACAACAACCACAGTGGCCCCGACAACAACAACCACAGTGGCCCCAACAACAACCACAGTGGCCCCGACAACAACAACCACAGTGGCCCCAACAACAACCACAGTGGCCCTGACAACAACAACCACAGTGGCCCCGACAACAACCACAGTGGCCCTGACAACAACAACCACAGTGGCCCTGACAACAACAACCACAGTGGCCCCAACAACAACCACAGTGGCCCCGACAACAACAACAACCACAGTGGCCCCGACAACAACAACCACAATGGCCCCAACAACAACCACAGTGGCCCCGACAACAACAACAACCACAGTGGCCCCAACAACAACCACAGTGGCCCCGACAACAACAACAACCACAGTGGCCCCAACAACAACCACAGTGGCCCTGACAACAACAACCACAGTGGCCCCGACAACAACAACCACAGTGGCCCCAACAACAACCACAGTGGCCCCGACAACAACAACAACCACAGTGGCCCCAACAACAACTACCACAGTGGCCCCGACAACAACCACAGTGGCCCCGACAACAACCACAGTGGTCCCCAAAACAACCACAGTGGCCCCCAAAACAACCACAGTGGCCCCCAAAACAACCACAGTGGCCCCGACAAAAACCACAGTGGCCCCAACAACAAAAACCACAGTGGCCCCGAAAACAACCACAGTGGCCCCAAAAACAACCACAGTGGCCCCAAAAACAACCACAGTGGCCTTGACAACGACCACAGTGGCCCCGACAAAAACCACAACAGCCCCAAAAACAACCACAGTGGCCCCGACAACAACCACAGTGGCCTTGACAACGACCACAGTGGCCCCGACAACAACCACAGTGGCCTTGACAACGACCACAGTGGCCCCGACAAAAACCACAACAGCCCCAAAAACAACCACAGTGGCAGCAGGAGCAGCACTGGTACCCTCACAAAGCACAATTTTATCAACAGTGACATCATCAATGTCAACTGCAACAATAACAGGACTACCAGCAGCAGCAAGTGCAGCAGCAGCAGCTGCAGCTGCAGCCGCAGCTGTGGCAGCGACAGCAGCAGCAACAGCAGCAGCAGCATCAGCAGCCACTAAGGGACCCGAAGCTGAAGCAGCAGCAGTAACTGCAGAAGCTGCTGCCAGAGCTGCACAAGAGGCAGCAATAGCTTCTGAAGCAGTAATAAATGGACGACTGTCACCAACAGCAGCAGCAGAGGCAGCAAAAAAATCAGCACAAGCAGCCAAAGCAGCTTCTATTGCAGCACAACAAGCAGCTGAAACAGCACCAGCATCAAGAGCAGAACTAGCAGAAATAATAGCAGAGGCATCATCAAATGCATCAGTGGCAGCAGATAAAGCAGCAGAAGCAGCAGCAAAGGCTGCATCTTCAATAACAGCAGAAACTGCAAAAGCAGCTGCAACAGCTGCAACAGAAGCAGCAGTAGCTGCAACAAGAACACTGATAGAAATACAGGCGGCACTGTCAAAAGCAGCCTCAGAACCAACAACAGGAGCAAACACAGAAACAGCAATAATGCAGTTATTATTGGCAGTAGCAAAAACAGCAGCAGGAATGGCTGCAGCAACAGCAACTAAAGCAAAAGCAGCAGCAGAAGCCGCAGCAGCTGCTGTAATAGCAACAACTGAAAAAACTGCAGCTGAAAAGGCAGCAGAGGCAGCACAAACAGCTAGGGAAGCAACATCAAGAGCAAAGACAGCAGCAGCTGCAGGAAAAGCAGCAGCAGTGGTTGCTGCTGCAGCAAATCTTGATAGACCTAAAGCTACAACAACAACCACAGCAGCAACAACAACAACAACAATGGAAACTCTAATAGAAACACCATCAGCAGAGGCCACACTGACAACAGCATCTCAGGTGATGACACCTCAAGTAACGCCAAAAACAACTGCAACAGCAACAATCACTAAAACAACAGCACCAAATGCAGCAGCATCAGGGACAAACACAACCAGAACAACAGCAGCACCAACAGTGGCAGCAGCACAAGAAGCAGCAGTGGTGGGGATGACAGCAGCAGCAGCAGCTGCGACAGCAGCGGCTGCCTCAGCAGCAGCAGCAGCTGCTGGATCAGCAACATCCACCACAGCAGAAAATGCAGCTAAATCTGCAAAAGTAGCAGCAAGATCTGCCACCTCAGTTGCAGCGGGGACAGCACCGGTGGAGGTGGCAGTAGACGCAGCAAAGAAAGCAGCTGCAGCAGCAGACGCAGCAGCACAAGCAGCAATTCAAGCAACAGCAACATCATCATCAGTGTCACTCCGAGCAAAACAAATCGCAGTATCAGCATTAAAATCAGCAAAAGCAGCCAGAACTGCAGCAACAGCAGCAACAACAGCAGCATCTGGAAACGCAACACCAGAAACAATGTCAGCAGCTGCAGAAGCTGCCAGAACGGTGGCTGCAGAATCAGCAGAATCAGCAGAAGCTTTACAGAACGTACTATCAGACGCCGTAGGGTTAACAGCAGCAAAACGTGCATCAATAGCAGAAGCACAAGCGGTGGCAGAGATGGCGCAAGCAACAGCAGTAACAGCAACAACAGCAGTGGAAGCAGCAGTGCAGGCAGCAGGAACGACAACACAAAACACAGCAGACATAGCAGCAGTGATGACATCAACAGCGCAGGCTGCAGCAACAGCTGCTTCAGCTGCAGCAACAGCAGCACAAGCAGCTGTGTCAAGAGTTCCCGCCGGAAACGCAACAGCAACAACAGGATCTGGATCTGGATCTGGATCTGGATCTGGATCTGGATCTGGATCTGGATCTGGATCTCCAGCAACTGTGGCTGCAGTCAACAACAGAATGAGTCTCATTTCTGTGGCTGTTGCAGCTGTGATGCTTCTATAAAAAGCAACATCTCACAACATGTCATGATTGAAGGACTTGTAACTGCAGAACACAAATCAATATTTATTACTTGATTATATCATTTTACTCATCAGTACGGGTCCAGTGATCAAAATGACAATTTCACTAATCAATAACAGCTGCAAACAGCTGATATTTAATCTTTTAAATAGGTGTAAATGATTGTATTTATTACCCTTTATTTATTGTGTGCATGTGTGAGTTGATGGTTCATCACATGACCGACAGAAAACGATCTCTGGATTGATTATAAGTAAAGTTATTATACTTATTATTCTTTTCTGCGTGTGTGTGTGTATGTGTGTGTATGTGTGTGTGTGTATGTGTGTGTGTGTGTGTGTGTGTGCGCGCGCGCAAAAGATGTTACAATTCTGTTCATTTATATGAATTTCTTAATATTGAAAGGAACTTATAATTCTATGAAATATGTAAATAGTTTATCTGTATTCTATCTGTGATTGTAAAACAGCTGCGCTCAACCCAGTCTATGAAAGAATATGCCAACTTCATAATCAATAAATGAACGATAACTTAATTTTTTTGGCTTTGTTCTGCTTCGTTTCATCAGCATCTCAAACCAAATATGTCAGACTGAATTTAGATGTTTTCATTTCATGCTGTGGAACAAGATGTTACAGTGACGCAGTCAGAAAGACTTAAAGGATGATATTATTGTCGAGAGTTAAATTATAATGAAAAACACTTACTGCTACCTGAGTTCAGAAATAATAAGAAAAAATATAAAAAGAAAGAAAAAAATATAGAAAGTACTTTACAATATGAAAATTAAATAATAAGATAAGAAAGAACTTTATTAATCCCAAAGGAAATTCTTGCGCCATCAACATGCTCAATGCTACGTAAATACTACGTACAATAAATAAAAATAAGATAAAGAGAAAGATAAACTAGAATAAAATATTCACACAGTGCAGCAGTAAGTACAATATGAAAACTGCACGCGTACACACTCACACATACACCAAAGCACAGACACCCTCATTACATTATTTTATTTATTTTATGTCTTTGCTTGGTTTATTCTGCCTACATCATGTTTGCTTTTTGATCATACGGCTGCTTGTTTGCTTATTTCTGTGGATTACGTGACTTTTGTATTTGCTTATAATGTGTGTTGAGCTGCAGGAGTTTTCTAAATCTCACCTGCACAGTTTGCTTTTTTCTTTTTTTGTTGTTGTGTGTCTGCTGCTTTGTTTTACCATGCAAATAAATAAATAAATGAATTCATTAATTAATAATAAAAAGTAATAATAATTAAATCATTTTTCTTAAGAAAAAAATATGAAAATTAAATAATAATAATAATAAATTATTTTTTTTCTTACAAAACATAGAAGGTACTTGTGAAAACTTAATAATAATAATAATAATAATAATAATAATAATAATAATAATAATAATAATAATAATAATTTACTTAACTTATACAGCACACAGTGAAACAGGGTTAAAAACAGACTCACTGTGGGTCATTATAGAATCACTACAACACTGATGAAGTGTTTGTGTTATTTTTTTATATCACTGTTGGTTTTCTGGCTCAAGATAAGAAAAAATGAGTAAAATAAACAATTAAAGCAAATAACACATATTACACACACACATTTTAATATTAAAATAAAATCTTTAGGCCAACATTACAATTGCAAGTGACTTTACACAGAACTACTCTCTGGAGACTGAAAACATGATGAAGGAACATGTCACCCAGAGCAGCGGTGAGACTCACTGACGTGTTTTTAATCAGATATATCAGGTTTGATACACACACAATACTTGTTAGTAGATCAGTTCATCGTTGGTTTGGATCCAAACATGAGATTTGTTGACAAGAACAAAAATAAAGAAAATTACCAAACATATGCTTCAAGTTCAGTTAACTAACATGTTTATTAAGGGAACTGAATTCAATGCTTTTTAAGATGTTTCAAGACCTGCAGATGTGCAGAGGGTCCAGTATTTGTATTTGTATCTGTATTTGTTGAGGCAGCAAAATTATTTTTATTTGTATTCGAAAAGTGGAGAGAGGCTTAAAAATCCTGTTTTTGTTTTTATTATGCTTTTAATTTTAGAAAAAAGTGTTAAAAGTGTTACAATAAGTGTTCATGAAGCATGTGTCAGTAGTTCAGCTTCATCTCTGGGGAACACCCCCAACTCCAGGAGTGATGCCCAAATAAGGAAATGTGCGTCATGTAGCAGGTGGATGTGACTCCCCTCGTTAAGACCTGCTGATAGACGTCACAGCGGAGCAGAGGAGAGACACTGAGATAGTGATGTAACTGACCTGCACGCTGGTAATTGACATGGATTTTTTTTTCTTTCCGAAAACAAATAATTTTTAAAATATTTGTATGAAACAAATATTTGTAAAACCCCACTATTTGCGCTTTGCCGAATAATGTATTTGTATTCGGGCACACCCTACTGCAGATACACTGAGTAAACAACAGTAATGAATATGTATATGTATATGTAGCAGCTTCAACAGTTTTAAACTTAAAACTACTCTGCTAGTTTACTACCAGATAGTGTTTGTTTGCTCGTTTGCATATTTATTTATTTACTTGTCATTTTCTTCTTTATTGTTTTGAAAGTGTTGCTGTCTGTTTACGTTATTTATTGTTGTGTGTTCACAAACCTTCTGGAGTTTCATTGTGGATTGTGTAGATTCATGTATGTACGTATCATGCATATATTGATCTTTACTGTCTGTCCAGCTCTGAGACGCTTCTCCATCACATCTTTCATCATGTCATCATAAATGCAAATCAGCTGCAGCAGCGCTCAGAGGCTGATCTGACTCACCTACATGAACACTGTTATCATACTTCAGTCTGATTTTAGCTGCTGGGAGCCACAGGTTGGACCGTTAGTACGTTCCAAATATCATTCCTCAATAAAAACCAACCCAGGACTCATTCCTGATACTCAGAAAGTTGCACACATTCATCCCTGTTCATTAGAAATGAAACCATATGAATGTGAAATGAGAGGTTTGTTTTTTGAATTGCTCCTCTGCTGTGGAGGAAGCTGAGCAGGTTTATTTGAGTAAGACCTTTAAACACAAAGGCTATGCAAAGAGTCATTCATTCATTTTCCTTCAATCAACCAGATAAGAGTCATGTTGAGATTAAAATCTCAGTTTCAAGTCATAGATACAAAAGAGTACCACAATATATCCACAGAAGATGCATAAACAGGTACGTTTTTCCAATTTGTAATCTAAAATGAAAGAAGAATAATGATACATTTAAAAGCAAACACACTGACCAAGAGTGCTATTTATTTATCCTTTGAACTGACTAACAGGACCGGTTCCCAGTGTTTCCAGTGTGTTAAACCAGCAGTCAGGTGTCCATATGAACAGGGAAAGAGGTTTTCCTCGCTGTAATCAGGGACATTGGCACTAAAAAGACTGTAACGTATATGTGAGGGGCTGTTTATTCATAACTTGCACTCAATTGTATTTTTCTCTTTCTGTTTTATCTGTCCTATTCTATTTTTTTACCTCTTAAATCCTATTGAAATGTGTCTTTTTATAACGGCTTGTCCGGCGGCTGTGGCTCAGGAGGTAGAGCAGGTCGTCCACTAATCGGAAAATCGGCGGATTGATTCTCGACTCCTCCAGTCCACATGTCGATGTGTCCTTGGGCAAGATACTTAACCCTGAATTGCTCCTGATGGCTGAACCATTCAGCGTATGAATGTGTGAATGGGTGAATGTGATTCATAGTGTAAGAAGCGCTTTGAGTGGTCAGAAGACCAGAAAGGCGCTATACAAGTACAGTCTATTTACCATCTTGTGTTTCTAATTTACATCTTCTCTTAATGTTTGTTTCACTTAGACTCGTGTCGACTAAAAGTTCAGGTACCCAGAAGATCATCTCAGGAACTAAACTTTAAGTCTTTGATGTGCATCCTGTTTGTGTTTTCATGTGAGGAACCAGGTAGATCCTGCAAATTAGACCCATGACGAATTAAAAAATTACAGCCGTGCTTGAAACACATTCACACATGAGGAAACAACAGATTTATCTTGTTGTTCTTTGTGTTTCCTGCTGCGCGAGTTGGATGTGATGAATGAATGGAATGAATGAGTGTTTGTCTCCACATTGAATCATCTGCTGAGTGTTTGAGGCTTTTATTTCTGCTGTAGAACAAAACAATATTAAACAACTAGAAAATAATATTCATTTCTCTCATTCGCTGCTTTGTTCTCGCTACCGCTGCTCCCTCTCTCTCTCTTGCTCTTTTTCTCTCGTCTTTTTGACATGATGTATACTCCGGTCTCTCCAGTGGAAACACAGTATCAGAAGGTTTTTAGTATGTGGGGAAAGTTCCTGCAGCTGAAATGCAGCTTTTGAATTTCCTTGTTTCTGAAAGGTGTTATAAAAATAAATTTGCCTTGCCTGAACTTGCCTAAGCTATGCTAACCGCACCCTGACGTGACGCGTGCCAACTCATTACTTCAAACACAAACATGTGAGAGTGATAACGATCTTCTCACCGCAATATTTCCTTCAGCTGAAGCTGAGCAGAAGGTTGAACTGAGACGTGTTTATGCCAACACGTCCTCATACCGAAACAAAATAGTTCTGTTTCCAATGACTCCCAAAACGACATCTATGAGTGCTTTCAGCGCCCTCTAATGGACAGATGGGGATCAGATCAACCAATAGGAGCGTATTATGCCAACTTCCATAACCGTTACTCATGTCTGTTAAACAATAGTTGGTTAAGGAAGATCATGGTTTGCGTTTAAATGATCACTTGACACGTGGTTTATATTTCTGTAACGTTATGCAGCCTTTGTCGTCATGGCAACAGTAAACACCACAACGTTATGGTTTTTTAAAGAATGTTCTGACGGCGGTTGGAAACATGACGCTCTCGGATGGAAGCGGGACGCTTTTATCAACCTGCCTCCTCATAATGAGGCAGAAATCATCTCGTTAAGTCGCCTCATAATGACGTCATCTGTCCAGAAATGAGGAAGAATTTAACACTGATGGTGACGTTGTTGTTACTGGTTTTCTTTTTTTTTTTCACATTCTCGATTTGGTAGTGATTGATTATGTATGAAGAGGATGAACACAGAGGTTTAGTTGTGTATGATGGACACTGGGAGGACAGTTTTACTATGTGAGAATGATTGATTGATTGATTGATTGGTATAGAATAGGGGTAGGACTAGCATGTTGTTTCTTTCTACTCTTTTTTGGACTTGAAATGTTTATTTATATTGTTTATAATTACTACAGCCTCTAGATGGCGTAAATGTAACTAGAGGTCGTTTTGCTGGCCAGAATGTTTGACTGACGTCTTCTGTTGTTTTTCTTGTGAGCAACGGCTGGTTTTTGCTGATGAATCACAAATCACAAAAATTCAGATTCAAGCTTTGTCCTTTTTTTTGTTTTTTTTTTACATAACAGGATTATGAAGACTAAGAGTTTGACACCAGCTCAGGTTAATTATAGAATGAACTGCTGCGTTGACCAACTACAACAGTAAAATGTACATTCATGTGTACAGTACTTACACATGAATGCATTAGTAAAAATATCTAATAATATAACACAGAATAACACCTACAGAGTCCATTATCCTGCTAAACGAGCACTACTGCAGTTCTGCACTTTAACTTTAATTAAAAAAGAGGTCTCAACTCTCAAGCACCATTTAAATTAAACTTCAAACTGCACTAAAACTAGATTATTTCATTCCCCTTGAAGATTTTTAAACTTTCAAATCGGATGTTTTTTATGACTCTTGTTAACTGTTTTTATTAATTCTTTGTTGATTGTGCCTGTCTGGCCTTAGTTGTGTTGTTTATGTCTGATGATTGTCTGATGATGAATGTTTCTTGTTTTCACATCTCAATCTCAACAAGACTACATGATTAAATTTTTTAAAAATACAAATAATTAATTGGTTAGTGGATTTATGCCAGTTGTTTCCTCTCAAATTATAGTTTAATAGGCACATTTTGACATCTCATATTAGAATATATAATCTTTTCTTTTGATTGTTGCCTCCTGGAACAATATACTGTCAGAGCTTATTATTATTATTATTATTGGTGAATTTAAAGGGCAGGTTCACAATTTTTCAACTCTGTCTTTAAAACAACAGTCAGACGGGGTCATGTTTCAGTTAACAGCTTATTGTTAACAGCTCCACCAAATAGTGATTTTTCCCTCGAACTTCTCACATGCTTTCATTTCAATAAATGTTCAAATGATCCAATATTTCAGCAAAAATAAAAAAAATAGAGAAAAAGTTCTATTTTTTCATCTATCTATCTATCTATCTATCTATCTATCTATCTATCTATCTATCTATCTATCTATCCATCCAGCCATGTAATACACCGTGTGGCCGCTGGGGGTCACTGCCGCCGGGAAAGGGGCGATGCGACCGCCGAGCAGCAGCCGGGGAAGAGGCGACTTGTTCCGGGGAGAAGAAGAAGAAAGATGGCTACAGCTAAACTTAGCTAGCTGGTGGGCCACGGAAAATGTTGCGCTCTCGGTCTGTTTCGTGTTTTTTCTCTTCGACCGAGAGTCAGAAAGGCCTCAAAATCCCTCTGCCGACAGTTTATTGATCCAGGCAGAATATAAGCACCGGTGTGTGTCGTTATACTGGTTTAAAGAGTAGTTTTTCGGGGGGGCTGTATGTGTGTTTGTGAAGCGGGAGCGGGGTCGTGTCTCCTCCGGTCAGCTGTCCGTCAGTTTCAACGTCAGGTGAGTTTATAGTTTGATTTCAACGTTTCTCTCCTTTATAGTTTAAAGTCTCCGTCGAAGAATATGATGTTTTTACTCTTTATTTATTAAACCTGCACACAGATAAAACTTTACAAACTTCTTTATCGCGTTAAATAACGAGGAAGAATCAGTTTTTGTCCATGTAGGAAGTTGAAACGGTCGCTGTTTCTGTCGCTTTTTGTCACAATAAAAAGTGTTTCTACTCTTAAAGTGTCAAAATAATATCAGCTGATGAACATGTGAAACTTTACTTGAGCTTTGTGTTGTTTTTCATAGAAATATTTCAGTTTAGAAGTCTGTATTCGTACATTTCCTCCCTGAGACTGTTGGAAGACGTTGATTGTCCTGTGAGCTATTTTTCAACCGACAGCTCATTAAAGGACCAGTTCACAATATTTATCAAATGAGTCTTAAACCAACAGTCAATGAACATCAAAGCTGTTTTTCTTGCTGTAATCATTCCTCCTCTTCATACTGACCATTAATGACCTTACAATGGAAGTAATGGAGGACAAAATCCACAGTCCTCCTTCTGTGTAAAAAAATGTATTTAAAAGTTTATCTGAAGCTAATATGAAGCTTCAGCGTCCAAATGAGTCAAATCAAGTAGATATCTTTCAACGTTACAGTCTTTTTAGTGCCAAAGTCCCTCTTTTTGTTACTATACTTCCACCTGCAGCTCAACAGGGAAACACTGTCCGAGGAAACACAAAGAGGGAATTTGATGCTAAAAAGACTGTAAATGTGTCAGATATCCACTTGATATGACTAACTCAGACTGCTGAAGCTGAATAGAAGCTTCACACAGACTTTTATATGACTGTGTGGACACACTGTGGATTTTTGGCCTCCATCACTTCCATTGAAAACACATTTGAAGGATCTTTTAATATCCAGTATGAACAGGAGGAATGATTACAGCGAGGAAAACATCTTTCACTGTTCATATGGACACCTGACTGCTGGGTTAACACACACTTAAAAAATGATGAACGTGTCCTTTAAGAAAAAAAATGCCCACATTCTCTGATTCCAGCTTCTTAAAATGTGAATATTTTCAGGTTTCTTTAATCCTCTGTGACAGTAAACTGAATATGTTGTACATTTGGTTGATATTTGATAAGGAAAATAATCGTTAGTTGTAGCCTTAAAGGTCATAAATGAGGAAGAACTGTGTAATCAAAAGCTCCAGAACAACTACTAAATGTCTGTTGAGGTGAGTTTGTTTTGTCAACTGTTGTTTTCAAGGTCAACAAGGTCAACAAGGTCGTATTAAATGTGGAGTTTATTTCTGACTTTTGGATCATGTCAGTGTTTGTTTTGGTGTCAGAGACTGAAGGTTAACACAGGTGTTGTTGTTACACATTAACATTTACATTTATACATGCAAACAAACATGAGAAATACAGTCAGGGGGTGAAATACATGAACAGCTGCTTTCATATATAATATTTCATATGTGTGTGTGTGTGTGTGTGTGTGTGTGTGTGTGTGTGTTCTCTCTCTCTCTCTCTTGTTGTGTCCAGTGAGGATTGTGGGAATCCAGACCGTCATGGCGGCTCCTGTAAACATCCAGACTCCCAGTAAGACCTGGGAGCTGAGTCTGTACGAGCTGCACAGGAGCCCTCAGGTAAACCTCTCTCTCTGTGTGTGTGTGTGTGTGTGTGTGTGTGTGTGTGTGTGTGTGTGTGTGTGTGTGTGTGTGTGTGTGTGTGAGGGAGAGACGGGGACTCTAATGAAGAGCCATTTATTTCATTAGTAAATGGACTGCACTTGTATCGCACTTTTCTACCTTAATGGACGAAGCACTTTACACTATTTACAATATTTGCCTCTCATTCACCCAGTTTTCCTTCTCTGACTTCTTTCATAAAATAAAATAAAATAAAATAAAGCAATAACTAAATATAAGAAATGACTGAGGTATCGAATTCAGTCAGTACATTATTTGTCTCCAGAGGGCAGTGGCTTAATGTAAGACAGAATGAAAACACAAGTTAAACAGGTTGAAACAAACATAATACAAGTATTCATGTTCTCAAGTCACCTTTTCCTCTCAGAGTTCAGTTGAGAAATGTCAGAGAGGATGAAGGAGTTTTTGTTTCTGTTAGTTTTGGCTCATTTAACTGGAAACAGAAGCAGATGTGAAAGATGTGGATGTGGAGGACGGAGCCGCCACATCGAAGCACTCAGAACAAACACGTTTCTGTTTTTTGTGTTTGTCAGTGAGAGGAGAGTACACCAGCTTCAACATTTAAAGGTGTTCTTTGTGTGAACAGTCGTATGAGGAAGCTGAAGACTACAAATCTGAAAAGTAAAACGATCTGTTGGTGTGGAGGCAGAAAGCAGTGACGTTAACAAACCTCGTAGCTCCTCGTCTTCTGCTGGAGGCTAACAGCTCCAGGCCACGTTAGCCGCTACTAGCATAGAATACCTGAATCTCTGACTGAGCTGTTGGATTGTGGGTAATGTAGGCACCAGATTTTGACATGGAAGAAGACACTTTTTATTAATAAAAACTGTCCGTCATGATTGTGACAGTATGAGTGCAGTCGTGCATCGATTGTTTGTGTTTTTTTTAAACAATAACAAACATCTTGTTGATGAAGTGTGAACTCATCTGGTCCTTGAATAAATGTCAGAAAACTCTCCACAGTGTCTTCAGTCTTCAGTAATATCACATCAAACCTCCATCAGACATGAAACAATAACATCTGTCTGTTAAAGTCACATCTGGTTCATTCAGTTCAGGCTTTAATCAGACATGACAGCACGTTAACAGAGAGAGGAGAGTTCATCACAGGTATGATAATAAAGTGTGTGTGTGTGTGTGTGTGTGTTCAGGAGGCCATCATGGACGGGACGGAGGTGGCGGTGTCTCCTCGCTCTCTGCACAGCGAGCTGATGTGTCCGATCTGTCTGGACATGCTGAAAAACACCATGACGACCAAAGAGTGTCTCCACCGCTTCTGCTCCGACTGCATCGTCACCGCGCTGCGATCAGGGTGATTATAAGTTACTCGGGAGCCGAGGGGTCACGTCTTCAGATCGAGAAGCTGGAGTCATGAATCACTTCCTGTCTTCCTCTCCCTCCTCAGGAACAAAGAGTGTCCGACCTGCAGGAAGAAACTGGTCTCCAGACGTTCGCTGCGTCGCGACTCCAACTTCGACGCTCTGATCTCCAAGATCTACCCGAGTCGTGACGAGTACGAGGCTCACCAGCGCAGCGTCCTGGAGCGCCTCAACAGGCTGCACAACAAGGAGGCACTGAGCTCCAGCATCGAGGAGGGGCTCCGCCAGCAGGCCCGCTACAGGTCCGAGAGGTGGGGGAGGACGGGGGGGAGACCACCGGGGGTCCGTCACAGATTTGATTTATTACATCATGATCTAACGTTTAAGGAAGAGCTTGTTGTGATATAATGACAGCTGAACTGTTTGTACTGTAGGTTAAAGTAGAAACAGGAAGTGACTCTGTGATGGATGTTTACGACAGTTTGTCTGATCATGTGACTGCTCGTGTTTCCTGATGTCAGACGTTGACTTGGTGAATATTAGAGCGATGTTGTTATTATTACTGTCATCAGGAACCACCGGGTGAAGAAACCCACTCAGGAGAGCGACAACACCACCTTCAGCGGCGGGGAGGATAACGGCGACGCCCGCTCACACCTGTCCCACGACTCCGCCCCCTCCCACGCCCCCCACCCCCAAGGTCAGACCCCCTCGGAGGCGGGGCCGAGCCGCAAGAGGCCGAGAGCGTCCGACGACGGCTCGGGCCCCGAGGCGGACAGCGGGAGCCCGACTCCTCCACTGAGACGCCACAAAGAGGGGCCGGCCTCGGAGATAGAGCTGGTGTTCAGGCCACACCCCCAGCTGGTCCACGCCCAGGACTACAACCAGACCAGGTGAGTCCGCACCAAGCGGCAACCTCCAGCAACTGCAGTTCCTTGAACGGCCACTTGAGGCTCTAAGAGCGAGTCAATCCCCATAGACCCCCATGTTAAAATGTCCAACTTTACAGCAGAAATAAACATGTTTACAGCCTGGTACAAACAACGGTTTTGGTCTCTGTAGCTAATTTCCTCTTTCATGACAACTGTACGGAGGTGAATTATTTTATAACTCACCCGTTTAAATTTTATTAAGCCGTAAAGTTATGCATAATGAAGGACATGGCTGCTTTGAGTGACAGGTCCGCCAGCCGCTAGGTGGCTTGTTTCGCCTCTTTGCTCATTTTTGATTGGCTGGGAGTTAGGCAGCGTCACGCACTGCCAAGATGGCGACGGCCGGAGCGGCTCACTTTGAGTTTCAAAACCGCTCTTCAGAAGCAAAATATACAAATAATGGCAGAATACAGGTGAGGTTTTAAAGGGTCAGTTCACCCAAAGATCCATCGATCAACTTAATAAATATGTTTGGGTTTTTTTTAGAATTTATGACTCTGGTCCAGTGATTTTTTTTTATCTGAAAAATGTCACAATATCCATCGTAACAACAAACTTTTAAATGGTTGTTTTCATGTTATCCGTCACTTTTCAATAAATCATCTCGAATTAACAGCAGAACAGAATTTGACCTCAGAAGTTTAGAGGAAATGAACTGGACTTGATGTTTGTTGTCTTTTTCTTTGTTTCATTTTATTATTCATTTGGATAAACATGCAGTTTGATGAAGGCACTTGTTTTTCAAGTGAAATTTGGGACAGTAACCCCATAATATAATCCCAGCATATCATGTGATCCTGTTATGAGTTCAGAACAATAAATATAACTTGTAAAGCAAACAGGAAGTTGTTATGTGAACTTAAAAGACATTTGAATGAGGTTAACCTGCATGAGCAACATTTCTGTGAGTGAAGACATGAAAATCATTCATCTCAGGAGTGAACGGGACATTTTTCTGCCTCCTGACATCTTTGCAGATACGTGAAGACGACGGCCAACGCCACAGTGGACCATCTGTCTAAATACCTCGCTCTGCGCATCGCTCTGGAGGACCGACGGACCAACAGAGAACCAGAGGACCAACGGAGAGAGGAAGGAGGAGGAGGAGGAGAGGAGAGAGGAGCAGAAGAAGGAGGAGGAGGAGGAGGAGGAGGAGGGGAACCTGGAGGGACGACAGGAAGTGGAGGAGAGGGGACGAGTCTGAGCGACATCAGTGAGAAACAGTACACCATCTACATCCTGACGAGAGGAGGACAGTTCTCTGTGAGTTCTCCAGTGATAAACAGATCATTCATCAGCAACTTTATTAATAATCAATTAATCGTTAAGTTATTTTTTAAACACTTTATTTATCTGGAGGATGATTAGTGTCGTAGCAGCACCGAACAACCAAGAGATTAAAACATGTAACAAAGTGAGTTAAAGAATAAAAGTGTTGATGTCGGTCAGCTGACTGGATGTTCAGCACAGTAAATACAAACAAACACAGGAATGGAAATGTAATGGATTATTAAACACACAAGATAACTAAACACAAAACGTAAGGAAATGTGTGTCTGGTAGATTATTTCTTTGTTGTAACGATGCTTCTTGGCAACAAACCTTATACCTTGATGGAAAGCCTGTTTATTTCCCTTTTAAATGGAGCCACATTTGTAAGGAACATGTATTTGTGGGATGAGCAGCAGAGCTGAGTATGCGGGTTGCGCCCATGAAAAATTTGCCAAATCTTCTCTGCCAATGCCAAACAGCTTATTCTGCCATTGACTCTTGTTTGGTGTTTGGATGATTTAAGTTTGAAGACATATTGGCAATTTAACAATTTATTCATTTAATAAACATGAGCCTCAGTAGCGTGTGGAAGAACCATACACAGCCACAACAGCCTGGCACCTCCTCCTCATGCTGGTCACCAGCCTGGTCACACACTGCTGTGGGATGGCATCCCATTCTTCAACCAGCATTTGTCGCAAGTCAGCCAACGTGGTTGTGTTGGTCGCTCTGGCACGAACAGCACGCCCAAGCTGATCCCACAAGTGTTCAATGGGGTTGAGGTCAGGACTGCTGGCAGCCCGTTCCATCCTCTCCACTCCCAAATTCTGGAGGTAGTCTCTGATAAACCCCACAAACCAACAAATGCTGGCAGAATAAGCTGTTTGGCATCGGCAGAGAAGATTTGGCAAATTTTTCATGGGCGCAATCCACATACTCAACTCTGCTGCTCATCCTTCAAATGCATGTTCCTTACAAATGTAGCTCCATTTAAAAGGGAAATAAACAGACTTTCCAACGGGATAAGATTTATTGCCAAGAAGCATCGTTACAACAAAGACATAATCTACCAAACACACATTTCCTTACTTTTTGTGCAAAGTTTAGATCAATTATATGAAATAAGAGGGTTAAATTAAGGCCACGTCAAGTCCATTACAGTTTGTTTTACTCTTAATGTCAACAAATCTCATGTTTGGATCCAAACCAACAATGAACTGATTTACTAACAAGTACTGTGTGTGTATCAAAGCCTGATATATCTGATTCCTCCGTTGTTGTCCAGAAACTACTGAATGCTCAGTGGCGTCTGTCTTACACAGAACTACTCTCTGGAGACATGATGCTGTTATTAGTCTTTGTACTTAGTCCATCGAAGAGCTGCTAAGTTTGGCTGCACAGATAGGAAACACCTTGGCTGACAGGATGTACCACTCTGTTTGAAAAAAAAAATCTTTTTGATTTATAACGGCGGTTGGTAACCAGCGTATCAGGTGCATTACCGCCACCTTCTGCTCCGGAGTGTGGACCAGAGATTAAATCCTACATATTAATCCTGTCTGTCTAATAAACTCAATGAAAACTTTATTGATCATAGTACAATCTATACTTGCATGTATAATAGTCTCCACAGCCATCTGGAAAAAAATATATGCATATATCGGTATCAGATATCGGCAAAAAATCCAATATCATGCATCCTTACTTGTTAGTAGATCAGTTCTATATTTACACACCTCCTTTAAGTTCAGCCTCACAGAGCTGCGGACTCTTCATCTTCTTCTGATAACTTTATTTAAATTTGACAAACAAACACAGGATTATGTATAAAAAAAACTACATTTTTATTGAATGCAATGAAACAGTGTTTTAAGTTGCTTCCTTCTTCTCTTCGCCGTCAGACGCTGAACGGCTCTCTGACTCTAGAGTTGGTCAACGAGAAGTACTGGAAGGTCAGGAAGCCTCTGGAGCTCTACTACGCTCCCACCAAAGACCCCCAGCAGCAGCAGCAGCAGCCGCCGCAACAACAACAACAACAACAACAACAGAAGTCTCCTCCTACACAGAGGGAGGGATGAGGAAGAGGAGCCAGCCTTCCTCACATTCTCGGTGTTTGCATCCTTTTTTTTTTTTTTTTCCTGCTTATTTGATTTCACTGTGAGCTGCAAACTTAACCGGTTTCACGTGAAATCTGACCTGATTTTCGAAGGATTCATCAAGAAAATAAAAAACTGACCTAAAGCTGTGAGGAGACAGAAAGGAACTGCTGGTAAATCTTTGCTTTTTGCTGCTTTTGGCAGATAAATCTGCTGCTTTGTGACGTTACGCAGCTTCAAATCATCAGGAGACTTTTGGGATTAACCGACACCGAGGTCGACGGACAGTAAGAAAAAAACAAAGTTGAATCCCTGTTTTTCTTTTTCCTGATATGAAGCATCTGCTCGTTATCTTCCGTTTTCCATCAGTTTGAATATCTTATTATATTATATATGAATATTTAACGCCGTGTAACCTGCTACTGCAGCTGCAAACATCATCAATCACAACTGAAGCTGATTTGAAACGGTTATTTTTTTTTTTTTTCAATAATTAACTCATTTTTATTTATTTCTTTTAACACAAACAACCAAACAAGAACTTTTTAGAAAATGAAAATAAATATCAGTTTAAATAAGGCAAAAATCTATGCAAGTCCAGTTATGTCCTTAATATGAAACACGACGTTAAGGATCAATTCTACAAACGTATGAGGTTTATAAGCTTTAAGTCACAAACTTTCAAATAGTTTCTGAATTATGAGAATTAATACGTCTGTAATCAGATAAAAGAGTCGTAACGTTTTCAGATCTGCAGCTTTATTCCATCACGTTCACGTTGTTTTGCTGCTAAAATTAAAAATAATTTCACTTCAGATTCCAGATGGTCTTTTTTTTTTTTTCAGTTCTTACTTATTAAAATAAACACTTTTATTTATTTTAACACGAATAACCCAAACAAGAAGTTTAACAAAATTAAATTTAAAAATAATTATTTCAGTAAGGATGTATGTATGGAGGCTATTTTGTGCCAGTAATATATAAAAAAAAAACTTACTTCAAATCAAACTTGATTTTTTAATTCACAATTATGAGTTTTAAGCGTTAAATCACAATTTCCAAATTATGTTTAAATTATGATTTTATAAGTTAAAAATTGGATGAAGACAAAGTCATAATCTTTAAAATGGCAAGTAAAAATAAACACTTATTTCTTTTAACACAAACAGTCAAACAAGTTTAACGAGATTAAATTTAAAAATAATTATTTAAATAAGGATATCAGTATGGAGGCCATTTTATGCCAGTAACATATATTTAAAAAAACTTACTTGCGTTATGTTAATAACAATAAAAATACATCAACTTGATTTTCTAATTCACAATTACGGGTTTTAAGCGTTAAATCACATGATTCACAATTTCTAAATTATGTTTAAATTATGATTTTATAAGTTAAAAATTGGATGAAGACAAAGTCATAATTTTTAAAATGGCAAGTAAAAATAACTGGAAAGTAAAGTTTACTGACTTTTTTATTTCTTTTAACACAAACAGTCAAACAAGAACTTTTCAAAAATAACATTTCAACATCTCTTGTAAATAAGAGAATATGTACGGAAGCTCCTGACTGCCAGTAATAGAAAAAAAACTATTTAAAATGTTAGGAAGGGTAAAAATATTTAAATGAAAATTATAAATATTACACAAAACCTTTAGAGGAAGTAAAAGTCGTTATTATGAGTTCAGTGAAACTTAACTTTCTAAGTAACAATTTATAAAAAGCGCCTAAATTATGAGATTTTGTAAATTAAATCTGGATGAAATACACAAGTCATAATGTTGACATAGTATGTAAAAATGATAAGAGAAGTATAAGATTGTAAAGTGAAATGTTTACTTACAATCATAATTTTAGTAATCAGTCATATTTGTGACTCATGAGTGAACTTTGTTAATCTTTACATCATTTTTTTTTCATTTCCTGGCAGAAATAAGTTTGTCTCACAAAAGGTAACAAATTATTTCACACATGAAACTTTACAGAAGTTTGTTATTGAATCTCATTTTCAACACGATTACAGAGAAAAACACATCTGCTTGTAAAAACTAGAATAATGAAAAAAAATGTGGTCTTAAATTTATTTCATCAATGAATCTATTTATGAATCTTTGTATAATTTAATTCCTCTTGTGTGATTGAAGCTCTTTGCTGCTTTCTTGTTTGTTTGTTTTTTGCAGACAGGATCGATGTGGAACAGCTTGGCGCTAAAAAAATAAATAATTTACGCTAAAAAACATTTCCGCTGTAAAACAACTGATGTAGCTTTTATCCTGCCGTAAACAGTCACAACTTTCTGGTATCGATTCAACATGTTTTAACAACACGGACAGTTAAAAAACGCACAATCCTGACAGATTACAGTTAACATTTCCTTTAGCGTGTAGCTAGCTAAGAGCTACAAAGACGTGTGTGTGTATTTCCCGCCATATTTTACTAGTTTCAATCTTTAAAAATGTAGCTGTTACACCCGTCTCACCTCCTGTATTCTTCCTTTAAACATACGAGAGGTTTAGTTTGTGTGTCCTGTTGATTTCTTTAAGTTTTAGAGTGAATTTGTGTAGAAATAAATCTTTTAACTCTGTTCACAGAGTGTTTAAAGACTCTTAAAGCCATAAACCTTCAGGGTTTAATCTGAATTTTTTTCCACTTCTGTGTTCGCACTTTAAATATATTTCCTGCAGCCATGTTTTTTCCTACCTTACCTCAGTTTTAATGATTTTAATATTTGTATATTGAGTAATGCAAGATTTCCTTTTCTGCTTTGTTGGGTGATTATAAACATTCTGTCAGCAATGCAGCACAATAAACTCAATCACCAGACGTTTACTGTCAAATCTGAGTCTTATTTGTTTGAAATTAATCATATTAATCTGTCACTTCATGACTTTGTACAAATAAATCTGAATTTTGCTGATTGTATTATTTCATTTGAAGATATTGAGCAAGTAAAGTGAAAACCTACGACTGCGTTTAAGAAGCATTTTAACTTCATATATCTTCATTTATTACACACGTCTGAGTATCAGTTTATCAAGTTAATGAAGCTTCAGTCAGATAACTCAAACATCTTCTAAATGTCGTCTGTTTAGTAGAAAGTTTGTTTCCAGTGTTTCTGTTCTGAGTTAAAATCTGATTTTACTTTGATAGTTTAAATGTTTTAAGACCGTTTGTATTCATGCTGTTTTGAATCGATGGTTTACATGCAAGTATTTACTAGTGTTGGTTGATGAGGACAGAACTCTTATTGAACCTTTAACTTTGGAAGATCATCATCATCATCATCATCATCATCTGGAGGAAGGAGTTCAGACAAAGCCCAACTTCTAATCTGTTGTGCATCTTCAGTGTGTTGTGAAGTATTAAATCTCCAGCATACATACAGAATGTGAATATTATTGTACAAGATTAAATTAACAAGAATGTATGAAAATAAAATATCCCGAAAGCTAAAAGCACCGATGTGTCTTCAAACAGAGAAAACGTGAGACAGAAACAGGCAGAAACAGGCAGGTTGTGTGAACTGTCGCTTTTTATTGAAACAAGGGAAGCGGGGGGAGTTTACTTCTTCTTGGACACACCGACGGTGCGACCGCGACGGCCGGTGGTCTTGGTGTGCTGACCGCGCACACGCAGACTGGAAGGAGAGAAGAAGAAGAGAGGAAGAGGAAGAGTTAAAAACAAGGAAATATACTTAAAAAAATAGATTCTAGTCTAAAAAACTAGAGATTTTTAAATAATTCAGCAAGAAAAATAAGTTTATATATATAATATATGTATTAAAATGAATTATACTGACGTGTGGAAACTGATAAACACTTAAAAAGCTGCTAAAAGTTATTTTAACTTCTGATTTAAATGTATTGTTTTGTCTGTTTGATTCAAAACCCAAAAATTATTAAGTGACAGAAAACATTATATAATCAAATATTCATATTCAGGTTTCTGCAGCTTCACAAAGTCAAATTTAAGACTTTAAAGGTATTTTAATACCATAAAAGTATAAAAGATAAAAACAGTAATAAGAGTCAGAATTATTTATCTGATGCAATGTGAAGTAAATATTTAAATGTATTTCACATCTGTCATTACTTCCTGACTGTATATAACAATCATTCCCAATAATATAACCAATAACTAATAATTAATAACTTATTAATGAGAGAAACAGACGATCAATTAACCAATTACACAACTAAGTCATTTAAGGTCAGAAACTATTTTTCCAGCCAGTTTTGCTAAAATTACATAAAACATTTTAATTAATATTTAACATTTACCTTCATGAATGAAAATAAAGACTTTTAAACATCTTGTAAAGAACTTTTAATGAAGAAAATCAACGTCTGCAGATATGAGACGCTGCATCGTGACTTTAGAGGCTTTTTGTTTTAAAACTGATCAATAAAACGTTTAGAGATGAAGTGACTGGATGTTTTGTTTGGTTTCAGGTTTGTTTCAGTCTGAGCTGATGGACGGGCTGCAGTTATAGATCAGTTATTAGTTTTATCAGAGATGTGAGGACAGGATGAGGTTTTCTTACCCCCAGAAGTGTCTGAGACCACGATGAGCCCTGATCTTCTTCAGCCGCTCCAGATCTTCTCTCAGCTTGTTGTCCAGACCGTTAGCGAGGACCTGAAACCAAACGCAGCACATGTCACATGTTCGTCCTGCTCAACACGTCAACGTTAACTGGAGCTTCGTCTAAAGTTGCTATGACAACAGGGTGAACTTCATCTGCTGAGGAAGATCATGTGATAAAATAGAAAGCTATTAAATGGACCTCGTGGTGAGATTTTCTCAAGAATCAAGTTTCAACCTCAGATGTGTAAATCTGCTTCATCTGTTCAGTTATAAACAAGTTCAACTGAATTAAAGCTCAAACGTTTATTGATCAGTTTGACCTGCAGAGTCTTTAAGTATTGATCAAATAGTGACATCACAACATGTTGAAATAAACACATTAAAACTCTTTAATACTTTAATGTTTGACAAACAGACCAGCAGAGACGAGTCTCTGCAGCTCAACATGGAGTTTAAAAAGTGTCGACGTGTAAGAACCATTTCATTCAGTTTAACTTGCAGAGTCACTGATTAGTGAGTTAATTCACTTCAAAGTATTCAACTGATCACCAACTATTCTGATCAATCAATAAATTGTTTTGAGTAATTTTTAAAAGACAAAGTGCAAATTCTGTGATTCCAGATTGATAAATGTGAATATTTTCTGGTTTCTTCAGTTTTCTGCGACAGTAAACTGAATACTGTTGGTTGAGGAAGATGATGATGATGATGATGATGTGAAGACGTCATGTTGGGTTTCAGGAAACACTGATCAACATTTTATAAACCAAACTACTAATCGATTATTTGAGAAAATCATCAGATTAAATCAATAATGAGAATAATCGTTAGCTGCTGTTTGTTCTTCAAACCTTTAACATGTTTATCTGACTTCAGAAGGAGGAAGAAGAGTTGAGTTGAGCCAATCGGTGATTTCTCAAATTTTGCGAGACACTTAAACTCACATCATATCAGTTACTGAGATTCTGACCAGTAAAATCAACTTCCCAGCTAGAAGTCTAACTGGGAGACTCTTCTGATGATTTAATCTACTTGTGTTTCCTCTGAGTTGACGACACTAAACATGATGAAGTTCTTAAACGTAGCAGCAGAGACGCCTCACGTCACCTACAGCAGTAACTTCATGAATATAACGTGATGTTTAACCATCGTTCCAGTCGCTCTGGAACCACCCAGTACATCTCCGGTCTGGTTTTACTGGTCTTCACTCACCTGGCTGTATTTGCCGTCCTTGACGTCTTTCTGCCTGTTGAGGAACCAGTCTGGGATTTTGTACTGGCGAGGATTCTGCATGATGGTCACCACCCGCTCGACCTGCAACACAAACACAGCTGTGAGCTCAGCAGGAACAAAAACACACCGGAGTAAAAGACCGACGGACGTGGACAGCAGACGAGAGACACCAGTTAGATTAAACAATCTGTAACAGAAACACGTCACAAGTTCTCCACATTGTCAACTGTTGCTACTCGCTGCTTTACATCGTCTTACTTTGTCCACAAAATCCTAAATTGTGTTTCATAATTCATCCTTTATGAAACTGTCTGGTGATAATAAATACAGAGTAAAGAAATATTAATCTCAGACTGTAGCTGATGATGTTGTGCAGCAGTGAGTCTCAGAACTCAACGAGACAAAGAAGCACAAATCTGAAGGTTTAAAGTTTTAACATTAGAGAATATTTTGGTCAAACTGACACCAAATGCAAAGAGAAGAACTATTTGTGCAGATTTTATACTGATAAGTTTGTTTCTGTCATGGAAAGAAATACTGATGTTCTTCTAACTTGTATCAAAGCTGAGAGACGTCTTCACGTCTACGATTAAAACGTTTCTGTCAGTTTATCCTGCAGACAGACAGAAGAACAACTTCACATCCTTCAGTTCTCCTCACCTCCTCCTCAGTCAGCTCTCCGGCCCTCTTGTTGAGGTCGATGTCGGCCTTCCTCAGGACGACATGAGCGTAACGTCTGCCAACACCCTGAGACCAGACACACACACAGAGACACGTCAGTAAAAAGGTAAGAACGAGACGCTGCTCTGACGTGTGGAACAAAAACCAGCTGGAGATGATCTGTCGTACTGAGCTGTGACGTCTCAGAGAAAATGTTACCTTGATGGCAGTGATGGCGAAGGCGATCTTCCTCCTACCATCGATGTTCGTGTTGAGAACACGAAGAATGTGCTGGAACTTCTCAGGGATGACCAGAGACTGGAAACCAGACAGAAAACATTAATCAGTTAACAACAGTCTGATGAGTCTGACATGCTTGATGAAATACTGAGAGCAGGAATTATAGTCAACAAGTTCAGAGACGTTGATCAGAAATGTTGCATTTAAGCCAAAGTGTTGCTACTAGTTCATTATATGTGTTTAATAATGGAAAATGAGCTCTGATGACTCTGAACACCAGGAAACTTTTCTATCCATCCGTCTCTGTTAGATTTTCACTGGACAAAAGGCTGAACAAACACCAGATCTTTAAGGACGGGTTTAAAAATCTTCATGCATCTTAAGACACGTCAGGAGCCTGAATGATTGAAACATGTTTTTCTTGCTGTAATCATTCCTCCTGTTCATATTGACCGTTAGAGGATCCCTTCATAATACACTTATGATAGATGTGATGGGGGACAAAATCCACAAAATGTATTTAAAAGTTTATCTGAAGCTAAAACCACTGCAGAGAGCATGCTTTCACGTCAAGACCTTAGAAAACTGTTTCACTTCAATTTCGGTGCATTTTCAGTGACTGTCAGATCAGCATGTAGCATCTAAGCTAAGAGTTTTGGCTCCAATTAGCACAAATACTGAACCTGTCGCTGCTCACACAAGTGTTTTATAACGTTTTAAAGAAACGAGAATCCGTGAAGCTCACTAGACAGCAATTAAATATGATCCCGCGTCCATTCATTTATACTTTTATGACCACTCCACGCTTCTACACGGCATGACCAACATGCTGAAACCGATGTTAGCTTCTGTAACTACCCGCTTCCAATTTTAAGGCTTTTCTAGATTGTTGGGAACGCCGGTAACATTAAAAACAGTCTAAATACAAGTCTGTTAAACCGAGAATAAACAGGTGATATTTACGCTTTAGTTAAAAGGCAGAAAACACAAAGTTAACTGCACTATTCGCGCTAGTTAGCCGCATTTAGCCCGTACGGCTCAGTTCAGCGCTGATAGTAAGCTATTAACTATTTCTGTCGCCAATCTACCAATAATTCAGCATCAGTCCGCTGATAGAAGTTCTGTTAGACTCGCTAAACGTCTAAACGCAGCAAAAGGAGAAAGATTCAACTGGATGATTGTAGATTTCCAAACTGTTCTCGGTTGATAGAAAATGTTCTCACCATCTTGGAAGTAGGTTCCGTGCGAAGAGGAAGCAGATGAGGTCTCGCGAGAGTTTCAAAGCGCGACGACCGGAAATAACTCCGACACTTTAAATCTGTCCGACCAGAACCGGTGTAGAAAATAAATATTTACTTATTGTTTTAGCATTAACAAAAAATAAATATTTTTATACTTATATTAAAGACTCGTGTTAACATCTTAACCGGCTGATAATTGTAGAAACGTTTTATTTCTCGTTAACCCTGCCTGTGATGACGAGGCGGAACTTTTGTACATTTACATTTTTTTTTTTAACTTTAGCGTAAATTCGCCGCAATGGCGGAGTTAGCTGCAGCTGCGGTTGGAGCTGTCAGCGATGTAAACACAGCTGGAAACCCGACAGAAGTCGCCATGGCGTATTTACAGGATGAGGTGACTCTTGAGTATTTGTTTATGAAGTATCGTGAAAAAGTACAATATTTAATGTTCGCTGTTTGTGCGGTTTTTCTGCTGCTGTATCCTGTTAGCCTGTCAATCAGAGGGCTTTATCAATGAACTGTAGTTTGAGCAGACTGAGGTGTATTCAGCTTCATTTACAGCCAGATTAATATTGAATAGTTGTAGTGAATTAATATCTGTCCATAATGCACCAACTCTTGCCGATATGTGTATTTTTAATAATGCAGTCATGCTATTTGTAGCCGCCGTAGCTGTTAGCATCCTGTCAAAACAAGCTTGATAATTTCCAGTTTCTGTGGCGTTAAAAGTGTAACGTCACCAGTGTTGACACCATTAACCTGGTCCGAAATTACCGTAATTAATCAATCAATCAAACAATCAACAAGTCCTTTGAAGCTGTCATCTTCGTTCTCTGGGAACTTGTGATTGACATTTAACTCTGTTTTCTGATCAAAACAAAGCGAACAATCGATCAATTTAAAAATCATCAGAATAATAAATCATAACAATAATTCAAGGGGAATAGAAAACTTTTCATATTTACGATGATCATAAATTATAATACAGTACCAGTCAAAAGTTTGGACACGCTTCCTCATTTTTATTTGTTTTTTTACTATTTTCTACCTTGTAGAACAAAACTTAAGACATCGAACCTGTAAAATAACATATATGGAATCATGTGGTAAAACAAACCAAAATATGTTTCATATTTTATATTCGTCAGAGTAGACACTGTTTGCCTTGATGTCAGCTTTATAATATCTGAACCAGATTCATGATGGTTTCAGTTAACAGGTTTAACTTGTTAAAGGTGAACTGGTGGAATTTCTTGCTTTCTTAATGTGTTTGAGATTGTTGTTGTGAGTCAGTTGTGTTGTCAGATGTCATACTGTTGTTTATGTTTGTGTGTTTTTTTTTGCCAGAAGACTGATGGAGAAATGGCGAACCTCAACCTGGGTGAACTGGATCTCACCACGGACGAGTTCATCCTGGATGAAGTGGACAGTAAGACAGCAGCATCCTTTACACTGTCATCAACAAACAAACAACAACACAAACACTCTGACATCATCAGTATTAATATGTTTCATATTAATCAACTAGTAGGTCCATTAATTATTTCAGTCATTTGTCAAGGAAAGTTTGCTGCTTTTCTTTGTCATATATGATAATAAATGAAATATCTTTATGTTTTGGACTGTTAGTCAGAATAATCAAAGACACTCTGAGCTTTGAGATGTTGTGATCGACATTTTTCACACTTAAATATTTCACAGACTAAACAACTAATGAAGAAAATAATCTGCAGATTATTCAGTAATGAGAATAAATGTTTTTGAATCCAGATGTTTCAGTTCTTTCTTGTCTTTGTTGAAACAGTTAATTAATAAACTAGTACATGTGCAGCAGGAGGAAGGTTTTAGTTTTTAGTTGCCACATGTGTTTATTGAAAGAAACGTTTGCTGTGAGACAAAACAAGTTGAACATTTCCTTCAAAATGCAGAGTCGTAGTTTTCTAACGGACGTTAGTAGAATATGAATATGATTTGTTTAGTTGTGGACTCTAGTTGTTCCAACTAGCAGCACTTCTTTGTGTTTTTACATCCTGCATGGAGGAAACATTCAGCTGTACACAGAGCAGCTGTTGAACAGAGTTTCTGTTGATGTTTTTATTTGTTATGAACTCTTCTTCTTCTTCTTCTTCTTCTTCTTCTTCTTTCTGTGCTTCAGTTCACATTCAGGCCAATCTGGAAGACGACCTGGTGAAGGAGGCGCTCAGAACGGTGAGAAAATAACCACAAGACCAACGAGGTCTGAGAGAGACAGAAACATGTTTTACCTTCTTGACTCATTTTGATCTTGAACAGAATAAGTGTAGTTAATGAATTACAGACTTATGTGTTCATTTAAATAAACTGAAGTCCAAACGGCACTAAAGGAAAAGAAGCTGTGCTCGTTGTCTCCTCGTATCATCAGCTGCGGTTGTTTGCTTGAAGACGTGGAGTCTTCAGTACAGTGTGAGTGTTGTTAATGTGTGTCTGGTGTGTCTGCAGGGCGTCGACCTCCGTCAGTACTCCAAACAGGTGGAGACGGAGCTGCAGAGGATCGAACAGGCTTCCATCAAAGACTGTATCCTCTGACTGTTATTGATTCATCTGTAAACTATTATCTACATTCATTGATAAGTTGTTTCATCTATAAAATGATGAAACATGTTGATCATTGTTTCCCAGAATCCAAGATGTTTTATTTACAATCCAAAGATATTCAGTTTACTGTCAGAGACTGAAAGAAGCAGAAAACTCAGACTTTTGGCAAATATTTCTTAAAAAATTACTCAAAATGATCAATCGATTATCAGAATATTTGTCAATTAACTTTCTGTCGACCAACTATTCAGTTAACTGACTGATCTTTGCAGCTCCAGACGGGATTATAATGATGTTTGATTCATCAGCTGCTGGTTTCACCTTTTAAACACATCCAGTTATTCTGTCGACTAAAAGTCTATTTTGCTTCATACATTATTATTATTATTATTATTATTATTATTATTATTATTATAATTATTATTGATCTGCAGGTTTTAGTTTTAGATCTCTAGAAACTTGACCTCTGACCTGCAGATATAAAGGTTTCAAACTGCTACATTTAGAGTTATTTTTCTTTATTGTCGTCTAATGTAACTGCTGTATGAAGAGAATAAAAACACTCTGATATTGTTCTTAAAACCACTAAACTGAAACACACTGTTTACAAACTGCTCCATATTTATCAGCTGATAGACAGTTAATGAAGAATCTATGAGTTCATCCATATTGAGCTCGACTTGTGTCATAATGTGACGTTTTGAACAGATGTGATCGTGGGTTTGATGTGAGGAAGGTTTATTGTCCTGACTGATCGTCTCTCAGACATCAAGGAGAGTCAGAACATCGCTCTGCTGCACAACCAGATCACCGCCTGCGACTCCATACTGGAGGTAAAAACCACACGCCTTCATCTCCATCCCATAATAATCCACAATCATCCTCATCAGCTTCTGAGTTTGAAACCCTGAAAACTTCAACTTCATTTACAGCTTTTCAACTGAAACTTTCTCTGCTGTTTGATTCACAGTTTATTGATTCCAGAGTTTATTAGAAACTTGACTAACGATTATTATCATCATCAGTTCATCTGTTGATGATTTTCTCAATTAAACGATTCGTTGTTTGGTCTTTAAAAAGCTCAAGACGACGTCCTGAGATGTCTTTATTTATCCTCAACTCAAAGAAGTTCAGTTTAATGTCACAGAGGATTAAAGAAAGCAGAAAATATTCAAGAAGAAGAAGCTGGAATCAGAGAAATTAAACGTTATTTCTTCTTAAATAATGATTCCAAACGATTCATCGACTATCAGAATAGTTGGAGATTCATTTTCTGTTAAACGTTTCAGCTCTGAACTCTCCTTCAGTCTTCAGAGCGTCTGGTTCTCTTGTCGTTCCTCCGTCAGAGATCTTATAGTCGAACTGATCAGACTCTTTCCCTCCGTCTTGTGTTTCCTGTCAGCGGATGGAGGGGATGCTGAGCGGTTTCCAGAGCGACCTGTCGTCCATCAGCAGTGAGATCCAGACGCTGCAGCAGCAGTCGGTCAGCATGAACGTACGGCTGAAGAACAGACAGGCGGTTCGTAGTCACCTGAGTCAGCTGGTGGACGAGCTGGTGGTTCCCGGAGCCATGATCTCGTAAGAGCAGCTGGCAAACATCTGTTTATTTCTCTCTCTGTTTGTTTATTTTGTTAAGGCTCAAGTAAACAAAAAAAGGGGTTTTTGTTACTGTAGATGTATCATCATAGTGGAGCTATTAATAATTAAATATTTCAGCCTCGTTACAGAAAATATTTGTGAATAAAAACACAAAATATTTTCTGTTGCAGCTTCTGAAATACAAAGTTGATTCTTGTTTATAGAGAATAATCATCATTTTAATTAGAAAGAAGTTGCATTGAGCTCTATTGATGGGTGGTTTAAACAATGAATAAATTAATTACAAATCTGTTGATTAATTAGTAAAATATATCTAATATATATATTTATATATATGTATAATAGCAGCCGTTAATGGAATATTAAATAACTCCTATTAATCTCCAGTATAAACATTTAATAAATGGTTTATAACACATTATAATGTCGTTATAAGCAGATTTCAGGACATTTTGTGTTTATTAAAGTACAGTATTTATCAATAATTATAACATATTTTATATTATTACAGCTTCATTATCTGTTTAAACAGCAGCAACAGTTCTGGATGTTAACAAGAGGAATTATAGTAATAAACACATATATCAGCTGACAGCTACATTATAATGATTTATAAAGCATTTTATTAAATGTTTATATCACGATTATAACATATACTCTAATCTAGCTATTAACAATACAAGACATCTTATAATAAATAAATATATTTGTGCACATGAACACATTTCAATACAAAAGATTAAAAAAACAAAAAGAAAAGAGTGAAAATAATTATTAATAAAGAGGTCTGGAGGTAAAAAAGTCAAAGGTTTGATGGTTTTAATGGTTTTAATGGTTTTAATGGTCAGACTGAACACGAGTTGACTGCAGGAAAGAAAGAAAATGACTGAATATTATTATTATTATTATTATTATTGTTATTCAGTTAAGTTGTAAATCATCTTTCCTGGATGAGTAACATCTATATTTAATGTAAAGATCAGTAAAAGACGTGAAGCTACAGATCAGCACCGACACATCAAACCTTCATCCTGCTCATAATAAACAGGAAGTAATAACGTTCATCAGAGTTTAATGAACCGTAGTCGTGTGCGGAGGTTCGGTTAGCGTGACGTTTGTCCCCCCCATGTGGTCGCAGCACCATCCTGGACAGTCCCGTCACCGAGCAGGAGTTCCTGGAGCAGCTTCACGAACTCAACAACAAGATCAACTTCGCCAAAGAGCTGAGCTTCAGAGAGACGCTGGCCTGCTCCGACATCCAGGACATCGTCGACCGCCTCAAGCTGAAGGTCAGTCGGTCTGCAGGGCGGGAAACTCTGATGACCTACGCTCCAGACTGTCCCCTGAACGCATCATGTTCAGGCAGTCAGTTTATAACATGCTGCTGAGTTTTATCATCCCTCTACTGACGACCGTATTTCATCCTCCTGTGTTTTGTCTTTATTTGTTTTTTTTATTCTTTTTCTGTAAGTTTATTTTTTGTTTTTATACTTTTCTAATAATCTGGAGAATTTTCTTCTTCTTGACGTCTTGTTTCGTCTCCGACTCTGTTTGAACTTCAGGCGGTGTCAAAGATCCGAGAGTTCATCCTTCAGAAGATTTACTCCTTCAGGAAGCCGATGACCAACTATCAGATCCCTCAGAACACTCTGCTGAAGTACAGGTGAGCTCACCTGCACCTGTGTGATGTCATCATACAGGTGAGCTCACCTGCATGATGACATCATAGACTACGTATATATTACATATATCAGCTCAACATTTACGTTTTACTTTATACAGAAAACAATAAAACGACCAAAATACAGACAAGACACAGATCCAGAACAGGAAGTTTCTGTTATTACATTAGTTGTTTTTTTTTTAGAAAATGTAACAGATTGGATTAAAGGAGCTGCTGCATCAAAAGAAACAATAAAAGCTCATGAACTAACCTGAGATAAAAACAACTGAGTGAATCAGTCACACTGTTGAATATAAATTAGAAGCAACAACACATTAAACTTTACATTCTTACAAGCACACAAGTGATGAGAGGAACCTGCAGGTGTCTCCTGCTGTCTGTCTGTCCTCCCATCAATAAGTTTAACATGAATGTTTACTGACAAACAATAAACGGAGACGCCACAAACAAGCATGTGTCCTCCTTCATGTCTCCAGCAGAGCAGCGTCATGACTGATAATAGAGTCTGTCTTCATTAATCGATTAATCGTTTGTTACTGTTTCCCAAAGATCAACATGACGTCCAGAGATTCAGTTTATTATCAAATATTCACATCTGAGAAGCTGCAACAAGAGAATTTTGGCATATTTATCCAAAAAAAGAAGTTTCTGTCGCTCAACTAATTGATTAATTGACTAATGGCTAATGTGCTAATGATAACAGAGATTACCTTTACATGTATTTAGTTTATTATTAAATCCTTTTGCAGTATCAATAACACATGAATATAAATAAATCATTGAAATCATTTGAACTTCCTGTCTGAAGCTTCTCTTGTCGTGTGGCTGCAGATTCTTCTATCAGTTCCTTTTAGCCAACGAGAGAACGGTGGCGAAGGAGATCCGAGACGAGTACGTGGACACGATGAGCAAGATTTACTACAGTTACTTCAAATCCTACAGCGGCCGGCTGCTCAAAGTTCAGGTGAGAAGATTCACCGTCGTCCTCCGATCATCAGGTGATATCGACGATCACGTTCTGGCTGGAGGGTTTCAGGCTCATAACACATCGGGCCTCACGCTTATATTTGTTCCTGCACAGAGAAATGAGAGGAAAATAAGAAAATCCTTTATTAAAAAAACTCTCTAAACTGCCTGATGAAGGTTTCCTGTTCATGAGATATGATCATCATCATCATCATCATCAAAACCTCTAAAATGTTCCCAAAGAGTCAAAACACAAGTTCTGCTTTCAGAAATCAGAAGACAGAACAGATTTAGAAGAGACAAGAAATAAAGAGCAAATTATTTGATATGAAGTTAGATGTTGATGGGAGGAGGTCATGTGACTGTCAGAGATATTACAGGAGAGAATATTACAGCTACAGTAGCCGATAAAAACCATAAAATCTAATAAATATTTTAAATAAATTGTCAGCCATGATGATGAAAATATAGTAAACAGAATATAGATTTTGCTACTTATATATCATATTTACACTCAGATTAGGATTTATAATTGTAAGAAGAGAGACAGATGATCTGTTCTGAACCGCTCAGGTACGAACAACATTTACAAGTACGAAGAAGGCGACAAATGTTCTGAAATCAATGGTTCCTGCATTTGAAGAAGAAATCTGTCGGTGCGACTGTTCCTGAACTAAACACTCTCATATCTTTAACTTTACTTATTTCTTGTAGTAAATAGACTCAGATTAGACTGCAAACAAAGAAACTTTCCGTTCAAACAAATGAAGAAGCACTCAGCTGATATGAAGTAGAATAAAAAGATGATATTGATATTTGAACTGAGAGACGCTGGGAGGAGTTTCACTAATAACATGAATGTGATATTTGTGTCGTCCGCAGTACGAAGAAGTCGCCGACAAAGACGACCTGATGGGAGTCGAAGACACAGCCAAGAAAGATATCCTTCAAACTACCTTCATCACTTATCGTTCTGTTATTTTATTCTTTCAGCTTCAATCATGTCAAAACTTCAATCCAGCAACTCAGATCACATTTATCTACAGAATGAGAGCAGAGTTACCAATAATCAATCAATACATCATGACTTCATATGTATTTGACTTTATGATGAGAAAGGAAATTCTTCTTGAAATAGTGAATCAATAACTGATCATAAACTCTGATAATCGTCAATATTTATCAGAGGGATTTATTCTAAAATGATGTTTGTATTAAATGAAGGTCAAAGGTCACATTACAGTCAGTTTAATATCTCCTCACTGGCCTGATGCTGGTAATCAATCACTACTGATCAGACCTGTCACACACTGTGTAAGTGTGATAATGGACTAAAAACGGTGATCAAACACACGAGAATAATAACTTCCAAAGGTCAAAGGTCAAAGGTGAACTCTGACCCCATGGAGAAGGCTTTAGACATGTGAATGTTTATAAAACAACTGCTCGTTATGATTCCCCACAGTCAACGGTGAAGATTTTAAATGTCTTATTTTGTCCAACAATCCAAACTTTCCCTCCAAAATCTCTTAATTATAACAAACGACAAAGAAAAGCATTAAATCATCATGTGAGCGGCTGAAACCAGCAAACTTTCTGCTTTATTTACTTAAAAAAATGATCATTCATTTATTAAAACAGTTCATTTTCTGTTGATCAGTTTATTGTTGCAGCTAAAATGTGACTCTACCTTTTACTCAGGATGTCACAAGAAAAACAAGCAAAACAGTTGATGAGATAAAATAAGATCAAATCAGTCAGTGAGTCTGATGAAACTGGCATGAAAGACAAAAACAACAACAACACGACACCGAATGTATCCAGCAGTGACTCATAGCATCAAGTGTCAACGCCAGAAATAATAATAATAACCAGCAGCAGCGTGCGAGTGTGTGAGAGTGTGAGTGTGCGTGTGCATGTGCATGAGTGTGAGTGTGCGTGTGCATGTGCGTGCATGCGTGTGAGAGTGTGCGTGTGAGTGTGTGAGAGTGTGCGTGTGAGTGTGCATGTGTGTGCGTCTCGAGCAGGAAAAGTGACAGAATATTTCATCCAAGAACAACACAGCTTCTCTCTGAGCAACACTGGCAGAGAATCAAAGTAAATATCTCAGATAGACGCAGCTCAGCCGGACATGTTGGTTCCCTCAGTACGTTTTAATGCTCCTCTAGTTCAGACATGTATGAGACACACACACACACACACACACACACACACACACACTGAGGATGAGAACACTGTGTCAGATCACGATGTGTCTCCTCAGTGATTTATTCTCTCTGACTCATTGATTTAAAACAATGATCACCTTCTTTGTGAACGTACGTATTGACAGAAAGATCCTTTTGTTCTTTGAAGATCCTCTGCTGAAGTCCTGCAGATCTCCCAGCATGCAGTGGGAGCAGAGTTCCTTCAGCAGAACCACATTTTACACGCTGACTCTCATCCTTTATGTTCATATATTCGTATATCTGTGACGGGGTTTAATAGAATCTGTTAAGTGTTTTTAAATTGCCTTTATTTGTTTGTTTGTTGTAAAAGTGGCTCCTTGACTCGCTGCTGCAGGTTTCTTCTCTAAACCGTCACTGAAGAGCAGGAACACCATCTTCACTGTGGGCCAGAGGGGGGCGATACTGAGTCCTGCTGAGCTGGAGGGTCCCATCCTGGTTCCTCACACGGCTCAGAGAGGAGACAGCAGGGTGAGAACGTACAGACGAGAGACGCTCTGAAGCCTCTTATACAACATATCGTTTAGGTCGACAGTAGAGACACTGAACTGTGGTTATCTTTGTCGACTGTTTGCATAAAACATGAACAAACGGCTGACGTGATGGTTGCTTGTTCTCTGTTTCAACGTTCCCAAACTGTCTAACGTGACCAGTTATAATCTTCTGTGTCTCTTGTCTGTCCTCCAGTATCCGTACGAGACGTTGTTCCGCAGTCAGCACTACGCTCTGCTGGACAACGGCTGCAGAGAGTTCCTCTTCCTGTCCGACTTCTTCATGGTGGCAGGAAACTCCGCCCTCGACCTCTTCAACAGCATCATGGGAAAAACTCTCAGCATGTTCCTGGTACGAATGAATGAAATTATTCAGGAACGTAGTTAATCAATAATGAAAATCATTATTTGTGACTCTACTCTCCAGCTGGCTGTAAAGCAGTGAAAGTTCCTGCGGTGGAAACACACTATTCAATTCTGATCAAATAAATAATATAAAATAAATAAATTTGATTGGCAGAAACTGTGCTTTGCTGTAAAACTGTTCATTAGCCTGAAACCTTCAGCAAAAACCAAAACAGCATCTTCAGAGATAGTTATGTATCAGTTAATTAAAGTGGAAATTCAAGAGACATGATAGGAAGTTTGAGAAAATTATTTAAATCTGAAACCTTTAACCTGCTCTTCAGTTTCCTCAAACACTGCTGATGGTCTGATAAAGACTTCAGCCTTGTTCAGACTGCCAGCACAGATTTGGTTTTTGTCATATCCGGATTGATTTTAGAAGGTCTGGACTGCAAAAAAAAACACGATACACAAATCAGATCGAGGCCACATCGATCGAGGCTACTAGCTGCTACAAACAGCTACTAACAGCTACTAACAGCTACTAACAGCTACTAGCAGCTACAAACAGATACTAACAGATACTAGCTGCTACTAGCTGCTACTAGCTGCTACTCACAGCTACTAACAGTTACTAGCTGCTACTAACAGCTACTAGCTGCTACTCACAGCTACTAACAGTTACTAGCTGCTACTAACAGCTACTAGCTGCTACTCACAGCTACTAACAGCTACTAGCTGCTACAAACAGCTAGTAACAGCTACTAACAGCTACTAACAGCTACAAACAGATACTAACAGATACTAGCTGCTACTAGCTGCTACTAGCTGCTACTCACAGCTACTAACAGTTACTAGCTGCTACTAACAGCTACTAGCTGCTACTCACAGCTACTAACAGTTACTAGCTGCTACTAACAGCTACTGACAGCTACTAGCTGCTACTAGCTGCTACTAACAGCTACTAGCTGCTACTAGCTGCTACTAACAGCTACTAGCTGCTACTAGCTGCTACTCACAGCTACTAACAGTTACTAGCTGCTACTAGCTGCTACTAACAGCTACTAGCTGCTACTAGCTGCTACTCACAGCTACTAACAGTTACTAGCTGCTACTAACAGCTACTAACAGCTACTAGCTGCTACTAGCTGCTACTCACAGCTACTAACAGTTACTAGCTGCTACTAACAGCTACTAGCTGCTACTCACAGCTACTAACAGTTACTAGCTGCTACTAACAGCTACTGACAGCTACTAGCTGCTACTAACAGCTACTAGCTGCTACTAACAGCTACTAATAGCTATTAACAGCTACTAAAAGCTACTTGCTGCTACTAACAGCTACTAACAGCTATTAACAGCTACTTGCTGCTACTAACAGCTACTAACAGCTACTAACAGCTATTAACTGCTACTAACAGCTACTTGCTGCTACTAACAGCTACTAACTGCTACTGACAGCTACTAGCTGCTACTAACTGCTACTAACAGCTACTAACAGTTACTTACAGCTACTGACAGCTACTGACAGCTACTAACAGCTACTAACAGTTACTTACAGCTACTGACAGCTACTAACAGCTACTAACAGCTACTGACAGCTACTAACAGCTACTAACAGTTACTAACAGCTACTAGCTGCTACTAACAGCTACTAGCTGCTACGAACTGCTACTAACAGCTACTAACAGTTACTTACAGCTACTAACAGTTACTAACAGTTACTAACAGCTACTAACAGCTACTAACAGCTACTGACAGCTATTAGCTGCTACGAACTGCTACTAATAGCTACTAACAGTTACTGACAGCTACTAACAGCTACTAACAGTTACTAGCTGCTACTAACAGCTACTAACAGCTACAAACAGCTACTAAAAGCTACTAGCTGCTACTAACAGCTACTAACAGCTACTTGCTGCTACTAACTGCTACTGACAGCTACTAACAGTTACTTACAGCTACTAACAGCTACTGACAGTTACTGACAGCTACTAACAGCTACTAACAGCTACTTACAGCTACTAACAGCTACTAACTGCTACTAACAGCTACTTGCTGCTACTAACAGCTACTAACAGCTACTAACTGCTACTGACAGCTACTAGCTGCTACTAACTGCTACTGACAGCTACTAACAGCTACTAACAGTTACTTACAGCTACTGACAGCTACTAACAGCTACTAGCTGCTACGAACTGCTACGAACAGCTACTAACAGCTACTAACAGTTACTTACAGCTACTGACAGCTACTAACAGCTACTAACAGTTACTGACAGCTACTAGCTGCTACGAACTGCTACTAACAGCTACTAGCAGTTACTTACAGCTACTGACAGCTACTAACAGCTACTAACAGTTACTTACAGCTACTAACAGCTACTAACAGCTACTGACAGCTACTAGCTGCTACGAACTGCTACTAAGAGCTACTAACAGTTACTTACAGCTACTGACAGCTACTAACAGCTACTAACAGTTACTGACAGCTACTAGCTGCTACGAACTGCTACTAACAGTTACTAACAGTTACTTACAGCTACTGACAGCTACTAACAGTTACTTACAGCTACTAACAGCTACTAACAGCTACTAACAGTTACTGACAGCTACTAGCTGCTACGAACTGCTACTAACAGCTACTAACAGCTACTAGCTGCTACTAACAGCTACTAGCAGACACTAGCAGGTAACACAGAGAACTACAGTCTGTGGACAGACACTGAAACAAAGTGTCTGTTGGCACTTTGGAGGGATGATGGATCTCCATTTCTCATACTTCCGCGTTGGAAAGCTGCGTCACCAGCATGCATAGTTACTGACGCCTATGTCGTTACCACAGCAACCCACACAGATAGACTGGTCACACAAATCTGATCTGATCACTTGCAAATAACAGAGCAGACAGTTTGTCTTAAGAGCTGATCTCTCTGCAGTCTGAACTGTCTCACTGTAGCTGAACGACAGCAGTTAAACTGACTCTAACCCTCGTATAGTGAAAAGTTTAACCACATGTTGTTCTGTGTCTCCTCCTGCAGAAGAGTATGTCCACCTACGTGTCTGACTGCTACGACAGCATCGCCGTCTTCCTGTGTATCCACATCATCCTCCGCTTCAGAGCCATCACCGCCAAGAGGAACATCCCGGCTCTCGACAAGTCAGTGAGCCTCTTTCAACCCACAGCTCCGTTTGTTTCACTTTCACTAAAACAAGTTCAGTTTGTTTTTGCGTCTCAGAGGTTTCAAAGTTCCCTCTGACGTTATTCACAACAAGAGTCGTGCTGTAAATCCTGCAGCGATGATGCGAAACAGGAAACACGTTGTCAAAGTGTGTGAGACTGTTTTTAAAATCCAGTTTCTTCTTTTACTTAAGTCCTAACTTAAGCTTTGCATACAGTTTTTAAAAACAACTAGATGGAGATGATGATGAAGATGTTAATGAAGTGTGTGTGTGTGTGTGTGTGTGTGTGTGTGTGTGTGTGTGTGTGTGTATCAGGTACTGGGAGGCAGTGTTGGAGCTGCTCTGGCCGAGGTTCGAACTGATTCTGGAGCTGAACATCCACAGCATCAGAAACACAGACCCTCAGAAACTGGGAGTGCTGGACACCAGACCTCACTATGTACGTCTACACACACACACACACACACACACACACACACACACACACACACACACACACACACACACACACACACACACACACACTGCTTGTTCACTCAGACATCCTCACACACTGTCCGATGATTTCAGATCACACGTCGTTACGCAGAGTTCTCGTCAGCGATCGTCAGCATCAACCAGACGTTTCCCAACGAGAAAACCAACACTCTGCTGGGACAGCTGCAGGTAACACGCACACACACACACACACACACACACACACACACACACACACACACACATATATTAATATTTACCTGCTCCCTCAGAGGTATCTCTCTCTCTGTGAGTTCTTCAACGAGCCTCAGACAAGAACATTTTGGTTTGATGAACGTCGTCATCATCATCAGCATCATCGACGCCCCTAAAATATCCAAATATGGCGACCTGTCCCGCTCCGAGTTTCATTCATAAAAATGTTCTCAAAGAGCGGAAAAGACACATTTATCAGTGTTTGTAGTCGAATTAGAGGAACTGAAACTAGTAGAAAACATGAATTTATCAGAGCAGCAGCAGCAGCACTGAGACACAAATAAAGAAGTTAAGACGCTTAAAAACATCTTTCTAAAGCAAAACGCTCCATGATGAATACGAGAGGCGTCATGTGACAGTCAGAGAGATATCAGAGGAGAGAATATTACAGCTACAGTAGCTGCAACACAACATGATGCTGACATGAACATCTGCACATCAGGAAACTGGCAGCAGTGATGATGATGATGATGATGATGATGAACAGAAGTTCAGGTTAAGACATTATGATTCTGTTCACGACTCGTACGACGGCTCTGAACTCGTAAATTTCGTTTGTAACTCAGAGAAAATTCTAAATATGAGAAAACTGATGAATCCCACAGACTGTAGTAAATCACCTGTAGGAGCCTCTGAAGAACAAATGAAGTGGTTCTTGCATGAGGCCCGATGCTCTACAGGGGTTTTATACGGTTTTAAATGGGTTGTGTAAGACGTGTCCAAGCTGAAGTCGTCCCACATGATGTCACATGAAACTGTAATATTTAGGTTGAAGTGGAAAACTTTGTGCTGAAGATGGCGGCAGAGTTTCCCTCCAGGAGAGACCAGCTCATCTTCCTCATCAACAACTACGACATGATGCTCAGCGTCCTCATGGTGACTTTTAATTTATATTATGATGACGATAAAATATCCTAAATATGTTTAGTCAAACAACCTTTGACTCTGATGATCCTGCGTGACGGTTGCTTTGTCCTCGTTCGTCCAGGAGAGGGCAGCAGACGACAGTAAAGAGGTGGAAGGTTTCCAACAGCTGCTGCTGGCCAGGACGCAGGTAAACATCCTGTTTATACCTGTTTACAACTGAAGTAAACACACACTCAAGAAAAGGTGAAGCTGCCCTTTAAAAGTATAAATGTAACTAACCGTCATGTTTTGGCTCCTCTTCCTCCTTCAGGAGTTTATCGAGGAGATTCTTTCTCCTCCGTTCGGAGGGATGATCGCCTTCGTGAAGGAGGCCGAGGCTCTGCTGGAGAAAGGTCAGCTGGACCGCCTGAAGAACGAGGAAGGTGAGAGGATGATGATGTTTTAATTCACAATTTATTTTCTATTGTAAGTGTAAAAAAATATCTTGTTTATTTAAGATTTTTTAAGAACAGTTTTTTGGGTTTTTTTTTTTTTAATTTTTATGTTTTGAAACATTGAAATTTTCAAATAACAACCAACAGTTTTATGAGATTATGAGATAATATCAAACATCAAGTAGTTTCTGGTTAATTATAGGTCAGATATTTGAACAGATATAAATAATAAGGAAATGAAAGGGAAAAAAATCATTTGAGTTTGAGTTTTCATTATCTGTACATCTGTATCAAATTTAAAGGTATAATTCACAGAAATCAGGACAATAATGTGATTGTTTGATTTATTTTGGGGTGTTTTGTTTAGTTTTTTCCCGTCAGAAAGAGATTATTCAGATAAACTATAAGATAATCTTCTTATGGAAACTCTGTTCTGACATGTTTTATAGAAGAAGCCTTTCTATAGATGTTTTCTGTGTATAAAAACAGGAACAAAGTGAATGTGTGGAAGTAGTTGATTTATTTGTGTTTCATGTGGACAGATTCTTTATCTTTCATTGTTTTAATAACTCAGATCCTGATTGAAGGACTTTCAGTCTCAGCTGGACGGTTTCACTTCATGGTTAAGTTTTGTTTTACTGAGTAACAAACACTTTTCATTCAGTTTTATTTTCTCGCAGTTTGAAGCTGCAGAATTTCTGCTTCTCACATCCTTTTTCTCCCCACAATCACTCAACCAGCCCGTTTCCTCCCTGCCTCATGTCTGCTGCTTTAACTCTGTACACAGCAGTGCAAGTACATTTACTCGAGTACTGTGCTTAAGTACAGTTTTGAGGTACTTGTACTTTACTTGAGTATTTGTGTTGTCAGAGTACCTTTAAATTACTGCAGAGTAAGAGCGTGAGCGTACGGGATGCAGGGGACTAATATAACCAAATATATTAAAGTTTTTCTCCAAAACTCTGGAGCCAAGCAGAAATACATATGTGGAAGAAGGGAGAGTGATGCTCAAGCTTATATTTATGCAATAAATGCAACTTATGAACTCATCCTCTCTTTGTGATCTGACCTCACGAACATGCCGTCTGGCTCGTCTCGTCTTTTCAGGGTTTTTTCAGTGCGTACCACCAGACCTGCAAAGAAATTCTAGGGGAAACACTGCAGTGGTTTCCAACCTTTTTGGCTTTTGACGTCTTACAAAAAGCAGTGTGTAGTCGGGGTCACATTTCACATGTCTATGAGTTGTTAACAGCTCCACCAAATAGTGATTTTTCCCTCTAAACTTCTCACATGCTTTCATTTCAATAAATGTTCAAATGATCCAATATTTCAGCAAAAATCAAAGATTAGAGAAAAAGTCCAAAAACTGAAAACAGATTTGTGTATCAGAACTTTGTTTTTTCTTCTTTCCTCTCCCATTAATCATCTCACCACCCCTCAGATTTATCTGCTGACCCTTTGGAGGGGCCCGACCCCTAGGTTGGGAACCACTGGACTAAACTAGCTAACTGTATATAAAGTAGTGTAAACTAGCTCCACCTCCAGCAGCTACAACAGTAACATGCTGCTCTAACACTGATGCTTCACTATTAATAATCTAATGATGTCATATATAATAATATATCAGTCAGAGGGACCAAACCACTACTTTTACTGCAATACTTTAACTACATCAAGCTCATAATACTTATGTACTTTTACTGCAATACTTTAACTACATCAAGCTCATAATACTTATGTACTTTTACTGCAATACTTTAACTACATCAAGCTCATAATACTTATGTACTTTAACTGCAATACTTTAACTACATCAAGCTCATAATACTTATGTACTTTTACTGCAATACTTTAACTACATCAAGCTCATAATACTTATGTACTTTTACTGCAATACTTTAACTACATCAAGCTCATAATACTTATGTACTTTTACTGCAATACTTTAACTACATCAAGCTCATAATACTTATGTACTTTTACTGCAATACTTTAACTACATCAAGCTCATAATACTTATGTACTTTTACTGTAGGAGGATTTTTCATGCAGGACTTTTACTTGTAATGGAGTATTTTTACGTTGATGTATCAGTAAAGGATCTGAGTACTTTTCCACTGACTCTGCAGTCTCACCTACATGTGAAACTACACAGGAAACAGCCCCAAAGTCTGTTGTGACGGAGTGAAAACCTCCTCAGACGTCATCATACAGTGTTCATAAAAAAAAAAATTAAATATTTATCGAGTTTAACTTGAACTCTCTGCTGCAGCTCGGATCACTCAGCTGGTTCGGGGGTTTTCCAGCACATGGAAACAGTCTGTGGAGTCGATGAGTCAGGACGTCATGAGGTCCTTCACCAACTTCAAGAACGGGACCAGCATCATACAGGTGAGACAGTCACATGAATGTGTCTCCTGATAACAAAAACCCTTTTCAGACCAGGAATATTTAACACAGCTGCCTTAAACACCGTTTGTGTTTGTGTCAAAGCGATTAAAGAACAGATGAGATTTACACAAACCACAAGAGAGGTTGTAGAGGATCCAAATTTAGTTCACAATATTTCCAAGTGTGTCTTAAAACAACAGTCAGGAGCTCAAATGAACATTAAAGCTGTTTTTCTTGCTGTAATCATTCCTCCTGTTCATACTGACCATTAGAAGATCCCTTCATAATGACCTTACAATGGAAGTGATGGAGGACAAAATCCACAGTCCTCCTTCTGTGCAAAAATGTATTTCAAAGTTTATCTGAAGCTAATATGAAGCTTCAGCGTCCAAATGAGTCAAATCAAGTAGATATCTTTCAACGTTACAGTCTTTTTAGTGCCAAAGTTCCTCTTTTTGTTACTATACTTCCACCTGCAGCTCAACAGGGAAACACTGTCCGAGGAAACACAAAGAGGGAATCTGATGCTAAAAAGACTGTAAATGTGTCAGATATTCACTTGATATGACTAACTCAGACTGATGAAGCTGAATAGAAGCTTCACACAGACTTTTAAATGACTGTGTGGACACACTGTGGATTTTATCCTCCATCACTTCCATTGAAAGCACATTTGAAGGATCTTTTAATATCCAGTATGAACAGGAGGAATGATTACAGCGAGGAAAACCTCTTTCACTGTTCATATGGACACCTGACTGCTGGTTTAAGACACACTTACAAATCTACACAAAAGAAAGAAAAAGTACCTGCACGCTGCTAAAATGTTCCCAGATCTTCTTTAATTCCACGTGGACGTGATGTTTCCACCACTTCTTCAGGTAAACGTGAGGATCTGAACACACTCGTGTTTATACTGAAGTTAAAAGTTGGACAGCGCTCTGCTCTCATCTCAGACTCGTCTCCAAGGTGCCGCATTTTGTCTGCGAGAAAACCAAATATGTTTTTAAAGTGTTGCAGCGTCTGAAGAAGTGAAGATTCGTCTCTGAACTGCTTCAACTGAAGTCAGGAAGGAGTTGCATCTTCTGCACACGGCTTCATTTCATCTCAAATAATCAAAATATTAATTTAAAATGTCTTTCTTCATGAATCAAAACCTGAATTTAGAAGCATATGTGTTGATTTAAGGGCTTTCATAAATAATTCTGTGTTTTGAAGAAGTGAGTGTTGAAATAAGAAGTCGTGCATGTAACTTCCTCTTCCTGCTGCAGGGCGCTCTGACCCAGCTGATCCAGTACTACCACGGCTTCCACAAGATCCTGAACCAGCCGACGTTCCGCAGCCTGGCCGTCCGCTCCGAGCTCATCAACCTGCACCACCTCATGGTGGAGGTCAAGAAGCATAAACCCAACTTCTGACAGGACGGCGGCGGCGTCTGCGGGGGAAAACAAACCAGACGGGCTGTTATTTGAAACGTGAGCATGACGCTGTAAACCAAATCCAGTTTTCTCCTCCTCCGCTCTCACCTGAAGGACATGTTTGGATGTTTTTGAAAGCATTAAAACACTTTTGTCTCCAGCTGAAGAACAAGTCGCACCATAGATCAGTGAGGATAAACCAGCTGATTAACCAACCAACCTATGAACCAAGAGTGTTTCTTGTTTTTCATTAAATGTCAGTTTGCATTAAAACACGACCTAACCTCTAAAGTACTGAAATATGGAAAACAATTAGATGACCCTCCTTATTTGAGCTGCACAACCAGTGCTTGCCTGTCAAAATATTTAATTTAACTTCATTTTAAAGTTATAATCCTTTAGATTTCAGCCCTGGTTGGTTTGGTGACACCTGTGGTTACTGTGGCAACAGCAGGCGTGTTTGTTTACAGGTGTGAACAGGATGCATTCAGGCACAGTACTGAATGTAGGTCACCTGCATTACGGCAGCATTCAGAGCCAAACACACCATCACTGTAGTTATGCATGTAAGAATACATTTTTGGTTGCCTAAAGTCAGTCAGTCAAACATAAGACGGGCTGAAAAAGTGGCTGAAACACTTTCCTGTATGAACCTGCTGCGTTCTGCTCAAAGAACAACTGGAGTCTCTGGTTACGAAGCAGCCAAACAAACTCTTGTTTTAATAAAAGAATTCGGTAAATTATCAACCTTTTTCCATCATGTCATGAGCAACTGAGATCTGATTTCATGCTGCACGCAATGTGAACAGTTTCTCACACAACAGCAGAACATGAACAGTCATCTCATTACTACCTGACATATTTAACACTGATGTGCTGTCAAAAAATGACCTAAATGGAACCGTCACACATATATTGTGTTTTCTGTGGCTTCTTCATATTAAAAACCAGCCCATGTTGCACCTGGTATGAAGCAGCAGTGGTAGGAAATGTTGCCGTTAGCAGTAACTTAATCCGGCTCTGAAGCATCAGCAGTAGAGTGAACAGCGAGGTTGACGAGTGAGACCAGATGGCGGACTTCGATACGAACAGTAAAAACTACTACGTGTAGAGTTGTTACTGATGTAAACACACAAACCAATTATACATAGTAAAAACTGAAGGATTGTAACTTTTAAAAAGAAATTTGAAAACAAATCAAAATACTGGTGAAATTTGACTATTTATTCACGTTTAGTTTAGTAAAGCAGCAACAAAAAAACTTCCGTCATGGATTTAGACTTTGATCATGAAACTGTTTTTATTTTGTCTTTGTTGTCTTATTGAATCCAGATGAATAAATCGATTGATTTGTCACTGCACTAGTGAGAGAGAGAAGCTCTCACAAACACATTACTTGAAAAACTGTCGTTTTTTTTTTTTTGTTGTTCATCTGAGAAGCAGCTTCAATGAACCTCAGCAGGTTAAACTGACCAGTAAGATATAAGTCTGGTGTTATTCTGTTTTTATTTAATTTTCAGCAAATCCCACAAAAAGACCAAAAACATTTATCCGTCTGTCAGCTCCGAGCCCATCGGCTCCTCCTGAAGACGTAGATCTAAAACCCTTACATGTATAGTTTAACTGTTAAAAATGCTCAGTAATTCCCCCAAAACAGCTGATCACTGCAGCTTTTAACAAACTAAACTGTGGGATTTGTTGACGAGAAGAAAACTACAAAATATCAGCAGACTCATCCTTTTAAAGATCCGACTCCGTCAGGTCGTTATAAAAGTTGCCGTTGGCGCTTCAACACACTGACGGGGTGAATCTTGGAAGTTGCTTTGTGCCTTTGCTCATTTTCTGGCTGTACAGAGTTCATCGTGTTGTGTTTGTGTGAATCTGTGTGTAAAGTCATTCCAGTCTGTGGAGTTTAACAATGAATCATGGAAATACGATCAGTGTTGTGTCTTTATTTCTTTTATCATTCATCTTTATTGGATTGTTCTGAATTGTTTTATCTGAGATACAGAAGGAAGAAAAGATTATAAACATAATTTAATTTACATATAGACAATTATGTAAGAATGTATTTGAATATTAATTTGACATAACAAAACACAACAAGATTCTTTTTAAGGTGACAAAGTTTTTGTTCCAACTACAAAACAACTTTACAGAACATTTAACTATAACAAGACACCTTTAAAACAACCAAATTCACTTTATCGTTCAAAATATGACAATATTTGTGTGCTCATTTGAATATTTTGACATTTTTTCCTTAAACGCAGGAAAGAGTTTAAAATACCTTGAATGACCCCGAATCACTGCAGAGTTTTACAAAAAAAAAACGTAGTAAACGCACCAACAAGAAGAGTTTCTCTGTTCCTGGTTTCAACAACGTTACAACATCAGAATAACTTTAGACTGATTTTTAATGGAAAGCATAAAAATTGAAATAATGAAAGGCAGGAAATGAATGTAATTACATCAGTATGTAATGATGAGCTAAAACAGGTGAAACTACCTGTTAAATTGTTAATCAGATAAAGTGAGTTATGAAACAAAACCAAACAAGTCTCCCTGTTATCACATAAAGACACAGCTGCAGCCAAATGTACTTAATCTGTTGAACAACAACTCGTATAGTGCAGGATTACACTTGTTTCAAAAACCTGAACAAAATCTCTTAAAATATATATATATATATAGTTGAAATGAGCAAATGACCTTAAAAGCAAAGCTTTTAATAAAATTATACAAGTGCGCTATTTTAGATTACAGTATTCTCCTTTGTTATCTTTTGCTCTCACTTTTTTTCAATTTTTTTTTTTCTAAAAATTTTTTATAAAAATCATTTTTGAAAAGTTTGGTGGTGAAATTGAACAAAGTGACAGCAAAAGAGAAAAATCCCAGATGCTGAAAGGAAAATTGAGATAACTGTATAGTTTGATTGTAAGTTTTGCTTTTGGAGTCATTATTATGACACAAATCTAATCTTATATATATATATATATATATATATATATATATATATATATATATATATATATATATATATATATATATATATATATATATATATATATATATAAATAAATCAATTTGAAGACAATTATTTTCTTTTTTCACAGTGTCCATTTCACCAAACACAATTTGGCTCATGTTTTTTAAACTTTGACCTCTCCAAATCTAGAAAATAATTACTTTTCCTGTAACAACAATATGCAAAATACACCCAGTAACACCACAAACTGTTCAGTTTGTGTACAAACTGATCAAATGAGACTAATAAATGAGCGTTAGAGTATTTCTGAGCTGTGGACGGAGCCACGCTAGCTGTTTCTCCCTGTTTCCAGTCTTTATGCTAAGCTAGGCTAACCGCCTCCTGGCTCCAGCTTCCTATTTAATGTAAATAGAAAAAGGAGTATCAATCTTCTCATCTAACCAAAAAAACAAATAAGAGTATTTACAAGAATGTCAAACTATTCTTTTCAACACATTTAGACATCGGCCTTTTTCACTCACAGCTCACACACTTATTCACACTGCTCACTTGGCTCATTTAAATAACAATTCTGTTCATATTTACAGTTCAGAAACACAATGGTATCAAGGGACAGAGAGTGAGATTCACATCATGTGTTCTAATAGTGTACAAGACCATTATTAATACCTCCATTAGACGTTATATTTGCAGAGGAGATTGTCTCAGAGGAGATAAAGTCTTTGGAGATTCAAAACAAGAACAGACAAGACGAGAAGAGCTGAGCAGCTGCTTTTGGCAGCGTCATCTGGAAAGACAGTCGAGGGTGGAGACAGAAGGTTATTCCAGGTGAAGACTTTTATGGTTTTTAAGACAACTTTCTAGTAAATACATGTTAGTTTCTCACCTGCTAGCGCTTGATTTTCCGTAATCTCTTGGACTCTCTGAGCTGTAGATTTTTCTGTGGAAACAGTTAACAGTTACATGTGAAAACAAATCATTATACAAAAAAAAGAATTTAAAACTGCTTGTGGAAATATTTTATGCAAAAATACAGTCGTCATATTGGTCTGAACGACCCACTTTATCAGCGTAAATCGTTCTGCTGTATCATCATCGTAATCAAGGGAAATGTTCTCGCTCCATTTAAAGTTAAACAGTAGTAGAAGTTTAGAGGGAAAAATCACTATTTGGTGGAGCTGTTAACAACTCATAGACATGTGAAATGTGACCCCGACTACACACTGCTTTTTGTAAGACGTCAAAAGCCAAAAAGGTTGGAAACCACTGGTTTGCTGCTAGTAGAAAGTACAATATTTCCCTCTGAAATGTAGTGGATTGGAAGTATAGCAAGTAGCATCACATGGAAATACTCAAGTAAAGTACAAGTACGAAACTGTACTTAACTACAGTAACTACAGTACTTGAGTAAATGTACTTAGTTACTTTCCACCACTTCCTAACGTCTAATGTCGAGGTTTCTACAGTCTCACCTTCCACAGAGAGCTGCACGGTGCTGACAGCGAGGCCGAGTTCGTCCAGAACTTTATAAATTCCATCGTCTGACCTCTTTAACCTCTTTATTGTCAGCTGCTCGTTAACCGGATGTTTCTCCAGACGCTGACTGTCTTTATCCTCCCTCATCCACAGGACGGACCACTCCGAGCTGTTTCTGTGGAGAAAAGTTTAATAATTGTTAGAACCGGACACACACTCACATCGCCAAAACATTAAAAACAAGATGTAAAGTCTGCAAGCGCCACCTAGAGGCCGCAATGTTCATTACAGCCCTAAATATGAAAGTGTCGGTCAGAACAAATATACGGATGATTTAGCTATTCTTAGAGCTCTAGAGGAGCTAAAAATGTAGAGTTTGTCCTGAAGGTGGTGCTAGAGGGAAGGTCATGGGACATCAATAGGGTTCATCCTCTGAGGAGCAGGAATGTGCTCTGTATATATGATAATCTGCAGATTATATTCTGATATTTCTTGTGAATAAGTAGAAATTTTGGGTTGATAATAGAGCCCATGGAAAGATCCGAGAATCATAAACCATTAGGGTTCATCCTCCAGGGAGCATGAATATGAATATGTACTGTAAACATAATGGAAACCTTCTATTAGTGTCAGTATCTTGTTAACAAACTTGACATTTTGTCCTGAGGAAAGGGTTCATCCTCTGGGGATCATTAACATCCTGGAGATTCATTTTCAATATCTTGTGTACAAAGTTGATATTTAGACCTGAGACATGATCACAGTGAGTCCAAAATGTAAAAGCTTTATCCTCTGAGGAGCAGGAATACTGTATACTCCTCAGGCCGGTGCTAAGAAAAGGTCATTAAGCGTCGATCATCTGGGGAGCATAAATGGCCTCGGTGCATTCAGGGAAAATTGATTAGAATTCCATCAAACAAGATCGAATATTCACAATATTAGATTATCGTCGTCCTCTCTGGCGTTAGAGTAGAACTCCATGAAATCAGAGATCCACAAAATGAAGTTTTCCTTCCTTTTATCTTTTGACCCTGAAGACACAGTCGTGTTGAAACATTAAGTCTGTTTGCACTACTGAAAGCTGCCAACCAAATCGGTGTCTTCCAGTATTTTTGATCTGATCTGAGAGGCACCTGGTTCAGCTGCAGGATACACAGCGAACCTCTTTTTACTTAACTTTTACTACATTCTTCTCCCATCAACACCAGAATCCCATGGCTCGTGTGATGTAGAGGACAACGTATTTGGGTTTAATTTAGTTAAACTTTGGTCAAAACCTGGAAAAACGTTTGGGAAGTGCACGCCGCTACTGCCCGAGGCATTTCTCCCGAGGTATTCTTTGAAATATTTTGCTTCCTTGGACATTAAAACTGTTGCTGCAACTAAAAACACCAGACTTCAGTCAGTATTAATACTGGTCAGCAGGGAGTTCTGGGTACAAACATTAAAAAGCTGAACAATAAAAGCCTGAAGTGACTCATCTAATATTTGGTTAACACGCTCAGCACTCTCTGTACTTTGTAAATACCACATCTGGCTGCACAGCCAAAAACAAGAAAGACAAAAACAAAATCATGCCTCAGCAAGAGGTTCAATTTAAAATTTTGAACCACCTACTTTGGAGAGTTCTCCCACATAAAGCCTTTTTTTTCCCCGATGATTGTGTCGTCAAAGCTTCTAATTTGAAAGCAAGAGTTTAGCGGGTGACTCATAATTTCACCAGCAGCCTGTAATCTTTGTTTGTTTGATGCAAACTGGGATTTTGTAGAAGTCTTTGGTTTACAAAAGATGTTTGGGGAAAAACAAAGAGTAGGTGAGACGAGGGTGGGAGCAGAGACGAGACTAGAAAATAAGACGTGTGGGTGAGATAAAAAAGAAGAAGGAAATGAGAAGCAAAGGTCAGAGGATGTGAAACTTTCTCAATATGGTGAAATTTAATTTATAAAACCCACAATTCTGCCATTAGAGTCTCAGTTTGTAAGCTTATTTTGCAGGAGGCAACATCATTTGTTTTCTTTGTTTTTTTTCTGTAAGTTTAGAGGTCAGCAGCTCACCTGCCCTGGAAGACCACTCGCACTGAGTGACTGGTGTAAAGATCCAGAACCAAGTCCTCACCTGGAGCACGAGACTGAAGAGACTTGTGATCTGAGAGGGAAAACAAAACCAAATTTATCAGCAGGAGACGGAGACAAGTAAAGATGAAATGAGAAAAGAAGAAATAACAAGAATAAAAGAAGAGATGAAATAAAATAGAATGAGGTGAGAGAAGATAGCGCTTCAGATTGCCTCTGAACATAATCCAGGACTTAAATGATATGAAATGCTTTTGGAATATGAGGGTAATAAAAAAGAAATGAATTGGATGAAATTTGCAGCAACTTCTGAACAACGTCAAGAGATTCAAGGGTGAAGTTTATAGAATCTGAAGCTTTTTACATCGTTTCTAATGGACCCCAAGTAGCTCACATAGACTAGAAAGATTCCACAACCTGCTGGACATGTATGAGATGATTGAGGATCCAGTGTGTAGGATTTAGTGGCATCTAGTGGTGAGGTTGCAGATCACAAACCGACTGAATATCCTCTATCCCCTTTCAAGCGTGTAGGATAACCTCTGGTGGCCATGAAACCCACAAAAAACATGAAATGTCCTCTCTAGAGTCAGTGTTTGGTTTGTCCGTTCTGGGCTACTGTAGAAACATGGCGGTGCAACATGGCGGACTCCATGGAAGAAGAAAAAGGCCTCATTCTAAGGTAACGAAAACACAACTATTCTTATTTTCAGGTGATTATACACCATCTGAAACATACTTGTGAATATTATATTCCATTTCTGCCAGATGCTGTTAAATTCTAGACACTGCACCTTTAAGCAGGTTGTAGTAAACCTGCTGTATGGCACTGATGCTACATCGCAAAATAAAAATTGCAAGTCATTAAAAAAAAGAAAGAAAGAAAAGTGAACCACAGATGAAGAAAGAGAAAGAACAGAGAGATAAAACAACCAAAACTCACCAAACACAGATAGCTTGACGCTCTGAATGAAGACTCTGGTTTTTTCAGACATCACTCCGTTCACCACCATGAAGCTCTCGTATCTCCCCGTGTCTTTGATCTGAACATCGTTGATGATCAGAGAACAGTCCCCGGACCCCAGCTTGTCCTCAGGAACCTCCACCCGGCCCTGAAACTCCACCGCCTGCCACTTCATCTTCCCCCACTGTTCGAACACCGTGCTATCTGGCGTCTTCCACTGGATGTGGCAGGCGGGCGGATCCACTTGCCCCAGGCGGGACTTCCAGCTGCAGGGAAGGACCACCTGGTTCCCCACCGTGGAGGTGATGGACAGGAAGCTGGCGGCGGAGGACAGGGGAGAGGAATCTGGAAGAACAGAGTCATTTATGGAGGGAGAAGAGGAAAATCTCACAAACATGGAGCTGCTTTGGAGGATGTGTTGTGTAAATACATTTACTCGAGTATTTCATCGATTTTTTTTTTTTTTTTTGGCATTTTAAATCTTCCATAGTATGTGATAAACAAAACATTTGAATGCTTTTAATCATATGGGCAAGCTAATAAAGCTGCAGTATGAAAATATACTTCTTACTTTAGTTTTTAAAAATATTCATAATTCGGTTGAATTCATGTAGAAAATATTACAAAAATTATAGAGATTTTTATAATTATATATTTACTTGCAGCAAATGTACATACATATTGTTTGTAAGAATATTTTGACAGACTTTGAATATGTGCATTTACTCAAGTACTGCAATCAAGCTTGACATACTTCACCTTCCATATGATGCTACTTCCTACTTCACTATATTTCAGAATGAATTATTGTACTTTTTTAACAGCACTACATTTATTTGACAGCTGTAGTTTTACCTAAAAAAAAACATACATTTGTAAATACAATACATTGTTAAAGATGAAATGAGTGGTTCCTAACCTTTTTGGCTTGTAGCCCGTCACAAATAAGCAGCGTTTACTTGTTGTCATGTTTACTGTAAATGTGTTGTATCACTATAAACCCCTTGAGAGGCTTCATCTCATTTTCCAGAGGGTCAGCGAGTCGTTAGCAGTTCCAACGAAGAGCTTAACTGCATTATCTTAAACGTGATAAATGATCTGAGCTGCAGAAATCTGCCGGTTTTAAACTGCAGCGTCTGAGGACACAACAAAGGGGTTTAAGCCACCGTGTGATTATGTTCCAGACCTTAAAACCTTTAAACTGGTTCTCGATGATAGACCACACCTAAACTCATAACCGCAATCACAGTCATTTACAATAATCACAGGTTGATACTCACCAACTAAACTGCCAAACAGGAAACAATGAAGAAGGATGAAAAACCTGAAAGACACATGAGAATAAAAAAATCAGAGATACGTTTTATAATAAAACACCTTCTAATAATAATCTGACACACAGACATGATAATAAATATTATAATAAACAGGATAAAGTGATCAAACAGAGATGATTAAACAACTAATCAATCACTTTAATTTGTCGGAGAAAAAAAATTTGAAGACGTTATCTTGGATTCTTATCAGGTTTTTTTACTTTCTAACATTTTATTGACAAAATGATTAAATCGAGAAAATAATCAACATAAAGTAACGTTCATGTCATAATGAAACACAATTCATTCAGTTGTAAAAGAAATAAGATCAATAATTGTCATGTAACATGTTTTCTATTTAATTATGACACAGTAAATACATATTACTATGTGTATTATATTCCACTTTATTTAATTATTTGATTTGATTTTAGGCATTTTAAATCAGAATATGATAAATTAAACATCTGAATGAGCTTTTTTTTAAACTACAGTATGAAAATATTACTTTGTTTAATGTAGTTTTTGTTAATATTCATAATTTGGTTGAATTCATGTTGAAAATCTTACAAACATTTCAGAGGTTTGAATCATTTATTATATTTAGTTGCAGCAAATTTACATATTGTTATATTTTGTTCATATTTTCTTTCCACTAATTAAAATATTTTAATTGGATATGTCAAACTTTTATGTATTGAGTTTAGATTTTACTCTAGAAAACAGAATATAAAAATATATTTATTAACTCATATTCATATATGACATCATGTGACTGTTAATAAATCATTTTTTAATTTGTTATTCTTATTATAATCAGATGTTATTCTGTACATTTAACATCTGTGTTTGAACAAAACTGAATTCACACTGAATTAAAAAAAAACTCATTTTATTTCTATTGTTTGTTTGTTTATTATTAATATTATTATTTTGTTGTAATCTGAGCTTTAATTGGCATCGCTGCACCAATCAGCGTAACTGAAGCGGAGTCTGATTAAAAGCCTTTAAAGGGCAGAAATCGATACGTTTCGTTTCTACTCGCTCGTTTCCTCAAAAACGAAACTGCAGCAGGGTGTGTGTGTGTGCGTGCGTGTGGCTGTGTGGCTGTGGCTGTGTGTGTGTGTGTGCGCGTGCGGTTCAGTGGTAACAGGCTGCAGCCGCACGCTGAATAGAAACTTAACTGCTGCTTTCGTTCTGCAGATGAGTTCAATCCTGCAGACTCTAAATGTGTTCACTGTCATTTTTCATGCAAACAACTATAATTTCGGATTATTCTGCGCAGACATCCGGCAAAGCAACTAAACAAAAACACGCGTGAATACTTGAGTCGTCTTTGTTTTCTTTCATAAAGTGTAATATTTCTCACCAGTGTCGCTTCCTGACGGGTGTCATGGTTTCTGCTGTGTGGAAACTCGGTCCAGTCCTCTTCTCTCTCCTCTGCGGTGTGTTTGCGTCTGTGTGTGTGTCAGGTTTTATAATCTACTACACTTCCTGTATGCAACTTTCAAAATAAAAGGAGTACCCAGTTATTCCAAAGCATTAATAATAATAACTTTAATAACTTTATTTTATTTAAACTGGAACATAAATGATGAAAACTCTACTCAAAGGTTTTATTTATTTTATGTTATTTCACTGAAGTTTGTTCTTTAGGTTTTAATCTGCTCCAGTTAATGTGTTTTATTTGCTTTTATTATTGTTTTTTTTTTTTTACTTGGCTCTGTTTTGTGAAGCATTTTGCAGCCTCGTCTTTGGAAAGTGTTCTACAAAAAAAGTCTATTAGATATTACATATATATCATTTTAAATGTATGTCATCATCAAAGGTAAAAGAAAGAGCAACTTCCCTGTTTATAAGGTCATTATGAAGGGATCTTCTAATGGTCAGTATGAGCAGGAGGAATGATTACAGCAAGAAAAAACAGGTTTCAATGTTCATTTGGGCTCCTGACTGTTGGTTTAAGACGCACTGATCCATTAAAACACACAGGAGCTTTTATTTTGAAGGCAGCTTCTGGTCACTGTCAATGAGATTGGCACTGTCACTTGACAGGTTTCTGTAGAAATGAAACTTTACAGCTGTGGTGCATTACGTGTTGCATACTCATCAGTTTCAGGCAAAACAGAGACAGAAGTGTGTTTGGTGGTCCCACACTGTTTGTTCTTCATATATCTCACTTCCTCCCAGTAAAATCACCAGTTTGAACATTCACTTTATGAGCTGATCAGTCAGCTGCAGCTCCTGCACTAAACCTGGGAAGTATTCACATTAATTATGGCAGGTCTCACATGGATCCTCTCTTTCATGTGTAAGTTAACATTTATTTATGTATTTATGTATTTGATAGTTTAAATGCAGACAGAACAGACTTCACTCACTCTGATAATAAACTCAGGGTTTGTCAGGGACTTTCAGGCTCCAGTGTTAAGATAAAGCTTAATTTAGGAGCTCACTGTTATATATAAACATGTATTATGTGTGGTTTTGTTTATGCTCATGATTTCAGTTGTGATACTCAGGCGGAACCAGGTGGGTTGTGGTGACGCAACTTCTAAAAATTGGTCTGAGGTGGTTAACTGAACATCTGGGGCCTCATTTATCACCATTACATACACACAAAACAGGTCTTGGAAGATATGTTCGTCACTTCCTACAAAAAAGGTTGGATTTATAAAAACTTGATAGGAGCATGTGTGTACCTGTACAGAACCTCTGAGCCATACATACAAACATTTTGGAAATGCAGACGGTGAGGTGGTGTATTGGAGCCAGATTGTTTAGTGATTCCTGTCACACATTCAATTTCACTTCACATCAGACGTTATTTATGGCTCACTACAATGAATGACACAGTGTGAATGGGAGGCACAAGCAGAAGTGACACTTCTGCTTGTGCCTCCCATTCATTTTTCCATCGATAATGTCATGTGACTCACAGTTGGAGCATTTCTACCACTTGGATGGTTGAATCATCAGTATACAAGGTGAACAACTGTGTTTGAAAATGTCTCGTTTTTCAGTAAAGAGTCAAAGGTACAAGACTGTGGACATAAAGATTTCAGGGTAGAAGTTAACTGCAACTCCTCAGGTGCACTTCAGCAAGAGACACACAAAAACAGAGCAACTAAAAATTACAGTGTTTATTTTACAATCACAGTGAATAAGTTCACTTTTAATTTCTGGGTCACTTTTGAGTGAATTCAGCAACTATGGCGCCGCGTTGACAACTTCAGAGAAAAGCGTTTTGAATTCATTATCACTCTGTGAGAGTCCCGAGTCCTTCTGTGTTCAGTGACATTGAGATCATTTATAGAAAAAAATTGAAATGGGAATACAAAACCAGCAGCCCCTCCCACTACACAACTCTATTTACATACCGCAAATCAAATCTTTGCATAAAGCGATAACGTGGCGTTCTATCGTCGGCACAGGAGATGGTCACACTGAGCCTGATTGCATCCTGTTACACAACAACAACCCACATTAGCTTTCCTGCTTAAGTCTCCTTCTTATCTAACTTACAAAAACATGAACATGTCTTGTCCTGCAGCTTGTTGAACAAGCCACCAAACATTCACCAGGGAAAAGTGCCTCGCTAACATCAGTTAGCAGCTTGATAGCTAATTAGCTGCTGAGCTGCATCACATTAAACAGCATGTTAGCATATCTGCAAATGTCCTTTCAGACCTGATAGATGCCAGTTTGGGACTTGAAGCTGCAGCAGTTTGTTTACTTTGTCTCTGTTCTGACGGTGTAACGCCGGCAGCCTGCCAGCTGCTGTCAATTAAACACAGACACCGACACGCCCCCTTCAGCTGCTGTCAATCAAACACAGACACCGACACGCCCCCTCAGCTGCTGTCAATCAAACACAGACACCGACACGCCCCCTTCAGCTGCTGTCAATAAAACACAGACACCGACACGCCCCCTTCAGCTGCTGTCAGTCAAACACAGACACCGACACGCCTCCTTCAGCTGCTGTCAATAAAACACAGACACCGACACGCCCCCTCAACTGCTGTCAATCGAACACAGACACCGACACGCCCCCTTCAGCTGCTGTCAATCAAACACAGACACCGACACGCCCCTTCAGCTGAGACAAAAAGGGGCATTTCCGATATGTCCCCAAAAACCTTTTTTCTTCATTCTAATAATACAAAACTATTAAGAGTACAAGACTTGTTGACATTAAATTTAGAGCAAAGATGGAGAAATAAATGTGATCTCAGTTGGATTTCAAAAAACTGCAAAAGTCCAGGCTTATGTAGCTGTTTAATAACCATGATGCCCACATATGAACTAAGGTCTGTCTACTTCTGAACCTCATCAAAGATTATGGATAAATAAACATTATTTTGTGAATCAGAAATATATATTTTTTCTTTCTCATACCTTTAATCATCTTGTGACCCCTCAGATTTATTTTAGGACTGGTCTAAAATATTGTACGCTCTAGAATTCAGATTTCCCTTCATAGGTCAGCATCATAACCTTCCTGCTCACCTGTCTGCTGTCCCCTCCTCAGGCGTTGCAGGGTCTCACCTGTTAGAGGCTTCACCTGTTCTCCGCACTGCCCTTGTGGTCCAGGCGGGGCAGAACGTCTCGCTGACCTGTAACCTGACTTCCAGTGGGGAAATCATCTGGTTTGTGCTGCGCTCTGATCAGCTGCTGCCTCTGCTGACTGTTTCATGGAATAAATTGGGTGAAACTATGGTGGACCGTCACACAGCAAACAGCAGTCGCTTCAAAAACAAGGCCGATAAGGAAGGCAGCCCGGTCAGTCTGGAGATCATGGAGGTGGAGGAGGAGGACGCAGGGCTTTATTTCTGCAGCGGGCGCTGTGAGGGGGTTGTATGTTTTAACCGAGGAATTCGTCTGGCTGTTGAAGGTAAGAAGGTTATTCAATGATTTAGTTATTTCAACTGTATCCCTGAAGATGTCAGAGGTTTAATTGCAGTTTGAAAACAGTAGAAAAAGCTTAAAAGTGTTTTAATGATTCTTATTCTTCTTGAGTATTAGTATGAAATATATTTTTAACAAAAATACAAACTAAAACATTGATGAATTAGGATTAATGCTGAAATGAGACTGAGAGTCCACAGTGAGGCCTGCAGCGTCTGAGATAAAAGTTGACAACCATGAGAGAAACGTGGTGAAATCATTGGTCCTCAGTCCAAAACAGGGTCTTAGATCTCACTGTGAGTCCACCAACGACTCGATTTGGAGCTTTGGACACCAAAGACAGCATGAGGCAAAATTTCTGATGGTCAAGTTTCCCCTTTTAGTGTCTTTTAGATGTGTAGAAACAGATAGATTGTTCAACTGTTTGCTGAAGCCAGATGTTCATACTGAGTGAAACAGTCAAACTCAAGAATGTTTCTTTTGCACCATCATACCAAAAACTAAAAATGGAATATGAAAATATACAAGTTGCAGATGTACAGGTGCATCAATTAGACTGGAACATTATGACAAAATGAGACCAACTCATACAAACAAAAAACCCCAAATCTCTCACAAAGAACCAGGAGATCTGAACAAGCTGAAAAAAAGGATGCTACCTGCTTAGCTGAAACAAAAGTGTCGGTGACATTTCTTTGGAAAACGGTGGTTTCAATGGTGGAAATGTTTCTTCTGCACTAATGTGAAGGGATGTGGTTTGTTTTAGGATGTTTGGTCACTTCCACCCAGTCAAAGTAAAGAGAAAAAAATCCCCTTCATCAATACAAAATTATGCTGAACGGTGGTAAGCAACCACATATAAAGGTGCTAAAAAACAGCCAGTCATGATCCAGTTTATACTAGTTTCTTTATAGTCTTTCCTGAAAGACCTGCCATATATTATATAAGATAAATGAGTTTCTACTGGACTGTAAAATTGTCATTTTAGTAAAGATAAATCAATAATTATTTTGATAGCGTTCAACGATTACAGCTGCCATGTGTGTTATTTTTTCTACACTGGTTAAAAGCAGGTGCACATACTGTATGTTGTGTAGAATATGGAGATAATATAATAGATACTCATTTATATGAAGATATGGACAAAAACTTCCCCAAAAACAGTTTCAGTTTGTTCAGAAAGAAGAACTAAAAGTTTCAAGACGTTAAATTAAAAAAGGAATCAACTCATCTGTTTTAAAGTCGTTTTAATAAAGATATAACAACAGTTATTTTTTTAGTTTTTAGGATTGTTTTTCATATTATTAAGAACATTTAGTGGCTTTTATTGCTGCTCAGGCTCAGCAGGTTGATCTCTAATCTAATCTGACTGCTGCAGTTTATTTGTACCTGCTGTATTTCACCAGAAGTGAAGAACGCTGCAGGTGTGTGAAAAAACAATCTGTCTTCATGCAAAACATTTCATTTGGTTGCAAAAACTGTGTGTGATGTGTTTTACACACCTAAGTTTCATTTTTAGCGTTTCATGTGGTTCACAGGAAAATGAAACTGAGTCATTTCAGAAACTTGTTTATTTTTAATTTGAGCTCTTCACCCCCCCCTGCTGGTGAAGAAAAAAGTAAAAGTACCAAAACAGTATTATATAGTACAATGTTATGAGCTTGATGTAGTTAAAGTATTGCAGTAAAAGTACATAAGTATTATGAGCTTGATGTAGTTAAAGTATTGCAGTAAAAGTAGTGGTTTGGTCCCTCTGACTGATATATTATTATATATGACATCATTAGATTATTAATAGTGAAGCATCAGTGTTAGAGCAGCATGTTACTGTTGTAGCTGCTGGAGGTGGAGCTAGTTTACACTACTTTATATACAGTTAGCTAGTTTAGTCCAGTGGTTCCCAACCTAGGGGTCGGGCCCCTCCAAAGGGTCAGCAGATAAATCTGAGGGGTGGTGAGATGATTAATGGGAGAGGAAAGAAGAAAAAACAAAGTTCTGATACACAAATCTGTTTTCAGTTTTTGGACTTTTTCTCTAATCTTTGATTTTTGCTGAAATATTGGATCATTTGAACATTTATTGAAATGAAAGCATGTGAGAAGTTTAGAGGGAAAAATCACTATTTGGTGGAGCTGTTAACAACTCATAGACATGTGAAATGTGACCCCGACTACACACTGCTTTTTGTAAGACGTCAAAAGACAAAAAGGTTGGAAACCACTGGTTTCATCTTTAACAATGTGTTGTATTTTAAAAGCTTGTTATATTATCCATTGTGTCAAATCTTCATCTGAAAAGTAACTAAAGCTGTCAAATAAATGTAGTGGAGTAGAAAGTACAATATTTCCCTCTGACATGTAGTGGAGTGGAAGTATAAAGTAGCATCAGATGGCACTTGAGTAAATGTACTTAGTTACTTTCCACCAGTGTGTTTGGGATTTATTCAAATAGACACTAACAGCGGGGAAGACCAGACGTATCAATCGATCAGTGAATTGCTTGTTCTGTTATATTTTGTGTTTCCAGGAGTTGACGGGGAGTCAGACTGGAGGCAGCCATGTTTCAGTCTGGGCGTCTGCGTTCTTCCAGCTTTACTGCTCTTCTGTTTCCTCTGCATCGTGGGATTCTGCCTCTGCTCAGGTGTGCGGTCGGTTGTGTCTTCTTGTCTTCTGCTTCTGTCTTTTGTCAGAAACCAAAAGTTTAGACGCTGAGTGAGAGGACAGGTGTGGAGAGTGAAGACCTTTTATCCGGTCGTCACTCCTTCAAAGGGCTTCTGAAGTTTAAGACCGACATTTGGACTAAAGTTAGACTTGTGTTTAGGTATAGATTAGCGTTGGGTTTAAGCATATAGCTCCAGTTTAGCCTCACATTAAAACATTCATGTCACAGAGGTAACAAGCTACGGTTATTGTGGGTAAACAGTATTATCACGATTACTTCACACCATGATCGCCTGCAATTTTATTCACTGTATGTTTCAGTTTTTTTGGACTCTGCTTAACAAATAACATCAAAAGCAGTTTAAACTTTGTAAACAAAAGCAGATTATTCAAAGTTTAAAACAGCTGACAGGAAATCACTTTAAATGCAGCTCATTCATACATTCATATTTCAGATGTTCTTGTTTTTTTCCTCATAAAATTGATCGATTGATTTCCAGAGTGCAAGAACTGTGTAGTAAGTGTTATCTGCCGGATGTTTAACAGTTTAATTAATTTTTAAAAGGCAGATAAATTTTGTAAATGCACACAGAACATAATAACAGTTATACTGAAGTCTTACAAAATGATGCCTGATGAAGGCAGAAGAGCTGCTCTGTGTTCGCCGTGAAAACGATGATAATCACATAATCACGATGATGATGACGATATTGGAAACGGTCGGCAGTATTGATACCGTCACAATGTTTCACTGCGGTTTACCGGCACGTCTCTAGAGGTAACCGCCATCTTTGTTTGGAACAAATTAGGAAAAATCTTTTTCACCACAGTGCAGAACTATAGTTTAATTGAATGTATGAACTACAAAATAAGTACTAAAACATTTCTCTCTGCTCTGAATCTAAAATCTATAATATTAGAATTATGAAGGCAGTTTAATTATGGACACTTTGTGCAACAAGGCAGGAAAACTGGAATAACTCAGTCTCACTACTAGAGAAAGAAAATATCCCGATTCAACCACTAGATGGCAGCATAAACCTACTTCAGAGCCTCAGACTGTCTAGTTTCCCACAGTCTCTCCTTACATTTGAACACATCATGCAGAGCTACACTGGCTCTGACCTGTTGAGGATTAAATGTTCAGTGTTTACAGATGAAACCACAGCTGCATGTTTGTTCTCTTTTTATTTTTCTATTTGTTACACACATCAATACTGACATTTATGTGTATCGAACAAATACCAAAGTTTAACCTGATTTCCTCAAAAGTTAATATAACATGAAACTCAAAATAAGGCAGCAGAAGGTGCGTCCATCACCTGAGCAGGCAGCGAGTGCAGGTTGTTTTGTTAGAAAAAGCAGCAACATTTTGATAAAATGTTAGAAAAGACTCTTTAAAAGAAGATTTGTTCCTGGTTTTAAGGTCTGGAATCATTTTATGAGGTTTTTTTTGTTGATAATCTGGAAGCTTCAGGTTGAATTCTTTCACACCTGCTTCAGCAGCAGGCCGTACGGACGGATGGACTCCTGCACCACGGCCCTGGTCTGGACGGGGCCGTAGCTCTCAGGGATGTAAACCAACCACACGTCCTCTCTCTGGCACTTCGTCCTCTTCTCTGGGTTGATCCGGTTCTGCAGAACCACCTCATACGTCTTCCCGTCCACTTTGGACTTGAACTTCCTGCAATACTTCTGCGCCATCTTGATGTCTGGCGTGGAGTAGACCCCTCTGCCCCGGGTCTCCCCGGTGGTCAGAGAGGCGGCGGCTGCGTCCAGGAACTTGGGTTCGTCTTCGGAGCTGTCGCCGCGGGTCAGGATGATGCCGAGGGAGCCGTCCATATTGTATCCCTGGTAGGAGACGGGCCAGGCGTCCTTCCCCGTCCCGAGCCAGCCGTCTCCTCCGTCGTACTTCTGCGTGACCCGCAGGGCGAGCCGGTTCCATCCGCAGGGGCGCCGGTACTGCTCGTTACCACGCAGGAACTTGGTGTCGCCATCCTAGAGGCGGGAAGACGGCGAACAGTTTCAATCACCACAGACAGAAAATAGTTAATTTTCTATTTCAATCAATATCTGCTGCATCAATCCTGCGAGTAACGCTTCAAAATGTCTCTTTGTAGCCGATCAAGTACAGTTTTCTTATTTTTCAGGTCAAATTTACATCATATGAAGTTGCAGAAACTGTTTCACTCACTCACCTACCTGTACATTGCTCATTCATGCAGCCACTTCCTTATTCATTCCTTCACTCATTTATTTATTTACTTGCCGTCTCACTCGTTCATTAGATCTCTCACCACTCTGCATACATTTGATCTTAATCCATTATTGAACATTAATCTCTTTAAACAGAAAATAAAGAGCGCGCATGTCAAGTAAAGCGTCGGCCAGGTGACACCTGTGTCACGTGACCTCAGATTAGCTCACCTTTATTTTGGTGAAGTCGTAGTCGTATTGCGGATGAAAGAAGTCCTGCGGGTTGATCTTCACCGTGGTTGGTTGGTCTACGGGGGCCTCGGTCAGCGCCAGCGGGGAGGAGTACATGTCCTGGTCGTCCAGGTCCTGCAGGGAGAGCGTCCCCAAACTGGGGTAGTCCAGCTCCTTGAACCCCTCCTGCTTTAAGAACTCCTTAAGGGCCACGATGTTGACGAAGTCCTGCGGGCTGAGCTGCGAGGTTCCGCTAGTCAGCTCGACTTTGCAGCCGGAGAGAGCTGACAAGGCCTCCAGACAAAGCTGGGTGTCCGGCATTCTGCTGACAGGAAGAAGACGGCAGTGAAGAAGAAAGTTTGCTCCCCCCTTAAGAAAGAAAGAAAGAAAGACATACAGAGTGAGGAATTAGTCTTTTCTCAAAACTGAATTAGCTGTTTGTCTTGTCTTTTCTTGAAGAAAAACCAAATAGCTCACGTTCTGCCTGCTGCTCTTGTCCTCTGACACAAACAACACGCCCTAGTTTCGCTTTCACACTTTCACTTTCACTCGCCGACTCTGCACCAGTCTGATCTGGAAGGAGGGCTGGGTTTCTGTTTTGGTAGTTTGACCAGGACTCATGTTATTTTATCTCTGTACAAGTTCACAGAGGAAGAAGAGCAACACATGTGAATGACCTGTACACAGTTAGACACTGTTTTACATGTTGCATTATGTATGTTTTTCTAGCTTTGCTCTGCTGAAAACTTTTTTATTAAACCTCTTAAGAAATATGTGATGTTACAGTTTTGCTCAATTGCTTAAAGGACGAGTTCACAATTTTTCAAGTGTGTCTTAAACAACAGTCAGGAGCCCAAATGAATATTAAACCTGTTTTTCTTGCTGCACAAATTCCTCTGGAATTTGATGCTAAAAAAAGACAGTAAATGTGTCAGATATCCACTTGATATGACTAACTCAGACTGCTGAAGCTGAATAGAAGCTTCACATCTACTTTTAAATGACTGTGTGGACACACTGTGGATTTTGGCCTCCATCACTTCCATTGAAAGCACATTTGAAGGATCTTTTAATATCCAGTATGAACAGGAGGAATGATTACAGCGAGGAAAACCTCTTTCACCGTTCATACGGACACCTGCTTTGATGTATAGTTTTATAACTGCACAGTCTGATTTATGTAGTAATGTGTTGGTCGTGGCTCGTAGTGATGAACCTACAGTGAATTATCAGTGACTCTGCAGCTTTATAGTGAGTTTCAGCTCATTGTTTATCTGTCCGGCTACTGTTTTGCTTCACTCTCAGCGTCTCATAGCGTCATTTTGCACCAACTGAACTACTGACCTTATCTGCATTTAAACATTGGGTTGCTGCCACATGATTGGCTGATGAGATATCTGTATTAACAAGCGGGCGTGTATTACTGTATGTGGATTAATTTATTCTCTTGATTTGAACTTGTAATCATACCTGTCATTTACCTGAGAAGTGTAAATCTTTTAGATTAATATTTAATGATTCATATTTGATTATCTGAACATAAACACACCTTGTCACTACTGTCAAACCCAGTGAAACTGTTTGACCAGCGCAGGTTAACATCGTCTCCTTCATCTGCAGGTAAACCAGCTGTTTGCTGCTGTTATACAGTGAGAAGCGATGCCAGGCGGAAGGTCACAGAGGTCAGTAGATGGTCATATTGTACTTCTGATGCGAGTACAATTCATAACTTTAAATGTTCAAATGATAAAATCTCTGAGGATTTGTGTAAAATCCTCAGCAATCACACTTAACTGTGATCTGTGGATGTTTTCTGTCTGTAGGACGTTTCTTTGCACTACTCCAGTCTGAAGCATGCAGACAAGCTCCGCCCCTCCGGCCGAGGAGAGAGGGGATTGGTCGACAACGATGTCACGTACTCAACCGTGGCCGCACGCAAGGACCGAAATGTATCACATGACCACAGATAGAGATAAAATACCTTTCTTTTGTCTGTATGTTCACAGCAGAAAAACGTCACTGATTGTATTCACTGATCCATTTCTTCTGACTTTTTAAAATTATATTTTACTCTTAAAATGATATTTTACACGTTAGAGCGTCACTAATGATTTACAAGCCATGTTGTTTTTAAAAAGTTTCTTTATATAAAGAGTTTTTCATTAGAATGACACCTCCACCTGGTGAGAAACTACATTATTTTGTGTTTCCACTGATTTAAAGTCAGTTTCAGGTTTTTCTAAAGTAGATATTTATAGTCTACTGTAGACTGAAATGATTAATACTGACTGTGATTCTTTTAAGCTATTTCAAAACTAGTTAAATGCAATAGACTGTGTGACTGCTGAAATATTCAACTGTGAGTTTGCTTCCTAATACTCAGTTACACAAATATACCAAATAAACAGTGTTGGGCAGTGCTGTGATTACTGTTCTCAGTATAACGAGCAGCGTCAGATATAATCCCAGTAAAGCTCCGTCACTCGGACAGTTTAGGGGGTCGACCTGGTCGCTGTTTTACTGGTATTTGGATGTAGTTTGATGGAGGGTTGATAGTTTGGTCTCTGTGTGTTCAGACTGGTCTGATTCATATTAGCTTGGTACCAAAAGAGGAGAAATGTGACTGATTAAGGTCAAAGATGTCTTCTTAGCTGACTTGCTAACGTTAGCTACTGGTAAGGCTGGTCAAACTGTAGGCTGACTGCCTCCTTTTCTTCATTATTGTCATTATCGATTAATTGATTAGTCGCTTGGTTTATAAAATGTCAGAAAATGTGAATCAGTGTTTCCTGAATCCAAGGTGACGTCCTCAAATGTGTTTTTTGTCCATAAACCAAAAATATTTAGTTTATTATAAAAGAAGACTAAATAAACCAGAAAATATTCACATTTGAGAATGAATGAATGAATTTTTTATTATTGTGTGATGCATACAACTGTACGCCCAGCCTGCATGGATTCCAACAAGCCAGCACCAGAGTACAATGTGTATATTGTAAAAAGAAAATCTTTCATCTTCAGATCTAGAGACCATCATTAAATAGTTCAGACATTCTGAATTACAGTTGGAAGTTTGCCATATATTACTATTATTATTATCTAAGTAAACACTAATTAAACAATCTGTCTCGCCTTCTTTTCCAGGCTTTTGAGATAAAGTTAGCAAACTTAAATACATCAAAATTAAACAGCCGTTCCAGTTTTTGCTCATCTGAACACCAAAATATTTCAGGGTTTAGTCGAGCAATTTCATGAAACAGTAGCTCTCTTAAGTCATCATAATTGTACAGTACAATGGAAAATGGGACTCACTTTCCACTTCACCCAAATCACAATTCTCACACAATCTATTTTCCTCTGGAAACCGACCGATTGACCGATCTCAACGGCCAGAGGAAGAACCAGCTCTCAACTGTGCAACCAAAGATCTTTGGCTTCTAGATAAACGAGATGTTACATATAATTCAGGGCCAAAATTCTGTTTGATATGCATATATGTTCTTAATTTTTTCAATAGAATCTTCTTTTTAATAAAGTTAACATTACAGCACAGGTTGTTCCTATAGATATACAGCATATCCACCTCCTCTAACTGGAGAACTATATAATTTACTCCACATAAATACTTTCTTATTTATTCTGTCCTCTGACATTTTGATTAGACGGTTCCACAATCAACAGACCCTGGTACCCAGCCCACGTCTCCCTGAACTGCTGGGATCTGAGCAAATCTATGAACCCCCAAAAAACATCGTATAGCTCTATTCTGTATAGAGTCTATAGTTTTAGATTCTTAGAATTTGGACATCTTTTTAAAAAATGACTGAAAACGATTAATGGATTATTAATATAGCTGGTGATTCATTTTCTGACATTTTTTGACTAATCAATTAATCGTTGAAACTTGGAACGTGTGGCTGTGGAGGCTTCGATGATGTTTAGAGCCGAGCGGAGTAATGAAAGGAAAGTAACAAGTAATCTAATTATTTTGAGTAATTAGTAATATGATTACTTTTTAAATGAGTAAATCTATATAATGTGTAAGTTATAACATTTTTCCAGTAACTCGCCCAACACTGCATAAGAATGTAAAATATTATGCACATAATGAGTCTATTTTGTACATGAATGTGGAGTAAAACAAAGCTTCCTCTTGTGTCTCACTGTTGTTGTTGTTCACATGTATCTGTCAATGATTTGTTTTCATTTTTAATAAACACATTCTGATATAACAAACTCCTGCTATTAATTAAATGCTGTTGCTGTAATTCTTGTTCTTTTTAAAATATGTTTTTTGTTGTTGGAACACATTTTCATGTGTATGAAAGGCCCCAAAAACTCAAATATGACTGATTAGAGTCTAATATTACATAGTTATGCTTTTAATCAGTTGGCTTGTAAAGCTGAAGATCATCTTTAATCTGTTGTCTGCTTGTCAATAAAACGTTCCAGTGTTCACTTTTACAAATAAAATAACTTTCATGATACAACAGGAGATACATATTTACCTTTGCTATCATGTTTTAAATGTATTTTGAATTTCTTACAAATGTATGCATTGAATCTGTAACGGCTGCTGCAGTTAAGTACAATATGTTAATCAGTATTTATTGGCTACGTACGCTATGTGATTACTTTAAGAAGGTGAATTTACATGCATGGTTAAGCTCAATAACAGCTTTCTCATAGGTTCATATGTAGTATTTCATCCCAGTCTGAGTCTGAGTGTGTTTCTGTTTGGAGTTGGCGGCAGGTCTGGTGATAACAGAGGAGTAGATGACGTTGTGGTGGTTCTGATGCTGCGGAGACCTGCTGGGTCTTTCCCTCCAGTTCTGTCGGCCCAGAGAGGCGTAGTGGATCGTCTCCTCTGCCGGGGATGGACTCTCAAACTTGTCACACTCTGTGGACAGACAGGTGTGTTTAGTTATTTAAGGTGAGAAAACACCTGAGGATTAATGGAACACATAAAGTCCTGAAGATGTTACCGGTCTGACTGTTGGACGTCATCCACGGCTGCAGTTCAGTGTCTTCATGATTCTGAGCCGCCGCTGCTGCTGCAGATGAAACAGAGCAGGGCTGCAGATATAAGATACATAGTATAATATAGATGATAATAATATTTATGTACTCATGGAGCACTTTTCAAGCAATAAGCAGAAAATACTTTCCAAGACATAACGATAGCCAAAGCGAAAAACCTCCTATCTGCAGAATGTTCTGATTGGCGGATTTCACTTTGGATGATGAGAACAAGGAAGGCTGCTCATATTCAGTCTGTCTGCGAGATAATCCCGCCCTTCATTGTGACAGAAAAGTCACACAACAAAACAAAAACACAACACAGAGTCCCTGGATGTGTAGAGAGGCTACAGCACGAGTGAGTTACACAATCACTGAACATTCATTTCCAGCGGACGAGGAAGCAAATACACTGAATTTAAGGAATTCTGACCCTAGTATACTACAATGTAGTAACTATTACATTTACTACATCTTTTTACCTGAAAACAAACTTCATTTTATTTTAAATTTAATTTTAATTATTAACTTCATTTAGAGTATTGTTTTGTAGAACCTCTTCCAACTTGCATCAAGTGCAAAAGCTCCTATCTGCACTTTGTGAGGCATTAATATCAATACACATAATATAATAATATAGTCCTAAAACAGTGTATTATGCATTGGGTGTCCTTAACAAATAGCATTCTACAAGAAAACAAGTTTTTTTTAGTTTTTTCAAAAAAGTGCATTTTTCAGATCAGAGGTTTTGCTCTTCGGTCGTCGATAAGCAGCATTAAGAACAAATATAATACAATTATAAAGTGGCTACTTTGAGGAATCTAAAATATGAAACATATTTTGGTTTGTTTAACACTATTTTGTTTACCACATGATTCCATATGTGTTATTTTATAGTTTTTATGTCTTCAGTTTTGTTCTACAATGAAGAAAATAGTAAAAAAATAAGAAAAACCCTTGAATGAGTAGATGTGTTCAAACCTTTGTTGAATAACAATTATTTAGTTTTTTTTTTTAAAAACAACTGAATGAATTTGTTTTTCATGTGACTTGAATTTTAAACGCTACTTTAAAATCAAATCACAAAACAGAAAACAAAGTGAGGAGGTGCGTTACGTCTCACTGTTGTCCAGCAGAGGGCAGCATAATAATACACATCAAGTGTCCAATTACACTTTGGGGTCGTAACTCCAATTGATTTGGTTTTATTTAGGCATTTTAAATCTTTCATAACTCTCTGGTGCAAAAACTATGAAATGGAGACACTGTTCATGAATTAAAGCAAACATATATTTAAAATTTCTGTACTGAAGTTACTTCACTGGAGGACATATGTGACAAAAGCAGTGTGTCTGTGATAAATAATATCTGGTAGGAAGAATGTGTTGATTTTGAGCTGGACCGATGTTCAGTAAGATCAATAAAATAAATGTTTATGATGAGTTGTATTCTCTAAATTTACAAAGGACAATGAAATCTTTTAATTAAAGTTAACTTTAGTTTCACAACATTAAAGACAAAATTGTAGCTATGAGATTTAACTTATGAAAGTTGTGTGCTCATAGTCTATGGAGGACAAAACCTGACATTAGTAATTCATTTATTAGTTTAATTCATTTATTAGTCCCCCTATTTAGCATTTATAATGAGTATGCAAAACATTTAATAAGTGGTTTATAACACACTATGATATATATTTGTAAGCTAAAATGTGTTAATTAATGTATTTGTCAACTACTATAATTCCTCCTATGCACTCATGACAATATAGTAAAACACAGTTGTAATTATTAATTTTTAATTGACATTGTGGGTGTATGTGATGTGCTGTTGTGTGTAGCTTTGTATTTTGTATGGTGTGTTCTTTGTGGGTTTTTGTTTTTTTGTTTTTTTTGTTTTTTGCTTTCTACTGTTTGTTGTTGGGCTGTTGTATGTTTTGATTATAATGGACTACGGATGCAAATTAGCTTCAAGCTAGCTCCGGTGCAGTGCATCATTTATGCTTAATACTGCACACTGTCCTGTTCAATAAATCAAATCAACCTAATAACATAAAATATGTCTTCATAGGATATGTTATAATAGTTGATGAATACTGTACTTGATGAATAAACGCTCATATTTTTCTTATATCTGCTTATAACTACATTATAATGTCTTATAAACCATTTATTAAATGTTTATACACTGCTTATAAATACAAAATAGGGAGACTTAAACTTGTATTACAAATTAAATCAGAACAAATTAATATTTCAGAATATATCATAGAAAACACAACTTTAAAACACTACAACAATTGACTTTTTTAAACAAAAAAATGATGTTCTATATTTTAGTCAAGAAGTTATTAGCCCACATTAAGCCTTATTTTGTGCTTAAAAACCCTTTCAGTATATGTGTTTACTTAATTTAACAATATGTATTCATTAAAAATATAAGTGATGTCAAGGTTAGGTTTCCTCAGCTGCTTTGAAGTTGAACCTTTTAGATCCTGCCTTCAGTGGTGATGAAATAAACCAAACAGATGAATAACGACACTCATGACCTCCCGTATTTTGACCACCCACCTGCTCGTCTGTATTTCCTCTTCCTCCTACACTTCATGCCGGTCAGTAAAACACAGACGGCAACCATGAGGAGGATCATTAACCCCAAACTGGTGACGACCACCATCAGCAGTGCTGAGAGGACGACCGCAGGAACAACATCTGGTCAACAAACGTTAAACATCTGACGAGGATAAATTTCTACTTAAACTGATCTAGAGATGAGAGTGGGTGAAGCGTGCGTAGGTTTCAGCTGACTAACCATTCTCGGGTCTCTTCTTCTCCTTCCTCTTTATGTCAACCACATCTGATAAACAGAACAGGAAGAACATAAAACACATGTCTAAACTGAAGTTGCATAGCATGAATACTTTTTCAAACTGTTTTCTTGGAGAGTTCAAGTAAAGAAAATGTAATTTATGGATGTAAAAATTGGAAGTATACCACAAATAATAATCAACTCCAGCCACAAATAATTAAAATTTGAGTAAACATATTGTTAAAGACAAAGACATTAAACAAATAATTTTAAAAAGGATAAATCAGGTTATGTCCTGCAAGGTGGCAAATCAGAGTCACTGCTTTAAATAAAGGTTTTACAACTACAAAGAGATGTGAAATGACTACAATAAGAGACCCAAATGACTAAAAAGAGATACAAAACAGCTACAAAGAGACTTAAAACAAGTACAAAGAGATGTGAAACAACTACAGAGAGATTCAAATGACTAAAAATAGATACAAAACAACTACAAGACCTGCTAAATGACTAAAAAGGTTCATGCAACGACTACTGAGATGTAAAACCTACAAAAAGATACGAAACAACTACAAGAAGAGACACAACATGACAACACGGCCTTTTACAGGCCCAAAGTCTCATCATCTGCCTATAATTCTGTCATGGTTGAAAAATCAATATCTTATTCCTTCAGATATTTATATAAGTGAACTATGCGGTATTTGTGTGCTGGTGTTGATGTGATATTGAAAGAAAATCCCACCTGATATCATGTCGGCAGGTGTTGGAGTTGTACTGGTGGCTGAACGCATCCTGGTCGTCTCTGGATTCACTAATCAATGAAAAAAAGATCATTTAAAATTCCGACACGTTACTCCGGACACGTTGATGTTCTTCTTACTTCCTGCAGCAGCCTTTTAAAGGCCAGCAGAATATTTTTTATCAAGTGTAAAAGTCAGAGTGCATAACTATCAATAAAAATATGATAAATTCACAACCAACAATCATATTTTAGTCAGTTTCACCTGTTGTCTCTCTTTCAAAACAAGTCGACACAAAACTTATTATTAAGTTATTAATTTATATACGATGTGAATATTAATGTTTGACATATTTTTATTATCATTTTATGCATTTTAGATGATCATATATCTGTTTAATGATTTTCTGCCATTTCTTTAATCTAATAATTATCTTTGTTGTCAGTAACTAATGAATGTAACATTTAAAAATAAAAACAAAACACAAAACAAACAACAATCTTTACTTTATCACATTGTAAGTAAAAATATAAAAAGTTATGATTTTTGTTATTTTAAAAAGTACTATTAGTAAAATTAAACAAAAAATCTGTCTTGTATAATTAAGGAAATTAATTACTTTGAGTCATAATACACACATAAAAATAATTACATTAAATACACAACACAATGAACTTTTCACAATAATAAAACAGATGAGAGAGATGAAAAAGATATTGTCAGTTATTAATATTAGAGTTCAAACAGTCTTGGTATAAACTAGATCCTCTATAGAACCATTAGCTTCATGTTTTACCCCCAAATAGATTAAAATGTTATTGAAGGATGTGAACTACCTGGCAGGACAGTGACTCTGGCCTGCAGCTCTCCGTTGCACAGATACTCTCCAGCATCGTCTGGCTGCAGGTCCAGAATCTGCAGGGCATCGTTCCACATACTGTACCGGCTCTCCTCCCGCTCCGCTTTCACCGTACCGTTCCTGTAGCGGGTGAGGATGGCCTCCCGCTTCCCTCCTACCCTCCGATGAAACCACCTCTGTTTGGGTCGGGTCGAGCCGCTGCAGGGGAGCAGCAGCGTCCGGCCTTCAGACACCCGGAAGTTCTGACCTGACGGGGTGGACACACAGTGTGGGACACCTTGGATGATTCATGAGTAAAACAGCCTTTCTTTAATTTCAGTGGGACTTTAACCAAATTTTAACAATGTGACAAAATGGAGATTGAACAGAACTGCCAAGAGACCATTTCTGAGAGACCATAGCCTGAACTAAAAGCATAATTGACCTCTGGGGTCATTTAACAAGGAGAAAAGTTCAACAACTCAGTAAACATGAACAGAAAACTTCCTCTTTTGGTTCCCAGACCTGAGTCATAAACTCCTGGAGCCTCCCTGCAAACCTGAGCCAAACCTGAATTTCATTTAAATTAAATGTCTAATCATTATACAAGTTATGTAATGTTATTTACAAGCAGCAACCTCCGGGGCTGTAAAATGAAGCCAAAAACTGCAGTTCCTTGAATGACCACTTGAGGCTCCAAAAGCGAGTCAATCCCCATAGACCCCCATGTTAAAATGCCCAACTTTACAGCAGAAATAAACATGTTTACAGCCTGGTACAAACAACAGTTTTGGTCTCTGTAGCTTATTTCCCATTTCATGACAACTGTATGGGGGGTTTCTGTGTTTCTGTTTCTGTGTTTCTGATCACATAATGTTGTTTAACATTATTTAATTTGCTATAGTATTAAACTTTTATTTCAGTGTAGATGGTTTGAGAAAGTTGAATCAATGAAGGTTGAATGTCACAAAGTATTAATATGAAGGTTAATGTTTCATATGTTGATAGAAGAACGGACTTATTACAAAATGAATGTATAATGTTGAACTGTTTTACAATATATGGATCATGAAATTCAGAGATAGTGACTGAAGTTTGAACTTTGCGTTTAAAACTCAAAACTTCAAAGTAAACTACACCTTAAAAATTCCCTGAAACAAAGAAATGTAATATTCATCAGTAATTTGGTGCAAAAATGTTAAAACAGACCCGAGACTCTGTTTATCTGGTTCAAAATTACAAAAACAACCTCAGAGGGATTTTTCTCTGAACTGGCCTCCAGAAAACTCTCCAAAAGACAAATTCTTATCAAGACGTTTCTATTCTTTGTTTTTACTTTGACCAAATATACGTGTATTTTAATTTGATTGAAACAAGTTTAGTTTGTTTTAGTTTTATTTGTAACATTAAGTCTCGTGTTTCCATGTACAGTATTTTATTTTTGAAGTAAACAACACTGAAGATTTGAGTGTAGTCAGACTTTATACAGCATCAAAACTAAGATTTTCTACCTAAATGCTAAACGCAGATAGCGATGCCTGAAACTCGTCAACAGAAAAGCACAACATGGCTTTGTGATCAAGGGTTGATGTAGAATAACGTCAAAATTAAAAAGATAGTTTCTTTAGAGAAGCTGAATTAGCTTTCTCTTAGCATTCACCATTGCAATACGTTATCCTTGAGTTCCACTTGAGCCACTGTTTCTCAACCATTTTCTTTATTATTTTATCTTATTACCATGTATAGGCCTTGTTATTCTTTTATTTATTATATTACGCTTAATCATGTATCCTCAAGACTTTTAGCTATTAATAAATGTCTTCATATGTCCTAAGAAGCTGTGGTTGTGGTTTTCGTTGAGTAAACAGAGTTCACTGTCGGGACAAAACTTAAAGTTATGAGACTGATTCATTGATTACATTGAACAAGGGTCAGTGCTTCCTCCAAGAACTAACACATTCTAACCAAAAAGGGAGGTAGTTCCCACATGAGTTTATGTTTTATATTAATATATGTGTTATGTTAGAACAAAGAGGAATTATAGTTATCAGTCATAGAGACAGTCAGCAGGGTTTTTCCCTCCAGTATTTATAAGTTTATGTAAAAACAATTATGGGTATTTGTCATACTGATGATTAATGGGATCATTTGAACATTTATTGAAATGAAAGCATGTGAGAAGTTTAGAGGGAAAAATCACTATTTGGTGGAGCTGTTAACAACTCATAGACATGTGAAATGTGACCCCGACTACACACTGCTTTTTGTAAGACGTCAAAAGACAAAAAGGTTGGAAACCACTGGTTTCATCTTTAACAATGTGTTGTATTTTAAAAGCTTGTTATATTATCCATTGTGTCAAATCTTCATCTGAAAAGTAACTAAAGCTGTCAAATAAATGTAGTGGAGTAGAAAGTACAATATTTCCCTCTGAAATGTAGAAAGTAGCATCACATGGAAATACTCAAGTAAAGTAAAAGTACTTCAAAATTGTACTTAAGTACAGTACTGGAGTAAATTACTTTCCACCACTGTTTGTGTCAAACCAACCCCCCATGGGAACATTTCTACGTCCAGACCTGAAAATCTTCCCTTTTTTCATAGAATTGTGTCATAATTCAGAAGAAACGTATGATGTAAAAGCTGTTTCACAATATCTTTCGTAACTCATCAGGCTGATTTATTCCCCTCTAGACAGTTAGTGGTTTCTGTTCGAGTTTATAGAAATCAGCCTGCAGAGATATGTTGGTTATAGTTGATCCATCAGCCTGAATATTTATGTTTATTAAAGTTATGTTCCGATGTGTCATAACACCAACGAGTCCTGTTTGTAGCTGCCTTCCAAAATGACCCCGTAACTCCCAAAACTATGACATTAGACTGTTTTAAATGATTTTCATGACAATTAAAATGATTTCTATGATAGTTTTCTGATCTTCCATCTCTATGGTTCAGGTTTGGTTATGTTTAGACAACAAAACTGAAAGAAACCAACACTGACATCCATCCCTGAGGTTTTCTGGTACGTTATGTAAGTTATGTGACTGACTGTTACATCCATGTGAATTACTATATAATTATTTATTTTGTAATGTCTCATTTATTCATTTATTACTGAACACTCTGGGTCTCCATGGATGACAATTTTTGGTGCGTTGAAAGAAACTTCTGCCTTTGAGCTGAATTACTTCCAGTTTAACACAAGATTATAATAACTTTGACCAATTGTTCACTTCAATGGACATCAAAGCAACATGTAGAGAAACGTTTACATGCTGTTATCTCCAGCAGAGGACTGTTGATAATAAATTATATTTCTTGTCCATAAATCACTGAAGGGTTTAGGTCCTGGATCCACATCAGATCTCAGACCTGGTACGAACCCTGCAGACCTCTCAGGCCAGCTGGTTGTTCCCAGAGTCAAAACCAAACCTTTAGCTTCTACGCTGCTCAATTATGGAAGAAATTGCCAAAAGAGCTCAGACAGGAGACAATGGTCACTAGTTTCAAATCCAAACTGAAGACCCACCTGCTATTATTTTTATTATTAGTCTTTATTAAACAAGGACCGTGCACAAAAAAACATCTTCTGTAAAGCACTTTGGGTTGAAATGTGCTGTATAATCAGAAATCTTTAAAAATATAAAACACTTAAAACCCCCACAATGATCCATTAACCCTGACTTGTGTATTCCGGAATATTTCCCATGAAATTAAATTAAAATTAAATTTTGTGATTTGGTGACACCTGTGGTCTCTGCTGGTAACTGCATGTGTCTCAATACTGCAGCAAACACTCTTTGAGCAGCTTCTTTATCAGAAATATAATATAGTTGAATCCAGGGTGCAAATATTGGACGATGAAAACTATTATATAGAAATGTAAATAAAAGATGTAAATACATTGAAAGGCCATTAAATAGTATCAAAGAAGTAATTTAATAAAACTATTAAGGACTTTAATCACAATAACTCCCATTTATACTGACTGACTTCTTCATGTGTCTTGGTTGAATTAGATGCAACCGTGAAGCATTAGAGATAGATTTAAATCCAGCTGTGTGATTTGAGAGTGACTTCTATCTTCTATCTAGATCCTGAAAAGGTTTAAATAAATCCGTCTCTTCAGGACGCAAACAGTGTTCAGTCTTCACTCCACCCAAGTGTAACTATGTCAGTAACACTTTAAATCCCCTTATTCAGCATTTATAAGTAGACTATAAACAGTTCATAAATGTTTATTATATTTAAAACACACTATAATGTATCTGTTAGCAGATACGATAGTTTATTAATGTATTTGTCAACAACTAGAGACATTAATAAACACTTAAATGTCCTTATTATGTTCATATACTGCTTATAAATGCTAAATAGGGGGTGTTTTAGGAATAGTTGTTAGCTAAACTGTGAGCTAAACTGCTGAAGTGCAGAAGTTATTCTTCTTCTGGTGTTTTTAGCAGTTACCAAACAGCTTCAGGTGCATTAACTCCCACCTCTGGACTGGAGAATAGCTGATTATGATCTGGATGTAGCCAAGAGGGAGATACATATACAGGTATGTGTCTAAATGTAAACAACAGTTTAAATTAAATCACATCTGGATTTTATCTGGATGTGAGAAATCTTAAATGACCTGTGAATGAGGCCAAAGCTTTGCTGATTCCAGGAACCAGTGTCCAGCTGTTTATAGACATGTTTTCAGATATGACACTCATTCCCACAACGCACCACTCACAGCTCCAGCTCCAGTGTACCTGTCAGCACCTGCAGCTCGGCCACCAGCTGCTGGTTGCAGCGATACTCTCCACTGTCAGAGTCGTCGAGCCGCAGGAGGCAGAGGCCGCCGCCGGACAGCAGAAGGTAATGTCGGCGGTCCCGGTTGTTCTCATAGTTTCCGTGCCGGGTGACCAGGTCCTTGCTGTCCTGAGACCAGGACACATCAGAGCCGTCAGAGCTGCCGCACAGCAGGCACAGCTGGAGATCCTCCGGGACTGAAAACCGGGTACCTGCAGGCGGAGAGAGATGGCCTGCAGAGCTGAAACTCCCCGCCTGAAGGCCTGAAGATTAAAGAGTGAGAAACAGCTTTATATCAGTTCATTAATGAAAACTAATCTTTAAATTGATGTTATTTTATCTCCTGTTCCAGTATCATGTGTTCTTTCTCATTGTCTCTACTTTTAATTACCAGATTTTACTTGAAATATTTCATTATGTTTGTAAGGTTCTGTTTAAGTAATGTGTAAAGTATATTTACTATTTTGTAATTCCAGCTTTGTTTTTAAAAATGCTGCTTTTAATACTAAAAACATGTATTTCATGTTGATTTTTTTTATTTTTATAATGCTTTTAAATCAGTTAAACTCTTTATTTTCCCTTAAATGTAATCAGTTACTCATTTTCCTTGTTTATTCATCTGTAACAAGTCAAAATTTTATCTTGTAAACTTTGAACAAATAGTTCAAACAGTATTACATGTAATATATACAGTACATTCAGTAGTTTAGTTTATAAAATAGATAATATAGCTTCATTGAAACTATATTATTTCACCCAGCTTTATACTGAGTGAAATATTGTATACAGATTCCCATCAGTACTTATATTTTTGTTATTTATTTCTTCTATATTTACCCGCTGCTGTAATAAGATGACAGGCTGTATCACTCATATCCTGCTGATGGTCAGTTTTTAGCCTTGTTTCCTGTTTTATCTGGTGGAAACATGCTCGCTGTCTGCCTCAAACAACAATACAGGAAATACAGTGACTGTAAGCAGCTGATTACAAAAAGAGCAGAAGTACAAATAATTTGCTGAAATGTTCAGAAATGCTATTAAAAGGATTAATGTGTAAAATAAAAATATGGTAAATGGATTTTTTTTTTTTTTTTACATTTTTTGTCACTGCCAAAGAAAACTTCAATTTTTGTTTATTTTACTATTTTACTTTAAATTTATAAAATGTAAAGAAGCGACTCAAAAAGCATTTTTCCTCAATTTGTGTTCTATATTATGCAAGAAGACAAAACAAGACAATAATATCAAAAACATATATTTTCAATTACTTTACAACCACAAAGTAAAACAGTAAAGATTTGATCAAATATAACATATCATCCCTCGTATAGACATGAAAACTGTATTATATGATTATGTGAAGAAATTTTAAATGTAAACATACAGTAGAAAACAACTCATTAATACAAGAATATTTTGCATGAATGTGCAGAGGACAAAACTGTCTCAAAAATAAACATACGTTATGCAAAAAGGCATTAATTGCATATTTAAGAAACTTTTTTTACTGATTGCAAGATGAAAACCTCAAATTTTGTTGATTTTTAAAATTTTGTTAAGAATTACGTCACTGTTTTTGTTCTATTGTATGTAGACAAAACATAACAACATTTAAATGTCTACATTTTCAATTACATTATATTTACATAAATAAAAACACAAACTCAAAAACTTCAAATATAACATCTTAATTTAGACACGAGAACTGTGAAACACCATTGCTCATATCAGAATTTTTATTTCATATGATTATGTGAAGAAATTATAATATTTGCACAACCTAAAATGTGCAGAAATGTTTATTGAAAGGATTAATGTGGATAATAAAACTATAGTTAATGTAAAATAGACACTGACAGATGAAAACCTCAAATTTAGTTGTCTTTAATATTTTATTTGTTGCTAAAGAATTACTACTTATACTCCTTTATTGGTTGCACTTTATAAAACATTGAGAAGTGGCTTAAACATATACATATCAATTATAGTAATGAAATATGTTGCAGTATTTGTGGAGATACAATATGACTGAGGCACATTGTACAAGTAAAACAAAACATTTTTACAATAGCATGACTGTTATGTAAGATTTCAGATTTGTATTATAGTCTAATTTCTTATGACAGACTTTCTACAAATAACCACAATGTAAAAATACTGCTACACACACACACACACACACAATGTGAGTATATGAATACAGGATCAATACAGAAGTAATATACTACAATGTGATTATGAATGAAGATGAAATTCACTTGTACCTGTGAAGTTTTCATTGCATCTGATCAGACGTGTCTGCAGGAACCAAACATGGCAGAAGATCAAGAACCTGAGCATCTTCAGAAGAAGAAGAAGAAGAAGAAGAAACTCAGCAGAGCCACGCAGAGCTGCTGCTCATCTGACTCAAGTATGAAGCCTCAGTGTGTGAGACGGTTTTCCACCAATCCCCGCTGTTCTTCTTCCTCTTCCCTTCACACTGACTCTGGAAAACTGAGCGTCACAGTCCTGGAAACTGTGTCAGAATAAAGACTCAGAATATTTCCTTCTTTCATACAACTGAAAAACATTTAGAGTAGCTAAGTTTAAAAATGCTGATCCATCTGTAAACAAATTAGATTAAAAATTAAAAGTAAATGAGAATAAATGTAAAACCAGTTTTCAGTGAAGTATCATGTGGGCTATGTGTGTTTTATTGATTATTAATACTGGTCATACTTTGTAAGGAGACAGAATTATTTAGCATTTTATTGTAGGGCAAATAGTAAGATGTAAATTTGTATCAAAAGTAGGCTATAGACTGATAATAATAGATGTTGGTGATAATTGCAATAAAATACATTGTTCCAGATTGTGGCTCATATCTTAAATAGGGTTAGGGTACGTTGTAATTCAAAGGTGCACTGTGGAGTTTTCTTGTAAACAAACACTGAGTTTACATTGAGTGTTACTTTCAGAAACATGTGTGTGTATCCTTAAGATCTAACAATAGTGCATTTCCTTCCTCATAAAACATTTGCAAAGACATTTTTTTAAGTGTTTACTAGCTTGCCGTCTTCTTCTCTGCCTTTGCTGTGTTTCTTGGCACATTACAGCCACCTGTAGATCAGTGAAATAGTGTGAAACTGCTGGCAGGACTGTGTATCACGATGTGATGAAAACTGTTCCATAGTGCAACTAGAGGTCAGAGACTATCACCTGGGTTGGGCAGTTCATCTGGTTTAGCTACAGATGTTTTAAACATACCAGTTTAACTAAATGCAGATTAAACTGCAGCAAAGCTTGTCAGATTTCACATTTTTATATTATTTTTACAGCAGAAGCATGTGCAAAACAGTGGTCATGTGACAAACCCAGTTATTATTCTACTAATGTGCTTAATGCTGGCTGACCATTGGCTTTGGAAACCACTGGGTTTATGACTTTATTACTTCAGTTACATTTTGGTGTGAAATAACCTTTGGTTATGACATTTAATATCTTCTTTTTATTAACTGTTACACCAGTGTTGTGTTCAGGAAGTGCCCTCTTCATCATCACATTCTTTGGGAGAGTCTGAACAGTTGGACACATGATAAAGACGTAAAATTCAAACGTTGAGCTAATTTCTACAAAGTATGTACAGTCAACCTTTCACCTAAAAACATCTCACGGAGTAATGACTGTAACTGTGTGTGCTTCTTTTGAAGTGTATAATTAATTGTTTGGCTGTAGCCGTCAAAGCCAAAAGCAGAAATATTAATTAAATTATCTAACTATCTATATTGGTAGTTTTGTAAGTATTGAGATTAATTAACATTATTTCTAAACATAAATTTATGACTTGAATGATTTTAAAATAGTGAAATTAAACCTTTGGATACATGAAAAGAAGAAAATAAAACAGAACTGGTGTGAAGTGTATAACATCTGTTTTTTTAATAAAGTTAAAGTTAAATTGAAACAGTTTTTTATAACATTTACATATACATTTTATACATTAATTTGATTAAGGTCCAGGTAGCAGGAGGAAGTTGTGACACTTTCTTTACTTAGTCCAAAGGGTTTTCTGTAAAAATTATTAAAAAAGGACATATTCTGCATATTTCCAGCTCTATATTTATATTCTGGGGCTCTACTGGAATATCTTCGCATGATTTACAGTTAAAAACTCCTTATTTATCTTTTACTGGTCCTTTATGCAGCCCCTCAGTTCAGCCTCTGTCTGAAACAGGACGTTTTAGCTCCTGTCTCTTTAAGGCCCTGCCTCCTGATGAGTCCACTCTGTTCTGATTGGTCAGTTTCAGGAAGCTTCCTCCGGCTCCGGAGGTTACGTAAACAAACTATAGTAGCAGGATTTCACTTCTTTTTCTCCTTCTTTACTTCAAATGTCAACTTCTTAAATCCATCCGTACATGTTGGAGCTGAATCACATCTGAAATATGAGAGTGGACAACGTGAACAACACATGGAAACACCTTAGCAACCACCTAACAACCACCTTAGCAACCAAGGCTATGGAACAGACTGTCGTTTATGCACAAGCTCATTGGCAAGGTAGAAAAAAACGTTACAAACAAAGTGTGCAAAGCAGGTTGAAGCCCTGACTTTTGACTTGCAGGCAGCATTTCTACATGCTTCTTGTTTATTTCTTTTAGTTCACTGAAGAGTAAAATAAATTTATAACACTGTTAAGGACAGTATCTGAGGGGAAAAAGGACATCAACACATCAATTCTGTTAGGCTGCCAACCATTTGTGTTTGTTAAGAACAAATCTGTTCTGGTCGCACAGACTAAAGTTGTGGAATTAACACATTAAATTTTAACTACTTTCAGCACCATTCACTGTTTAAATAGCAGGGCACAACCTCAGTTTGATGCCTCTCCTCGTGTGGGTGCAGGATTAAATGTAACAAGGTTATTATTACAATAATTGGAATTTACAGGAGTCTTGTGTTTATTTCTGCAGTAGATTTGTGAAAAAGTATGAAAAAGTTTTGATGTCAACTATGAAAGTCAAAAACTTTCATCAGTAGGCCAAATATTTTTGCTACAGGCAGCTATTTGCCTACCACTGCTTCATACAGTAAACAATTAATTAATGAAGAGAATAATCAGCAGATGAATCAATATTGACAATAATTACTAGTTGTAGCTATAATAATGTTGAAATTACCTTCATATTGTACTGTATAACTGCTAAAAACTGTTATCACTGAACTTGAATGCTATGTGATTAAATACCATCAAAGCCAACGTGTAGAATGATAAAAGTCACCTTTATTATTTTGTGATGTCAGTGCTCGTTGATCAAAGAATAAAGGGTTTCATTTGGTGGAGGTGTCACTGTAAGATGAGAACATGCAATGAACATTATTACAAGTAGTGTAAAACCAGAACAGAGGTTGGATTGCGACTGTAAATGTTGATGACGGCTCAATATTTACCGGTGTTGTTTCTCGGTGCTGGAAGATCATGGGGGATGAAGTATGTGCATTCAGGTTGGTTTGATTCACCTACAAATTAAACATTTATCCAAATATTTACTGAGCTTAACTTTTTTTGGATGTTGACCAATTCCAATTTTACCCACAAAAAGACAATTCTGTACACATGTAAGGAACAAATAGCGCCGATGATAGCACTGTGGTGCGTTTAACAGGCAAAACACAAAGTCTACTCATTTGTCTTGGTCAAAAATAAAACCAAAACTGCCTCAAAGTGTCTTAGACCATTTTTAGCTGTATAGCATTTGAGTACAGAGGAGTGGTTTTGTTTCTCACCTTGTGCAGGATCAAACACTGACCCATCCAGCATCTCTGCATAGACTGTCTCAACTGTTTGTTCACCACTTCCTGCCAAACAAGAGCATGAATATGATGAAACTATTACTCCACTGCACTGTCTGCTTCAAACACTGATGATAAACACCAGTTGCGCAACCACTGACATCAGCTGCTTTCCATTTAAAAAGCATCATCATTTGGTTTTAATGTGTTGCGAAGTTTTCATTTAAGTTTGTATTCACTGATATTTAATTTGATCAAAAATGATTTCCATGTGTGAATGTTGGGATATATTTCCATATTGTCCTTCATTCACCTTGTCTTCTGAACCTGCACCTCCAAGTGAAGAAGATGATGATGATGATAACGACGAGGAGGAGGACGACGCTCAGTGTCACAACAAGCCACTCTTTAGAAGCTGCAAGATAACGAAAAAATTCAGACATTCAATGCATGTTTTACAAATTAGAGAGTTGAACTGCATTTACCCTGAAGCAATCTCTGAAAAAACATTACATTGCAGTTTATCAGTGAGAGTGTGTTTTGGGACAATACACATCAATAAAGAGACACAAGACAGACATTATGCTGCTGTATGATTTTGGTTTGAGAAATGTTGATCTCAAGTTTACTCCTCAACAAATAAAACCAATGCAAAATTTGGAAATCAATTATATTTGGATTCCAGACTCTCCTCACGAACACAAAGGTGACAAGTTCAATCCCCAAAATAACCAATCTGACCAACAACAGTCATGTTAAAAAGTCTTGTAGACAGACTCAGGGCATTTTCACACCTATAGTTTGTTTGCTCTGGTCCAAATCAGTTGATGATTTGGTGAACTTGGTGCATTTTCCCCTCAGTTTGTTTTCACATAGAGAAGAATCCAAGCAAGCCACATTAGAACGTTCATTCATTGGTCAGATGTGTCTGGGGCGGGAGCAAGAACGTAAACACAGGGATACAATGTACTACGTTGCGCTAGTCCAGATCCGACCTGGATTCATTCTCCAGCTAGTTGTCACCTGGCTAGCTCACCTGGCTACGGGAGCCGTTTCGCTCAAACTTGTGGAGTTCACCTAATACGTTTGATCGAGGTTGGATCAAGTTCCCGCCACAAACAAACTGCTCCAGAGTTCATTTGGGTCCGAACCGAGACCACCGCCTCTAAAGAGTCTTGTGCAGTTGTTTGGGCCACACTTGAGTGTGATTACTGTGTTCACACCTGCCCAAACAAATCTCACCAACAGGGAAAACAAACCAGAGTTCAATTTAACCAGAGTAAAAAGTGCAGGTGTGAAAACACCCTTAAAGTGTGACATGTCACAAGACAGTGGAAAAACAAGGGTCTTGTGTTTCGGGTTCCACATTTCCATATTTACCATTCCAGTAATTACTTGGTTGCAAAAAATATATTAGAAAGAAAAAAGTTGGTCTTTTTAGCAAACTTTCGATGTATTAGCTAAACGTTAGTAGATACAGTTAAGGGTGAAAGCCACTATTATTTACCACCGCTACTGCATTTATGTGTCCCTCTCAAGGTGGGTGTCCGTCCACCCTTTTTATGCACTTTTTAAAATGAATGCATAAAAAACACCTAGGCACCATTCAATACGTGTCTGTATAACTGACACAAGACTGTTATCAAAACACTTCCAAAAGAAAGAAGCTGTGATGTCAACTGTTTGTCCATCATGCTCTCCACGTTTTCCATCACTTCAGCTTCGACTGTCGCTCTATTAATAACGTCATTACTGTGCCATCTTCTTCTTTTTGAAGTTTCCTGCACTGAATGGGAGAATCTGCGCCACCAATATTCGCAAAACAGTAGTGGATGGAAACGCACATTAATTTGCATTTCATTTTATTGATTTTCTTAAATTTCAGTTAAAATTTGCGTTACATTTGATTGGAAACCTGACTTCAGACTGCTCACCTTTGATCACGTTCAGATACACAGCTGGTCTGTCTCCACAGTAGTACAGTCCAGAGTCACCAAGCTGCACGTCTTGTATTACCAAACTCTCGCCCTTATCTGGGGAACGAATTCTGCTTTGGTCTTGAGTATGCTCTTCCTCCTCATGATGACCAACCACAGTCATTTTCCCGTTAAGTTTTCTGGTCCAATTTACACCAGACCCAGCATCATCATGAGGGCATTTCAAAATGACTTCAGTCCTCTCTGTAGCATTCTGTATGATGGTTCCTGTACACAGCAGACATAAAGATTGGGTGAAAACCAAGATTTAAAGATCAAGTTTTAAAAAGAACATCATTAAAAGAGTCCTCCAGAGATTTATCATTATTCTCCTATAACACTGTCAAAGTCATGATGGACAGTTTATTTTTAATAAAAGTATCAAGTATCATGCGGCAGAACCAGAAATATCAGTTAATTTTCATTTAGGGAGAGGTTATCATCACCAGTCTTCTGTTTTACCATCATAATCAGGCAAACTCAAACCCACAGTTACAATAACAAAAATTTTACAATAGAAATCATGAAACATATTATTATTATTATTATTATTATTATTATTATTATTATTATTATTATTATTATTATTATTATTATTATTATTATATCTTTTATATATCTGAGTGTAGGTTATCAAGTTACATGTTAACTTTAGAACAGTAGGTTTTATTTTTTCAACTCTACATGAACAAAAACACAGAGCTTGTTTCTATTAACCAGAAAAATTAGGAATAATATTCAAACCAAATAAAGACAGTTTTCTCTCCATTTCTTCACCAACTGACAATAAAATGCAGATTATAACTGTCCAACACATTTTAATTGATTTGTGGGGCAGCATGATTCTTGCAGTATGAAAATGACTTCAATCTTTAAAAAACTCAATAAATACATTCATATAATAAACAGTAATAACCTACTCAATTACAGTAACAAGAGTAAATGTAAAGTGTTTGTTGTACTTGCAGTCACATTAAGTAAATAAACAAAAAGCAGAGCATCTTTGACAGAGTTTGATGTTACCTGATGGGATCACCATCAGTTCCACAGCTCCTACATTATTACACAAGTATTTTCCAGAGTCTGAGACATTCACGCCACGGATGTGCAGCAATTTATCTGCTAATGAACTGTATCGTTTGCCGGAGTCATATTAATTACGTCATTACTGTGCCATCTTCTTCTTTTTGAAGTTTCCTGCACTGAATGAGAGAATCAGCGCCACCAATATTCGCAAAACAGTAGTGGATGGAAACGCACATTAATTTGCATTTCCTTTTATTGATTTCCTGAAATTTCAGTTAAAATTTGCGTTACATTTGATTGGAAACCTGACTTCAGACTGCTCACCTTTGATCACATTCAGATACACAGGTGGTCTGTCTTCACAGTAGTACAGTCCAGAGTCACCAAGCTGCACGTCTTGTATTACCAAACTCTCGCCCTCATCTGAAGAATGAATTCTGCTTTGGTCTTGAGTATGCTCTTCCTCCTCATGACGACCAACCACAGTCATTTCCCCGTTAAGTTTTCTGGTCCATGTTAGACCAGACCCAGCATCATCATGAGGGCATTTCAAAATGACTTCAGTCCTCTCTGTGGCATTCTGTATGATGGTTCCTGTACACAGCAGACATAAAGATTGGGTGAAAACCAAGATTTAAAGATCAAGTTTTAAAAAGAACATCATTAAAAGAGTCCTCCAGAGATTTATCATTATTCTCCTATAACACTGTCAAACGTTTTACAATAGAAATCATGAAACACTGAAAATTTGGAAAAGTTTGTCTTTTGCTTCTTCATTTTGTCCTTGTAAAGCACTTTGTAATCTCTGGTTTTGTGCTATATAAATAAACTTTATTATTATTATTATTATTATTATTATTATTATTATTATTATTATTATTTTATATATCTGAGTGTAGGTTATCAAGTTACATGTTAACTTTAGAACAGTAGGTTTGATTTTTCCAACTCTACATGAACAAAAACACAGAGCTTGTTTCTATTAACCAGAAAAATTAGGAATAATATTCAAACCAAATAAAGACAATTTTCTCTCCATTTCTTCACTAACTGACAATAAAATGCAGATTATAACTGTCCAACACATTTTAATTGATTTGTGGGGCAGCATGATTCTTACAGTATGAAAATGAGTTCAATCTTTAAAAAACTCAATAAATACATTCATATAATAAACAGTAACTTACTCAATTACAGTAACAAGAGTAAATGTAAAATGTTTGTTGTTCTTGCAGTCACATTAAATAAATAAACAAAAAGCCGAGCATCTTTGACAGAGTTTGATGTTACCTGATGGGATCACCATCAGTTCCACAGCTGCTACATTATTACACAAGTATTTTCCAGAGTCTGAGACATTCACGCCACGGATGTGTAGCGATTTATCTGCTAATGAACTGTATCGTTTGTGGGGGTCATTTAATCTATGGTCTCCGTCACCATCAATTGTAAGTATTTCAACTGTGTTTCCATTAATCTCTCTGCTCCACGTCACTTTACCCTCCACAGAGTGAGAACAACGCAGAGAGACTTGTTGCTCCTCTTTGACTATTTGATGGATTATTTCTGAAAAACAAACACAGTTTACAATAACTAAACGTCCATTTCCAGAACGTGACAGTTTCTAATATTGGAAGGAACTCAGTCAGAGTCAGAATCCCATTTAACTGTTGAGTGCTAACTGAATTTGACCTTGGTGTCATTATAACCACCAGATAAGTCACTGCACTCCGAGGATGTGCAGTGACTTATCTACTGTTGAACTGTGTCAATGTCGAGGTCATTGAATTTTTGCTCTCTGTCACCATCAGCTGTTAGTTAGTTAACTTTGCTTCCATTCATCTCTCTGCTGCACGTCACTTTACCCTCCACATACTGAGGACAAGGCAGGTTGTATGAATTTATGAATTTATTACCTTATGGACTTTCAGAACGGTACAAGAATTAACAGTATCTCATTCACGCCTTAATGACAGATCAATACGTTAATTAATGCAACAACTAAAGGAGTTCAATCATCGTGATTTCTGAGTTATTAAAGATTTTCACGTCTTCTTCATTTACAACATTTGTGCATCCGTGTTCTACTGAATTCATGACTGCATCATGTTTGTAGCTCTTTACATAAAGTTGAGACCTGCTCCTTCGGTGACATTGATCAATAACATATGATTAATGATGACATAATTGTGAAATCACTTGTATTAACCCCTAAAATAAAGTCTTCAGCATCATGTATTTGGAAAAACTACAAATACAAATTAAATTACAGTTTTGGATTCTATATAAATGATCAGTTATTATCAGTTGGGAAAAGGTGTGAACATTTTAATATATATATATCATACAATATTACCTTAAAGCTCACAAGCAGTTTGTAAAGGATAAGTCTGACAATGTTTATATTGTTTACTCACTACCAACAATGAACTGATGTACTAACAAGTATTGTGTGTGTATCAAAGCCTGATATATCTTATTCCTCCGTTGTTGTCCAGAAACTATTAAAAACACATCAGTGAGTCACACCGCTGCACTGGGTGACATGTTCCTTCATCATGAAGAGTTTGGTCACGTTAGTTTGATTAGAAACGACTCCAAAGACTAATAACAGTGATCACGTTTTCAGTCTCAGGAGAGTAGTTCTGTGTAAAGCAGACACCACTGAGCATGTGCGGGAATGCGATTCTGTGTACAGCTTCACTAGCTTGTTGTGCTACATATCACAACCTGTTGACTACCACTCCTGGGAGAATGTGTTGCAATACCTTAGTTGTAGCATTAATTAACGTATTGTTCTTGCATTAAGACATGATGTTAGATATTGTCAATTCTTGTACATTCCTGAGGTTTTACATGAATGAATTAATGCTTTTTCGTGCATGAAGTCATGATAATTAATGCGTCTTTACCATCAAGAGGCTCATTCAGTCCTGTTTTTATCATGAAAAATTAAAAATAGTTCCAAGATTTGACCAGTTTCAAAGATACAAAAGTTTTACATGACTTTGTCTCTCTGTCTTTTAATGTAAACCAGAAATCACTCAACAGGCTCCAACTAGTAGTAGCTGCTAGACTTTTAACTAATACCAGCATCACTACACTTATTACTTATTTGCTTTTGGTTGTGGTTCCCAAAACTAGATTTCATACTAGAGGGGATCAATGAACCAAATCATTATCTTTGATTTGTATCTTCTGTCTGGCTTCCTGGTTTCTGTATTATTATTATGTTATACAAATGTAAATTAAAACAGGTGACAAGAAGAATTGCACATATTAAAAGATAAATTTAAAAACTCCTTACCTGCAGTGACGTTACAGCCCAGAACTAAGGCAAACAGGCAGATGTAGATGTTGACCCTCATCCTGACACAGATTGAAATGATTCAATATGCAGAATAATGTTTGACACATTGCTTTGTGGGCTGAAAACAGGAAACTTACAGTTCTTCCTGAAAAAAGAAAACCTCCTTCTCAACACCTCTCAGTGTCTTTTTATGGTGAAAGAATGCTAAAATTCCCTTTTATAGTTTTTTCTTTTTTTTTTTACAGTTGGTTACCTGCATGTTCAGTACTGAGTAAACTATAATACATATTCACACAGAAAGCATTCAGTGACTACAACCTTCAAATGTCCTCAATACTTTTCTCATTCAAACACAAACAAGCAACAAAACTCTGTGGATCTGCAGCACATTTTACGTGTTTACATCCTCACTTCCAAACTCTTCAGTTTATGTTCAAACACTAACGTGTATTCATACGGACAACAATCAGCCAAATCATAACCACAATGAAATACATCTATATTCAGCCGAAAACTGTTTCCACCGTAATTCCACTGAATGACACATCATGCTCTCCGTGACATCACACTTCTCTCTGCCCAGCGCTGCACTACAGATCACTGATGCAAGTCATTTCTACATCCTTCTCTATTTCTATGTATGTGTGTTGAAACAAAGTTCCTGTTCTGTGTTTGTGTGAAACTATCCAAGAGAAAGTTGTGTGTTCTGCTGTCAGTGAGAAAAGGTTGTCTGGACTGTGCAGTGGTTCAAGATGAACTCTAGAAAGAGGCTGTGTAGACTCTTTTTTTGGGTGAAGTACAATGAAAGCATTTTAAGTAATACTGCAGCCAAATAAGCCCTTAAATAACTCAGACACACACACAGTTCAAACCTGCACTCATAGACGTTAACCCCATTGGCACACTGTACTTCCTCAGCAAACACTTGTCACACATTGTGTGACTGTTGTCTGATAAGCAGTTCCAGCGATGTCGAAATATTCTGTTTCCGTCACCAACGATTCTTTTCAGCTATCATGCTCAGGTTCATGTACATTCTGCAGCTTTATACACCCTGTATGTTTAGATTAATAACTTAACATGTTACTTTATAAAATGGTCCAACTTAAGTTCTGGTCTGACCCGGACGTTTGTCATAAATTTTACAATGTGTCACTTTCAAGATAATCTTGATAATAAATTACATAAAACCAAACACACAGCACACACATGAAGTATCTTAGTTAATACAGTTTCTTACTATTGCTAAAACACAGTTTCTGAAACTAGGGCCGGCTGTTTGTCAAAACTCTACACACAAAAACCAAAAACTTACACATAAAATACAAAATATCTTACATCTCATGCAAAAGCAAACACTTCATTCAAAACTATGGAGGATAAAGTCCCTGCATGTTTCGAATGCAGACAGCACAAGCCTCAAACAACAGACCAGCTCTTTCTTCAACACCCAAGGAATGCTGGCCCATAAAGTAAGGAACCCCCCATCTCCTGCATGGTCACCGAACCCGACCACTGACCCAAACCATCTTTGATCCTTCAAGCTACAAGAGCCAGCAAGATAGGAAGACCAATTCGCACCCCAGTGTAAATTTGTAGTACAATTTGGATAAACAACCCCCACCTTTGGTTATCATAACTCACCTCTAAGAGCCAGACACACACAGAGACGAGCTGGCACCAACTTTAATCCCACTGTGGACTTTGATTTTCAGGACTTGAGTGACCAACCCAAGAACTGATCACTGGGCAAACCTGCATAAGGCACAAGACATGCTGCACTATATGCCATGCCCCATTCACACACACACTTTACACACACACACACACGCACACACAAACACACACACACACCCTCAAAGGGCATGGACCCCTGCCGTTTGCAGTCAGACCAAAGACCAGAGGACTGTAAAACCTATGGATTAGTTTTAGATTTTGTCTAAGGACAATTATTGTTGTATGTTGATGTGCGTATATCATATGTGTGTTGTTATGCACTTTGGTTAGACTTTTATTCCACTGCCTTTAAGCCAAGACATGTATCCCTAACATAATCCCATCATCCATGCAAAATTAGGATTCATGCAATTGTTAAATTGTAAATACGCTGATTAATGGAGTAACTGTGTTCAGGAACTATACCCGCCTGTCCGTGGACAGGGGGGGGACTGACTTTGCTCCCCCAGAACTCTGCAACCCTGGGATTGGCCAGGAGGCACCTTCTGGGTGGGCAGACTGAAACTTTAAAAACAGTGTCTTATCTGAGACTCTTGGCCATTTTTGCTTGGCTGTTTGCTGTTTTGCTGTTTTAAGCTGATGTTTTTAAGCTGTTTTTAGGCGGCTCTTTAAGGCTGCTTGATGCTGCTTGCTGGTTCTTCTTGCTTTCTGCCATGCCGGTGGAAAGCTCTCTTCCAATGGAACCTTTTCAAGTCCGGACCGGCCTACTCACTCATTATTACCAGATCCAGCTCCTCACCCCAGCGCATTGGACTCCATTCTCTGCTAGAAGCCATCGCAGGGATCAAGCAAGTATTCATACAAAACCCTCATCAACTTGCTTTTTTGTATCAAATTGTTGCAGAAAAATGTACCAGAGCAAAAAACTCTCTCTTGAAAAATAAAAAGGGAGTCAGAGGTCCAAGCAGCAAAGTGTTCTTTTATTGCCGGCAAAAAAAGGGGAGCAAGTAGCACTTTTACAAAGAACCAAATCGCTCCAAAGGTTTTTTCTTTGGGGCATTGTTTTTATGCCCTTGGGTCGGCTTAGGTCACACCTTATCATCCACCCTCCCTAATTTTTGACCAATTATTATGTATCTTTTATCTCCGTCACTCGTTGTTGGTCAAAACTCTTCAAAACAGGTTTTGAGGTGTTTGAGGATATGTACTGGCATATTCAATTCTACCTGATTATATCCAATTTTTATATAAGTATTGGGAATCATTTTACACCATTATTGCCAAGTTGTCTTCAGGCCTTTTATTTTTTGCAAGTTATTCTAGTCATTTTACACCCTTATTTCTTGATCTCCTCCAGAGAGTATGTTTGAAAGGTGAAGACTTTAGCAGACCCAAGCAAAGTGACATGTAATACAAACACACTCAAATTTCTCCAGTGTATGATTATAATTCTTCTATCGTGCCTCTATACGTACAGTGTGATTAAATATGGTTCATGAGATTATAACTACACCAATACAAATTGTATCACACTAGCCCTTATTGCTTATAAACTTATAAAATCAATCTGCATAGCTTAATGTTGTCTTTAAGCACACCAATGACTTTTAATGAAAATACACCACAGCTTAAACCCTGGTGCTTTCATGATTTGTAATTTCAATCGGCAATTCTGAACTAAGCTGTGGTACTGTTAATTTGACTCGCTGCTTCTCAGGTCATTTCATCTGTTTATCAGGTTTCTCATACCAGCTACACAATAGATAACTCTACATCATGCATTCAACTCATTCACTAGCCATAGCCTTGTGTACCAGTTTCCCTTTCCCTCTTGTGTCTTGTTTGTAAAATGTTGTAGTGTTTAGTACTTGCAGCTGTAGTATTAGTAATAAATGTGCATGTAACTAAAGTGACCTTGTTTGTGTTTTCTTGTGCTTGCATCTCAGTCACTTAACCTTAAAAGACCTATACCCTTGCAAAATCATAATTAAGATTAATAACAACTATAATTCTAATTGACCTGTCTTGTGTGTCCAACAAGGAGGACTATTTCCCTATTATTACACATACTCTAATATGAGTTATGTCACTGGATGAATAATTTCATGTTGGAGTTGTGCACAATAATAATTCATAATTCCCCCCCTAACATCAAAGATATTTGAGTGCACAAATTCCTACAACTATATAGACTCTTCTAAAAAATTAACTTTATACTCAAACACCAATTGAATTCTTTTCACATGTAACTGCTCACTGATGTGCTGAGTATAAACCACTTGGAGTCTTTTACATCTGTAGCATGCTGTAAATAAATGAACACAAATGCAATGGAGAAACAAACACATCTTTTTATTATCAATACTCATAACAGTATCAGACACAATTGCTTTAACTGAAGATAACATGAACATAGTCACTGTATTGTACCATAAACAAAATACAGTCTATTGCAAGTACTGTCCATCCCGTCTTTGAACAGTTCAACTCAAACAAAGCAACAGAGCACATGAAAGCATTTTGTTTCCTGGTCCTGTTTTAACTTTCTTTCTTTTTTTTTTTTTTTTACAACAAAATGTTTATTAAAAATATATTAAAAGGATTGCAGGAATATAATAAAATAGAATATAATACTGGTACCAAAGTCGCATTGAAACAGTCTTAATCTTCACCTCCAAAACTTAGGAATAAGCATTTTTCTTTCCATATTTTGCAACAAACAACGCTTTCAGAAGTACATTTTTGCCTGACAGAAGCTAAATGTTTATTTAAAACTATGCAGGTATTGGTCATTGTTCTCAAGCACTTTGGGTTTCTCCAGTAAGGAATACGTCGGGTCATTCAGCTGCGGTGTACCTGTGTATTGAGATGAAGAATTACAAACAACAGAGTTCATGGGAGGAAAAATTACTACCATCTGCTTCCTATCAGATACATTTGTCCAATTATTGTAAAGACCAAAATCAGAAAAAAGAAAAACTGAGAAGGCAAAACCAAAAATAAGAAACTCAAACCAAAATACAGTCAGTACAGGCCTGCTGAGGCTGTTATTTTGGATGCAAATTGCATTTCTCACATTCTAGCTCTATGTCAGATGTTGGAGACATAATAATTTTGGGTTACTGTTATTGTTTCTTTGCGTTTTTATTAACAGACAGAATTTATTCCAATATGATATGCCTTTTTACACTTATGTTTCATGGTGCTTTAATTGTTAAAAACTTCCAATATATACAAGGTAACACATTAATACCATCTACGCCAAAATGAAGAACCAATGATTTACCTGTTTTACCATCAGGCAAAGGTTTGGTAATCATGGAATACGGCGAATCAGTTAGAGATGCGTCTGTAAGAAGAAAGAAAAGATAATTAATCTATGAAACATGTAACCAGAAATATATCTCTAGAATCTTTGATTGAACTGTAAAACTGTAAATGTTGATGACAGTTCAGGCTTTACCGGTCTTGTTTCCTGTTGGTGGAGGATCAGGGATGGTGCAACATGTGGGTTCATTTTGCTTTGATCCACCTATTAAAACATTTACCAACAAACATTTATTATAAAGAACTAACTGACCTTTTACGCCACAGGTATTAATACCTTATTCCAACTTTTGAGTGGGCTGTTAACATCAGTGACCAATAAGTTGATGACCCAATGAAAAGGCATTTTCAAGTAAAGGCCTTTGCACTTCATGTCCAAATTTTTCCAATGTGTTTTTGAACACATCCTCTGAAAAGGGTGTGGTAAAACCAGAACCCTTGTCCACTCAGTTTGTTGCATTTTTTAACAAAATTAGGAGTCTGCAGCTATGCTAGCAGCTCTCTGAGGCTGTACTTTGAGCCAACGTCAACATGCTAACATGCTCACAAGGTTGACATGCTGATTTGGTGTGTTAGCATGCTAAAATTAGCTAATTAGCACAATGTACAGCTGAAGCTGATGGGAATGTTGGGAGTTTTTCAAGAATGTGGTCATCAAGTCTTGGACAAATTGAAGTTTTGCACTCATGACGTTGCTAGACAAGAAGTCTGGCAAACCATCCAATAGATGTTCCAGTCAAAAATTATAACCTGATGGTGGCGCTAGACAAAAAGTGAGAAGATCATCAAACTCAGGCTTCAACCTCTGGAAAACATGAATGTCTGTTCCAACTTTGATGGCGATCCATCCAGTAGTTTATGAGATATTTCAGTCTGGACCAAAGTCACAGCCCAACATGGCCATCCCCTGAAGCCACGCTGCAGAAAATTCCTAACTCAACAAACACATCCAGACAGCAGGAGATCCGGCTGTTAGCTACTGAGAAAGACAATGAAGGTCGACGAAAACAAATTGCACTCATCAAAGGAAAAAAATATCTAAGTGTTATGTCATAATTATGACTTCCGTAACACGACTAAGCATCTCATACGAGATCTGTACGTCATAATTACAAGAAAACCGTCTTTGAACTGTTCGCTGCATTTTCATTCAGCTCACCAACTGAACACAGCCATTAGCATTTTGGCTAAAACTCTGTACGCTGCTTCTTAACTGATTCAACCACCACAATAACCTGCAACAGTTCCTGTAGCTACACAGATTAGATAAGCCACATCTCTCTGTTATGAGAGCAGTATTTTGTTATTACTAGAGAAAGATCTCACAATTACAAGATGTTGAGTCACAGTTATAAGATACTAAAGTCCACCATTGATGAATGCAGGACAGTTCAATCACTGTCCAAAGATACACACAAAAAACATCAAAATTTTGCTGTCAAAGGTGGTGGGAAAATATTTGATCATTCACCTGGGAAAGTCACCAGGCAGTATTCAGCTGATGGTCCACCAGAGCTTTCCACACCTGCCAGAAAAGAAATGAAAAGAAGATCACTAAATTTGATGTTTAAGGTACAGTAGTATCTTCTTGCTTGTTTTGTGAAACAGTAAAACAGAAATGCATTTTTGTGCATAAAGATATAAAATAATGGAAAATAATGTTCATATAGATGATAAAACATCTTAATTTTGGTTTAAGTGACATAAAACAGCCTCAGAGATATGACTACTTGTTATGGCTCCTATCTTTATTTGGATTACAGTAAGAAACTGAGTTGCACCTCAGGAAACAGGTAAGAAAATTGTGCAGCAGATGAATTATTTTTTTAAGTCAGATGGTGAGGAGAGTCTTTGAGAAGCTTTTAAGAAGCTGAGGAAGTTTATAATGATATATACTGTATGAACTGTGTCTTATAATGCTACAAGTTCCCATCTGAAGACTACAAGCAGTTACAGTCGAATGACCTCAGTGTCACTATAGTAACAGTGTATGAATGCATGCACAGTAAGCACAGTGTGGGATTTAATTTTAGATCAGTCTCAATCATAATAGAAAGAGGAAGTTGTCATTTTAAAAAGAAACACTTCTCATTACTCACGCTTTGTAGGGTTCAACCCTTCATCTTGTATCCCATCGTAGATGTGGTGTATTTCTTCAGTCCCTGCAGAAAGGAAAACAAATTAGTGAATAACTTAATTATTACTGAATAATCACTGATTACCTGCTATAAACTCTGATGACAAACAGGCTGACTGTCCATCTAGATGTGAAAACAGCCCATAAAATGATGTCACGTTGCACTGTGGTGCAGCATGACATCATTGTTAGGTGGGATTGCATATGCAGAAAATCTGTTCTAAGATTAAATCAAAAGTCTGAAATTAAAGTCAAAATTCTGACATGAAAGCTGATTATTTAATTTATAAAATTCTGAAAAAAGGTATAAGAGACATCAAATACGAAATACATTTAAAATTTAAAAAGTAAATAAACCGTACTATGGGGGAGGTATAAGTAAATGTTAAGTAATTATAATTTTGCATGTTGTGATAAAAACTAAAATAAGGTATAATTCATGTTAATGTGTTGCAATCATATATCCTGTAAGAATGCCTTTTCTTTTTTGTTAAATACCATGAACATTTAATTTACGAGCACATCTTTCTTGTATTCATCAAAATTTAGTGTGATTGTAAATTTCCAGGTCAGACTTCATTTACCTCGTCTTTTACACCTCCAAGCACAGTAGACGGTGATGATGATGAGGACGAGGAGGAAGGAAACAACTATCCCCACCACCCAAATAAGAATTGGCTTCTGATCTTTAGGAGGTAGTGGAAAACAAAGTAAAAGTTCAAAACAAACATCCCGACATGATACGTGAGAAAAATGAACAGAATTTTTACCTCCAGAACCAGGAACGCCAAAAATATCTCCTCTAATTTTGCAACTCTATGAGAAACAGCCAACTATGTAAACAGGAAGTGACTGTAGCATCACGAGCTGTAACATAACTTCCAACAATAACAGTTTTAGGAGCCAAAAGATTAAATAAACTTAAATGTGAATCATTTTTGAATGTAGGTGTGACACAACAAAATCCACCTGAATGTTGAGCATGTTGTGTGCTCGACTTCCTACATTGAAACTGTAGTTTCACTTGAACACAGTGTTAAAACTTTCCCAGGCTCTTATATCTCTGCATCCAGTCTTTAAATGCAGTCTCATAACTGCATTTAAAGCTTTTAATCAATTTAACATTTTAGCGTTTCCATTTGGGTATGCCAAATGGGCAAAAATTCCAAAAAAAGGGTGGATGTTAAGAGGCTGTTTCATTTTACTGATTTTCTTTTCAGGTTTCTTGATGTGACTTATTTATTGCAGTCATACCTGTGTTTTTAGCAGGTGGTGATATTGTAGAAGTTGTTGTAGGTGATGTTGGTCCTGTATTATCATCAGTGTAGAATAGAGAAAATATATATTACAGGGCAGAAAATGTATTTTACTACAGCTAACTGTTTACAGAATGTCACAAAATGATTCACAGTTTTTGAAAAAGTACCAACGCTACTTTAATATTTGTGCTGAGTCAGCAATGGTTCAAGTTCTCACAACAAAATCCACCTGAATGTTGAGCATGTTGTGTGCTCGACTTCCAACATTGAAACTGTAGTTTCACTTGAACACAGTGTTAAAACTTTCCCAGGCTCTTATATCTGTATCTGTTTGTTTAATTGCAGTTTAATTTAACATTAAGATGTGTTTCATCTTACTCTCTCACTTCTCCCTTTTGTTTCCGAGTTTCTTGGTGTGACTTTGTTGGTGATGTCCTGTTTTCTTCTTTGTGAGATGGAGGAAATATATACAACAGGGCAGCAAAATGCATTTTACCACAGAAAGTTATGAAATCATTCATCAGTTTTGAAACAGGAAATAGGTTATGGCCAGTTTTGAAATATTTATGTACACAGTCGACTTTTTATCTTTAATTGTTCATCTTTTTCTGGTGATTTAACCACCCAAGCAGTAGAAGTGCTCAGTGTAACATTGTCCGTGAGAAAAATGAACAGAATTTTTACCTCCGGAACCAGGAACGCCAAAAATATCTCCTCTAATTTTGCAACTCTATGAGAAACAGCCAACTACGTAAACAGGAAGTGACTATAGCATCACAAGCTGTAACATAACTTCCAACAATAACAGTTTTAGGAGCCAAAAGATAAAATAAACTGAACTGTGAATCATTTTTCAATGTAGGTGTGACACAACGAAAACCACCTGAATGTTGAGCATGTTGTGTGCTCGACTTCCTACATTGAAACTGTAGTTTCACTTGAACACAGTGTTAAAACTTTCCCAGGCTCTTATATCTGTATCTGTTTGTTTAATTACTGCGTTTAAAGTGTTTTCTGTTGTTTTGTTCTTCTTTGAGTTCTTGTCTCTGGGCTCTCAGATCGATAAAAGCTTTTAATCAGTTTAACAATTCAACATTTAGAACTGTTTCATTTTACTCATTTTCTTTTCAGGTTTCTTGATGTGACTTATTTATTGCAGTCATACCTGTGTTTGCAGCTGGTTGTGATGTTGTAGAAGTTGTTGTAGGTGATGTTGATCCTTCATCATCTTCTGTGCAGAACAGAGAAAATATATATTACAGGGCAGAAAATGTATTTTACTACAGCTAACTGTTTACAGAATGTCACAAATTGATTCACAGAACAAAATAACAACGCTACTTTAATATTTGTGGTTAGTCATCTAGCAACGGTTCAAGTTCTCACAACAAAAACCACCTGAATGTTGAGCATGTTGTGTGCTCGACTTCCAACATTGAAACTGTAGTTTCACTTGAACACAGTGTTAAAACTTTCCCAGGCTCTTATATCTCTGCATCTGTTTGTCTCATAACTGCATTTAAAGCTTTTAATCAATTTAACATTTTAGCGTTTCCATTTGGGTATGCCAAATGGGCTAAAATTCCAAAAAAAAGGGTGGATGTTAAGAGGCTGTTTCATTTTACTCATTTTCTTTTCAGGTTTCTTGATGTGACTTATTTATTGCAGTCATACCTTTGTTTTCATCAGATGGTGATTCTTCATCATCATCTGTGCAGAGCAGAGAAAATATATATTACAGGGCAGAAAATGTATTTTACTACAGCTAACTGTTTACAGAATGTCACAAAATGATTCGGTTTTTGAAAAAGTACCAACGTTACTTTAATATTTGTGCTGAGTCAGCAACAGTTCAAGTTCTCACAACAAAAACCACCTGAATGTTGAGCATGTTGTGTGCTCGACTTCCTACATTGAAACTGTAGTTTCACTTGAACACAGTGTTAAAACTTTCCCAGGCTCTTATATCTGCATCTGTTTGTTTAATTACTGCATTTAACGTGTTTTCTGCTTTTTGTTCTTCTTTGAGTTCTTGTCTCTGGGCTCTAAGATTGATAAAAGCTTTTAATCAGTTTAACAATTCAACATTTAGATCTGTTTCATTTTACTCATTTTGTTTTCAGGTTTCTTGATGTGACTTATTTATGACAATCATACCTGTGTTTGTAGCTGGTTGTGATGTTGTAGAAGTTGTTGTAGGTGATGTTTTTTTTTTATGTTCTGTGTAGAATAGAGAAAATATATATTACAGGGCAGAAAATGTATTTTACTACAGCTAACTGTTTACAGAATGTCACAAAATGATTCAGTTTTTGAAAAAGGAACAACGCTACTTTTATTTGTGCTAATATTTGTGCTGAGTCAGCAACAGTTCAAGTTCTCACAACAAAAACCACCTGAATGTTGAGCATGTTGTGTGCTCGACTTCCAACATTGAAATTATAGTTTCACTTGAACACAGTGTTAAAACTTTCCCAGGCTCTTATATATCTGCATCCGTTTGTCTCACAACTGCATTTAAAGTTTTTAATCAATTTAACATTTTAGCGTTTACATTTGGGTATGCCATATGTCTCTGTAGTTTCACTTGAACACAGTGTTAAAACTTTCCCAGGCTCTTATATCTGTATCTGTTTGTTTAATTACTGCATTTAAAGTTTTTTCTGTTGTTTTGTTGGTTTAGATCGATCACCTTTAATCAGTTAAATTTAACATTGAGATCTGTTTTATCTTACTCTCTCCCTCCGTTGTTGTTTTTGGTGGTGCTGGTACAGTTATTGTTGCTGTAGTTGTAGTTGGGGTTGTTGATGGTGATGTCCTGTTTGCTTCTGTGTGAGATGGAGGAAATAGATACAACAGGGCAGCAAAATGCATTTTACCACAGAAAGTTATGAAATCATTCATCAGTATTGAAACAGGAAATAGGTGATGGCCAGTTTTGTGGTGAGTTATCAAGCAGAGCAAATGTTCTCATGACTTAAAGCACTTGAATGTTGAGGATATTGTTTCTGTTTAATTTGAAGCAGCATTAAAGTTTCTCTCTTATGTGAACTGGTCATATTTGTTATTCTTCATCAAATAATATGATGGTGGTGGACAGTGCTGTCTATAGGTGTTCAGCTGGGTTGAGATCTGGTGACTGTGAAGGTCATAGCATATGATTCACATCATTTTCATACTCATCAAAGCATTCAGTGACCCCTCGTGTCCTGTGAATTGGGGCATTGTCATCCTGGAAGAGACTACTCCCATCAGGATAGAAATGTTTCATCATAGGATAAAGGTGATCACTCACAACAACTTTGTATTGATTAGCAGTGACCCTTCCCTCTAAGGGGACAAGTGGACCCAAACCATGCCAGCAAAATGCCCCCCACAGCATAACAGAGCCACCAGACCCCCTCACTGTAGGGGTCAAACATTCAGACCAGTACTGGTACAGAATATATAACAAATGTAAAAAGTTTTCACCCCTCTTGGATTTTTTCTTGTTTAACCTCTTAACATCTTAACATCCACCAGGTTGCCAGAGACCCGCTTTAGCCAGTTTAGCGTCACGCAGTAATGAATAAGACCAATTGGCACAATTTGGCCATTTGGAGACATTTTGGAGAGGTTCAGGGACACCAGTGACACCACAAACTAAAAACTCCCTAACCTCCCCTACGGTTAGGTCTAGAGGTCTGGAAGTTTATACAGGTGTGCTTGTCAAGTTGTAGAAGGTATGTGGCGATTTGCAAAGTTTTGGCATAAAGCATGTCCTAGTTATTGTTATTCAAATATGACTCATTATAGATGAGGATCAGAAACACTTTTTTGAGCCACATTTGAACTGATGTAATTCTGGTTCTGTTTTAGCCACATGCTAAACAAGCACATTTGTTACCTTTCACATGAAGCCTAATACTTGCATTTTGGCCTTACAGTTCTTCTGTTATAAGTGTTTCCATTTGGGTATGCCAAATGGGCTAAAATTCCAAAAAAAAGGGTGGATGTTAAGAGGCTGTTTCATTTTACTCATTTTCTTCTCAGGTGTCTTGATGTGACTTATTTATTGCAGTCATACCTGTGTTTTTAGATGATGGTGATGTTATAGAAGTTGCTGTAGGTGATGTTGGTCCTGTATTATCATCTGTGCAGAACAGAGAAAATATATATTACAGGGCAGAAAATGTATTTTACTACAGCTAACTGTTTACAGAATGTCACAAAATATTCACAGTTTTTGAAAAAGTAACAAAACTACTTTAATATTTGTGCTGAGTCAGCAACAGTTCAAGTTCTCACAACAAAAACCACCTGAATGTTGAGCATGTTGTGTGCTCGACTTCCTACATTGAAACTATAGTTTCACTTGAACACAGTGTTAAAACTTTCCCAGGCTCTTATATCTGTATCTGTTTGTTTAATTACTGCATTTAAAGTGTTTGCTGCCGTTTTGTTCGTTTAGATCGATCACCTTTAATCAGTTTAATTTAACATTTAGATGTGTTTCATCTCTCACTTGTTGGTGGTGTCTTGTTTTCTTCTGTGTGAGATGGAGGAAATAGATACAACAGGGCAGCAAAATGCATTTTACCACAGAAAGTTATGAAATCATTCATCAGTATTGAAACAGGAAATAGGTGATGGCCAGTTTTGTGGTGAGTTATCAAGCAGAGCAAATGTTCTCATGACTTAAAGCACTTGAATGTTGAGGATATTGTTTCTGTTTAATTTGAAGCAGCATTAAAGTTTCTCTCTTATTTGAACTGGTCATATTTGTTATTGTTCAGCCTTGTGTGTCGTTATATTTCTGCATATAATTCTCTGTAACACCAGGCTAGCTGTTTCCTTCTGTTTCCAGTCTTTATGCTAAGCTAAGCTAACCAGCTGCTGGCTGTAGCTTCATGTTTAATGGACAGATATGAATGTGGTATCAATCTAAGTGGTGGTACCAGTTTTTCCTTTCATTTGTCACCCGTCTGTATTTTACATATACAGAATATACGTTGCCTGTAAAAAGTTTTCATCCCTCTTGGAATTTCCGTCTTTTCACACCCATCAATAGAAAATACTCTTATGTGTCAAAGTAGAAACAGATCTCTACAAAGTGATCTGAATTAATTACAAATATAAATACATCATCTGATTTATTTGTAAAATATAGATCTGGAAAGACACTTGTAACTATCACATTCAAATAAATGTAGTGGAGTAAAAAGTACAATATTCTCCTCTGAGATCTAGTGGACAGGAAGTAGAAAGTAACATCAAATGGTTCCTAAAAACTGTATTTAAGTAAATGTACTTAGTTACATTCCACCACTGGTTGATCTTCTCTTCTAACTCTCAGTAAGAAAGTTAAACATGTTAATAAATTTACCAAAATGTCAGATTATTCCTTTAAATAACTTCTTCTCTGTGCTTTACCTGCCTTCATATTTTTGTGTGTGTCTTTGAGTTCTTGTGTCTCACCTCTCTCAGACTGATCACCTTTGGTCACGTTTAGATTTGCAGCTGGTTTTCCATCACAGTAGTACAGTCCAGAGTCACCAGGCTGCACGTCTGGTATATTCAGATACTTGTCAACAGCTGAAACATGACGCCTGATTTGTTGTTGTTTTCCATCAATCTCTCTGGTCCATGTTGGAACATGTGACCCTCCAACAACATCAGGACATGTCAGAGTGACGTTGGACTTCTCTGCAATACTGACTATTGTTGTTCCTGTGAGCAACAAACATTAAGTTAGTAAAAACCAAGATTCATGTTTTATAACATGCCATCATAAACACATGTATTCATGATAAAGTCAGTGACACATGGAAGAGTTTTGTTCCAAAACAAGATTTTCTTTGATAAACTAACTTCTGTTTCTACACAAAGTGGAGAATTGTTACAGTCACTAAAAGTTCTCTTACTGTATTGATACCTAACTTAAAGCTGCACTAATATATTGGCTTATATCAGCTTATCAGACTGTTTGTGTCGGCCACTAATTAATAGAAACATCAGTACAGAAATATGACAGATAAATAAAGGTTTGAGGTCATTTAGAAACAGTTTCTGCACTGATGAGTTTATTTTTTATACTCTATGAGTCTTCATCAGTCTGAGTTAGTCATATCAAGTGGATATCTGACACATTTACAGTCTTTTTAGCATCAAATTTGTGTTTCCTCGGACAGTGTTTCCCTGTTGAGCTGCAGGTGGAAGTATAGTAACAAAAAGAGGAACTTTGGCGCTAAAAAGACTGTAACGTTGAAAGATATCTACTTGATTTGACTCATTTGGACGCTGAAGCTTCATATTAGCTTCAGATAAACTTTGAAATACATTTTTGCACAGAAGGAGGACTGTGGATTTTGTCCTCCATCACTTCCATTGTAAGGTCATTATGAAGGGATCTTCTAATGGTCAGTATGAACAGGAGGAATGATTACAGCAAGAAAAACAGCTTTAATGTTCATTTGGGCTCCTGACTGTTGGTTATAAGTTCCTAAATGAGGTTTTAGAGAAAAGGACTTAATTCAGGTGTTTGTTTCCTGTGTGACTCTACATGAACAAGACGACCTGTTCCTTTAAAAGGAAAAGAACAATAGAAATGACGTATTAGAGAACTTTAAAAAGATATTTTTCTTCACTGACCATAAAAAGCTGTTTATTAATTTACCACAAACAAAGTAAAGCACATCACATAAAAAAAACAAATAAAATGACGAACGTATAAAAATACACAGAAATATTTAAGTAACTACAGTAAGAAGAAGTTAATGTTATAAATTAATTGGGCCTCTATTCTTAACAGTCAGTGTGAAATTAAAACCTGGTTTTGAGTTATGAAAGTAATAAGTAATGATGATGTTATTTCTTACAATATATTTGTTATTGAAGTTAAAACCACATTTACCTTTGAAATGCATCATTTCATTAACATGTCAATGTATGTATTTAATCACAGTTTAGAAGATGAAAAGTGAAGCACAGAGACGAGACTTTGAAACAGGAAGAAACAGGAAGCAGAACAACTTTGACAGAGTTTGATGTTACCTGATGGGATCACCGTCAGTTCCACAGCTGCTTCATTATTACACAAGTATTTTCCAGAGTCTGAGACATTCGTTCTCCTGATGTGCAGTGACTTATCTACAGCTGAACCATATCGTTTGTGGGGGTCATTGAATCTTTGCTCTCCGTCACCATCAACTATTAATATGTCAACTGTGCTTCCATTAATCTCTCTGCTCCACGTCACTTTACCCTCCACAGAGTGAGAACAACGCAGAGAGACATCTTGCTCCTCTTTGACTATTTGATGGATTATTTCTGCAAAAGAAACACAGTTTACAAGAACTAAACATCCATTTTCAGAATGTCAACATTTCTAATATTGCAAAGAACTGAAAAGTTGTTTTCCATCAGAGTCAGAATCACATTTAACTGTCGAGTGCAAACTGCTAATCATGAAAAACATGAAGACCTTAAAGCATTACTGCACTTCACTTTTAACTTCTGACTTTACACCATTCACACCATCAGCTAATGTGTGTGTGTGTGTGTGTGTGTGGTGGGGGGGCAGCGGTCACAATGCACTGCAACTTTACATGTGGTTTTGTGTGCGTGCACATTTGTGCACCACCGTCTCTTGTCACTTTGTGAGTCTGTAGATATTTTAGATCATTTTTAGATCATATAAATATATGTAGGTTAGACTATGTTTGCACATTCATATCACTGTTCATCTCTTTTTACTATCAATATTAATGTTTGTTTATAATATGTTTATTTATATGGTCGTAGTGTATACGTATATACGTATACGTATACGTTTTATATAATGTAATATATATATATATATATATATATATATATATATATATATATATATATATATATAAATATATAAATTATATATATATATATTTATATATATATTTATATATATATTTATATATATATATATATATTTATATATATATATAAATTGTATATATATGATATAACATTTTTATTTTTGATTTCCTTTTCATCTTTATTACTATTTCTATCTTTAATCTTAGCAGCTATAAGCTAATCTAGGAGGGCCACATTGTATTGTTTGTTTTGTGTACGTGACCAATAAACAACTTTGAACTTGATTTATTCAAATACATGAATATGACAATGAACCTGAACGTGTTTCAACAAATCACTAAAATCTCTATAAAATACTTTATACATCAGCTAAATTCACTGTATGGAGAAACTGACCTTTACCTTCAGACTACGATATGAACAATATGTAAAATACTGGAAACAATGGACAACATACTTTATATGTAAAAAGTAAAAGTAAGTAAATGTATTTGTACAGCAAGTGCTTTACAAGCGCGTAATACAACATACAAAAAAGAAAGATTCATAGCAGATGAAGTGACCACCCAAGTCACGTGATTAAATAGTGCAAAACTAAAAAACACAATAAAACCATAAAATGCTGACCTGGTGCTTACAGGTTACCCTGCCTGTCTAAACGAGTTTGTCTTTAGCTGCTTTTTAAATGAATCCACAGAGTCAGCAGACTGTGAGGGAGCAGGCAGAGCGTTACATAGTTTAGATGCTACGACTTCAAAAACTCGATCACCTCGAGTCTTAAGGCGTTTGTGTGAGACAGACAGCAAGCCTGACTGTGCAAAGCTCTGTAAGTAAGAATGAGAATCTTAAACAGGATCCTAAATGTGACAGAGGCAACCTTTACTGGAGCAACAACCAGAACCTTCGTCTCATCAGCACTGAGCTGTAACAACTTTTCTGCCGTCCAGTCTCTAATAGCGTTAAGACAGTCGAGGAGCCTGGGAGTGTAGATACAGGCCTCTAGTTCTCTGGCAAAGCAGGAACTAAGTTAGATTTCTTTAATATGGGCTGGATAGTAGCAGCTTAAAATAGGACAGGAAACATCCCGAAGACAAAGAAGAATTAACAATAGCTCAATTAATTAATTAATTATCAATACTGCCTATAAGATGTATCATGCTGCACTCTTTTAGCCTGAAAACACCAGTAAAAATAAAGAGTTGCACCACATTCATCACTCACTCTATGACATGAACAAACATGAACATTATTATTAAAGCTGATGAAAAAGAGTAAAGTTCTTACCTGCTGTCACATTACAGCCCAGAACTAAAGCTAACAGGCAGCTGCAGATGTTCATCCTCATCCTCCAACAGACTGAACCACAATGAACAGAGACAGTTTCTATCTGATAGAGGAACAGGAACTCAGTGTATACGTGTGTTCCTCTGACTTTAAAAGCTGAAGTCTCACTTCTTCAATGTCTTTCTTTCTTTGTGGTTAATGAACACTGACGTTTCCTCTAGTGTGAACACAGTGTGTTTCACACGTACAGTTCCAGTAATTTAAAGGTTAATATGCTGATATTTTTTAGTTTCTTAGTTTTAATGTGTGTGTGTGTGTGTGTGTGTGTGTGTGTGTGTGTGTGTGTGTGTGTGTGATTTTGGTCTCAATGTGATTTCCTGAATAGATAAAGATGAACTAACTAACAAATTAGATTCACAGATCTTTTTAAAACATGTTTCATTTTTTTAATTTTAGAAAAGTGAGGACACAGAGAAGCAGAACAACAACAACAACAGCAGCAGGAGAAGGACATCCCCGTGTCAGTGCAGTCCATGAGGTTTCCTGCGGATGAGAAAGCACAAAGAACTCTGGGGAAGAAGTTTTGGTCTCCTTGAACTCCTGAGAACAATATCTGGCTCTTTATCTCATCACCATTGAAAGACTAACGAGCAGGTCAAAGAAACTCAAACTAATCACTTAAAATCATTGAAAGACAGGTGATCTGAACAATGAGAGCTGCCAAAGAAAGAAGAAACCAAACCACCACATTCTGTGAGACAGATGCAGCAGAACTTTCCAGCCAGATATCTAACCACACAGAGACCACTCAAGCACAGAAATTGTTCAGCAGCAACCATATATCTTGATTTAGAGGAAACATGACGTGCTTCCTGCATGACAAACGTCTCAGTGAGGGGACATTTTTTCTAATCCCCAGAACTTTAATCTGATCTGGTGTCATAACAGAGAAGCAGTGACACTGATGCAGGCGGTCGGGTCACTAATGCTAAATATAGACACACTGATGGTGTTTTCGCAATATCACAGAAACACTGCTTTTTTGTGCGTCTTCATCATTGTGTTTGTGGTTTGTTGCGACGGCTCTGCGCAGGTGCACCAAAAGATCAAATGTGTTGAACTTTGACCCCAGTTGAACTAACCTTTGTAGATGCTGTTGACCACTGCTTGAACTGAAAGATGGACTCAAGACAAATTACTTTTGTTTTTGAATTTCCAGAACTGGACAATAACAAACCCGACCTCATATCAAGACCAGAAAAAAATATATTTGCTTGGTTAAATATCAGCAAGCAGATGTTGCCTCGTTTGGGACTGTCTCATCCACTGTGTGGGAGACAGAGAGCTCAATCAAATTATCCAATATCCTTATTTTCAACAATCATTGCTTTGCACCTGCTGTCAGCAGCAGCAAAAGACTTAACAAAAGACTTAACTCTGATCCAGGAAACAAGGTGGTTCAATAGAGTTAAAAGGAAATCACACATAGAACATGAAGCAGAAATGACTCCTACATCAGTTTATTAGTAATCGGTGCACAAAAATAGCAATAGGGAAGGATGTGGAACTCTAGTCATTGGTGTGTAGTGCAGAGTTGGGTGGAAAGTATGTGTGAAGTGCGACATCATGCAAAGAAAAAACAAAGAACAACAAGTCTGAACAATCCTCTGAATTTATTCTACTGTATTCAGAAATTTCCAGATCTGCATCAAAATGCACAAAGTGAAAGAAAATGATGCTGAGCAGCTGATGGTTGTTTGGAGAAAAGTTCACTTCTGTCCAGGAATATTAGAGCTCAGTTTGTACAAGGATGAATTGTGCAGTCTGTATTGTCTGTCCATGTCTTTGTCTGTTAATTATGAGGATATCTCAAAGGCTACTTCTTCAATTTTAAAGATATCTGGTAGAAAGTTGGGCCTTGGGACAATGAATGTGAGAAAGAACCAATTATAGCAATAGCACCATCATGTGGCCGTTCTGAGGCACTTCACATTTTGGCTCATGATTCCTGAAATGTTAAGTGGAGAAGCTGAATTATTTTTCATGGTTAAAAACTGATTTATAAATAAAGAACATGCACATTTACACCCAGACAGAGTTTCACGACTCACATCTGATCAATTTGAATCAAAGCTGATACATATAATATTTGAATGAGACTGAAAAAAAAGTTACTATGACCATTTTCTATAATTTCAGTAAGTGTGACAGATCTGACATAAACTGCTATGACTCATAAATTCAAATTTAGATGACATGTGCACATTTCAACTTTGAACCATCCTGGTTCATTTGACCACATTTCACCAATAAGTGGCGCTACAGGAACATAATGAATTAAAATGGCCGTCACTCAATATTTATTTGTCTGATTCAGCCAAACTTCTGCTCAGTTCATCTTTGTACAAATCTCTGAGCTACTATAATGTCTGTGAGTGTTTTCTAGTTGATATCCAGTTATTCCTGCTGTTATAAGTAAAATCTGAAAATATTGAGTCTTTCTTGAGTTTAAAATATCATCTGACTGTAATTAAAACAATATTTGCTGCTCAACATTTTCATATCCACAACTTTCAGGTCATTCTCCTCTTCTCCAGGTAGTGACGGTGATGCTGATCATCAGGATTAACTAAAGTATTACGATCACCACACGAACAGGCATCTGCCACAGGTAAGGAGAGGCTGGAAGACAAGGAAACATTCACAATCACTTATTAGTTTCTTTCATTTTAATCTTGGTATAGAGAATATTACTGTAAATCTAGTGTCTTTTCCATATAATCTGAATACATATCTTCATCTTTGAACTCATGTTTTCACATCTTCGTTGTAAGCTCTGACGTACACCTGTTACGACTTTGTTTCATCATGTGATCATACCTGTGTTTGTGTGTGCAGGTGTAGTTAAAGGTGTCTTTTTATCTTCTGTGTGGGATCGTTCAAATCAAGGTTGTAGGTTTGTTTTTAACTTTGGTGGGACATTTTTTGTCGGATGGCCAAAATAGTTGTGTATGTGCACTTGGTCTCCATCTGTTTTCCTGCTCATATGTACACGTCACACACAGAAAGAGCCTGACTCTGCAAAATGTTTACTCTACTGAATATGCATTTGATGACCTGCCTGAAACCAAACTTGTATCATGAGTTTTTATTGATATAAATCCGAAACCAAAATGACTATTTAAAATTAACATTTACTAGGCCGTGAGAGTAAACATTACAAAAATAAATAAATAAAAATTGTATTTAAGTAAATGTGCTTAGTTACATTCCACCACTGATTGATCTTCTCTTCTAACTCTCAGTAAGACAGTAAAGAATTGAATGTATTTCCCAAAATGTCAGTTTGTTCCTTTAAATAACTTCTTTTAAGTGTCCTGTGCAGTTGTTTTGGTCCACACTTGAGCCCGATTAATGTGTTCACACCTGCCCAAACAAATCGCACCAACGGGAAAAACGAACCAGAGTTTGATTTAACCAGAGTAAGAAATGCAGATGTGAAAACACCCTTAAAGTGTGACACGTCACGTGACAACAGAAAAACAAAGGTCTTTTTAGCAAACTTTCAATGTATTAGCTAAATATTAGTAGATACAGTTAAGGGTGAAAGCCACTATTATCTACCATCTGTACTGAATTTGTGTGTCCCTCTCAAGGCGGGTTTCCATCCACCCTTTTTTATGCGCTTTTTCAATTTGCGTATAACAAAAGTGTCAGTGGAAAGGCTGGAAATTCGAAAAAAGTTGGAATATTGCGTAAGAAGTTTTTACGCTTGGATGAGGTGGAAAAGTGAAAAACACATAAGTATCCATAAAAACAAAATGGAATAGAAACAGATTTAGTGAATTAAATGTCCCTGAAGCTTCTGCCCCGCTGGAGAAACGAAACATGGCGGCAGACATTTTTCACTGTCATGTTTTCCATCACTTCAGCTTTGACTGTTGCTCTAGTAATTACGTCATTACTACATCTTCTTTTTGAGGTTTCCTGCACTCGATGGGAGAATCAATGCAACCAACTGTTTACCTTGATGCACTCAAATAATAATATTCGCAAAACAGTAGTGGATGGAAACGCACATTAATTTGCATGTTCTGTTATTGATTTCCTGAAATTTCAGTTAAAATTTGCGTTACATTTGTTTGGAAACCTGACTCCAGACTGCCATCAGCAGACATAAAGATTGGGTGAAAACCAAGATTTAAAGAGTCCTCCAGAGATTTATCATTATTCTCCTATAACACTGTCAAACTAATGATGGACAGTTTATTTTTAATAAAAGTATCAAGTATCATAAGGCAGAACCAGAAACATCAGTTAATTTTCATTTAGGGAGAGGTTATCGCCACCAGTCTTCTGTTTTATCATCATAATCAGGCAAACTCAAACCCACAGTTACAATAACGAAAGTTTTACAATAGAAATCATGAAACACTGAAAATTTGGAAAAGTTTGTCTTTTGCTTCTTCATCTTGTCCTTGTAAAGCACTTTGTAATCTCTGGTTTTGTGCTATATGAATAAACTTTATCATTATTATTATTATTATTATTGTTATTATTATATCTTTTATATATCTGAGTGTAGGTTATCAAGTTACATGTAATAAACTTTAGAACAGTAGGTTTGATTTTTCCAACTCTACATGAACAAAAACACAGAGCTTGTTTCTATTAACCAGAAAAATTAGGAATAATATTCAAATCAAATAAAGACAGTTTTCTCTCCATTTCTTCACCAACTGACAATAAAATGCAGATTATAACTGTCCAACACATTTTAATTGATTTGTGGGGCAGCATGATTCTTACAGTATGAAAATGACTTCAATCTTTAAAAAACTCAATAAATACATTCATAAAATGAACAGTAATAACCTACTCAATTACAGTAACAAGAGTAAATGTAAAGTGTTTGTTGTACTTGCAGTCACATTAAGTAAATAAACAAAAAGCAGAGCATCTTTGACAGAGTTTGATGTTACCTGATGGGATCACCATCAGTTCCACAGCTGCTACATTATTACACAAGTATTTTCCAGAGTCTGAGACATTCACGCCACGGATGTGCAGCAATTTATCTGCTAATGAACTGTATCGTTTGCCGGAGTCATATTAATTACGTCATTACTGTGCCATTTTCTTCTCTTTGAAGTTTCCTGCACTGAATGTCCACAGTAGTGGATGGAAACGCACATTAATTTGCATTTCCTTTTATTGATTTTCTGAAATTTCAGTTAAAATTTGCGTTACATTTGATTGGAAACCTGACTTCAGACTGCTCACCTTTGATCACACAGCTGGTCTGTCTCCACAGTAGTACAGTCCAGAGTCACCAAGCTGCACGTCTTGTATTACCAAACTCTCGCCCTCATCTGAAGAACGAATTCTGCTTTGGTCTTGAGTATGCTCTTCCTCCTCATGATGACCAACCACAGTCATTTCCCCGTTAAGTTTTCTGGTCCATGTTAGACCAGACCCAGCATCATCATGAGGGCATTTCAAAATGACTTCAGTCCTCTCTGTAGCATTCTGTATGATGGTTCCTGTACACAGCAGACATAAAGATTGGGTGAAAACCAAGATTTAAAGATCAAGTTTTAAAAAGAACATCATTAAAAGAGTCCTCCAGAGATTTATCATTATTCTCCTATAACACTGTCAAAGTCATGATGGACAGTTTATCTTTAATAAAAGTATCAAGTATCATGTGGCAGAACCAGAAATATCAGTTAATTTTCATTTAGGGAGAGGTTATCACCATCAGTCTTCTGTTTTATCATCATAATCAGGCAAACTCAAACCCACAGTTACAATAACGAAAGTTTTACAATAGAAATCATGAAACACTGAAAATTTGGAAAAGTTTGTCTTTTGCTTCTTCATTTTGTCCTTGTAAAGCACTTTGTAATATCTGGTTTTGTGCTATATAAATAAACTTTATCATTATTATTATTATTATTATTATTATTATTATTATTATTATTATTATTATTATTATTTTATATATCTGAGTGTAGGTTATCAAGTTACATGTTAACTTTAGAACAGTAGGTTTGATTTTTCCAACTCTACATGAACAAAAACACAGAGCTTGTTTCTATTAACCAGAAAATAAAATATTCAAACCAAATAAAGACAGTTTTCTCTCCATTTCTTCACCGACTGACAATAAAATGCAGATTATAACTGTCCAACACATTTTAATTGATTTGTGGGGCAGCATGATTCTTACAGTATGAAAATGAGTTCAATCTTTAAAAAACTCAATAAATACATTCATATAATAAACAGTAACTTACTCAATTACAGTAACAAGAGTAAATGTAAAATGTTTGTTGTTCTTGCAGTCACATTAAATAAATAAACAAAAAGCCGAGCATCTTTGACAGAGTTTGATGTTACCTGATGGGATCACCATCAGTTCCACAGCTGCTACATTATTACACAAGTATTTTCCAGAGTCTGAGACATTCACGCCACGGATGTGTAGCGATTTATCTGCTAATGAACTGTATCGTTTGTGGGGGTCATTTAATCTATGGTCTCCGTCACCATCAATTGTAAGTATTTCAACTGTGTTTCCATTAATCTCTCTGCTCCACGTCACTTTACCCTCCACAGAGTGAGAACAACGCAGAGAGACTTGTTGCTCCTCTTTGACTATTTGATGGATTATTTCTGAAAAACAAACACAGTTTACAATAACTAAACGTCCATTTCCAGAACGTGACAGTTTCTAATATTGGAAGGAACTCAGTCAGAGTCAGAATCCCATTTAACTGTTGAGTGCTAACTGAATTTGACCTTGGTGTCATTATAACCACCAGATAAGTCACTGCACTCCGAGGATGTGCAGTGACTTATCTACTGTTGAACTGTGTCAATGTCGAGGTCATTGAATTTTTGCTCTCTGTCACCATCAGCTGTTAGTTAGTTAACTTTGCTTCCATTCATCTCTCTGCTGCACGTCACTTTACCCTCCACATACTGAGGACAAGGCAGGTTGTATGAATTTATGAATTTATTACCTTATGGACTTTCAGAACGGTACAAGAATTAACAGTATCTCATTCACGCCTTAATGACAGATCAATACGTTAATTAATGCAACAACTAAAGGAGTTCAATCATCGTGATTTCTGAGTTATTAAAGATTTTCACGTCTTCTTCATTTACAACATTTGTGCATCCGTGTTCTACTGAATTCATGACTGCATCATGTTTGTGGCTCTTTACATAAAGTTGAGACCTGCTCCTTCGGTGACATTGATCAATAACATATGATTAATGATGACATAATTGTGAAATCACTTGTATTAACCCCTAAAATAAAGTCTTCAGCATCATGTATTTGGAAAAACTACAAATACAAATTAAATTACAGTTTTGGATTCTATATAAATGATCAGTTATTATCAGTTGGGAAAAGGTGTGAACATTTTAATATATATATATCATACAATATTACCTTAAAGCTCACAAGCAGTTTGTAAAGGATAAGTCTGACAATGTTTATATTGTTTACTCACTACCAACAATGAACTGATGTACTAACAAGTATTGTGTGTGTATCAAAGCCTGATATATCTTATTCCTCCGTTGTTGTCCAGAAACTATTAAAAACACATCAGTGAGTCACACCGCTGCACTGGGTGACATGTTCCTTCATCATGAAGAGTTTGGTCACGTTAGTTTGATTAGAAACGACTCCAAAGACTAATAACAGTGATCACGTTTTCAGTCTCAGGAGAGTAGTTCTGTGTAAAGCAGACACCACTGAGCATGTGCGGGAATGCGATTCTGTGTACAGCTTCACTAGCTTGTTGTGCTACATATCACAACCTGTTGACTACCACTCCTGGGAGAATGTGTTGCAATACCTTAGTTGTAGCATTAATTAACGTATTGTTCTTGCATTAAGACATGATGTTAGATATTGTCAATTCTTGTACATTCCTGAGGTTTTACATGAATGAATTAATGCTTTTTCGTGCATGAAGTCATGATAATTAATGCGTCTTTACCATCAAGAGGCTCATTCAGTCCTGTTTTTATCATGAAAAATTAAAAATAGTTCCAAGATTTGACCAGTTTCAAAGATACAAAAGTTTTACATGACTTTGTCTCTCTGTCTTTTAATGTAAACCAGAAATCACTCAACAGGCTCCAACTAGTAGTAGCTGCTAGACTTTTAACTAATACCAGCATCACTACACTTATTACTTATTTGCTTTTGGTTGTGGTTCCCAAAACTAGATTTCATACTAGAGGGGATCAATGAACCAAATCATTATCTTTGATTTGTATCTTCTGTCTGGCTTCCTGGTTTCTGTATTATTATTATGTTATACAAATGTAAATTAAAACAGGTGACAAGAAGAATTGCACATATTAAAAGATAAATTTAAAAACTCCTTACCTGCAGTGACGTTACAGCCCAGAACTAAGGCAAACAGGCAGGTGTAGATGTTGACCCTCATCCTGACACAGATTGAAATGATTCAATATGCAGAATAATGTTTGACACATTGCTTTGTGGGCTGAAAACAGGAAACTTACAGTTCTTCCTGAAAAAAGAAAACCTCCTTCTCAACACCTCTCAGTGTCTTTTTATGGTGAAAGAATGCTAAAATTCCCTTTTATAGTTTTTTTTTTTTACAGTTGGTTACCTGCATGTTCAGTACTGAGTAAACTATAATACATATTCACACAGAAAGCATTCAGTGACTACAACCTTCAAATGTCCTCAATACTTTTCTCATTCAAACACAAACAAGCAACAAAACTCTGTGGATCTGCAGCACATTTTACGTGTTTACATCCTCACTTCCAAACTCTTCAGTTTATGTTCAAACACTAACGTGTATTCATACGGACAGCAATCAGCCAAATCATAACCACAATGAAATACGTCTATATTCAGCCGAAAACTGTTTCCACTGTAATTCCACTGAATGACACATCATGCTCTCCGTGATATCACAATTCTCTCTGCCCAGTGCTGCACTACAGATCACTAATGCAAGTCATTTCTACATCCTTCTCTATTTCCATGTATGTGTGTTGAAATTCCTGTTCTGTGTTTGTGTGAAAAATGAACTCTGGAAAGTCTGGCTGTGTAGAGTCTTTTTTTGGGTGAAGTACAATGAAAGCATTTTAAGTAATACTGCAGCCAAATAAGCCCTTAAATAACTCAGACACACACACAGTTCAAACCTGCACTCATAGACGTTAACCCCATTGGCACACTGTACTTCCTCAGCAAACACTTGTCACACATTGTGTGACTGTTGTCTGATAAGCAGTTCCAGCGATGTCGAAATATTCTGTTTCCGTCACCAACGATTCTTTTCAGCTATCATGCTCAGGTTTATGTACATTCTGCAGCTTTATGCATCCTGTATGTTTAGATTAATAACTTAACATGTTACTTTATAAAATGGTCCAACTTAAGTTCTGGTCTGACCCAGACGTTTGTCATAAATTTTACAATGTGTCACTTTCAAGATAATCTTGATAATAAATTACATAAAACCAAACACACAGCACGCACATGAAGTATCTTAGTTACAGTTTCTGAAACTAGGGCCCTGTTTGTCGAAACTCTACACACAAAAACCAAAAACTTACACATAAAATACAAAATATCTTACATCTCATGCAAAAGCAAACACTTCATTCAAAATTATGGAGGATAAAGTCCCTGCATGTTTCGAATGCAGACAGCACAAGCCTCAAACAACAGACCAGCTCTTTCTTCAACACCCAAGGAATGCTGGCCCATAAAGTAAGGAACCCCCCATCTCCTGCATGGTCACCGAACCCGACCACTGACCCAAACCATCTTTGATCCTTCAAACTACAAGAGCCAGCAAGATAGGAAGACCAATTCGCACCCCAGTGTGAATTGTTAGTACCATTTGGATAAACGACCCCCACCATTGGTTATCATAACTCACCTCTAAGAGCCAGTCACACACAGAGACGAGCTGGCACCAACTTTAATCCCACTGTGGATTTTGATTTTCAGGACTTGAGTGACCAACCCAAGAACTGATCACTGGGCAAACCTACATAAGGCACAAGACATGCTGCACTATATGCCATGCCCCATTCACACACACACTTTACACACACACACACACGCACACACAAACACAAACACACACACACCCTCAAAGGGCATGGACCCCTGCCGTTTGCAGTCAGACCAAAGACCAGAGGACTGTAAAACCTATGGATTAGTTTTAGATTTTGTCTAAGGACAATTATTGTTGTATGTTGATGTGCGTATATCATATGTGTGTTGTTATGCACTTTGGTTAGACTTTTATTCCACTGCCTTTTAGCCAAGACATGTATCCCTAACATAATCCCATCATCCATGATAACCCCATCATGTTTAGTACCATTCTGCTTGTTTCACTGTCAGAACACTAAAGCTACTATCCAAATTGCAAAATTAGGATTCATGCAATTGTTAAATTGTAAATACGTTGATTAATGGAGTAACTGTGTTCAGGAACTATACCTGCCTGTCTGTGGACAGGGGGGGGACTGACTTTGCTCCCCCAGAACTCTGCAACCCTGGGATTGGCCAGGAGGCACCTTCTGGGCAGGCAGACTGAAACTTTAACAGTGTCTTATCTGAGACTCTTGGCCGTTTTTGCTGTTTTTGGGCTGTCTGCTGTTTGCTGTTTTGCTGTTTTAAGCTGATGTTTTTAAGCTGTTTTTAGGCGGCTCTTTAAGGCTGCTTGATGCTGCTTGCCTTCTGAATCTGGAGCAATGAGTTGAGGATCAAGCCTAGGAGAGCATGAGAGCATAAATTAGGAGCTCTCTTCCAATGGAACCTTTTCAAGTCCGGACCGGCCTACTCACTCATTATTACCAGATCCAGCTCCTCACCCCAGCACATTGGACTCCATTCTCTGCAAGAAGTCATCGCAGGGAGCAAGCAAGTATTCGTACAAAACCCTCATCAACTTGCTTAAAAGACTAACCTTAAAAGACCTATACCCTTGCAAAATCATGATTAAGATTAATAACAACTATAATTCTAATTGACCTGTCTTGTGTGTCCAACAAGGAGGACTATTTCCCTATTATTACACATACTCTAATATGAGTTATGCCACTGGATGAATAATTTCATGTTGGAGTTGTGCACAATAATAATTCATAATTCCCCCCATAACATCAAAGATATTTGAGTGCACAAATTCCTACATCTATATAGACTCCTCTAAAAAATAAACTTTATAATCAAACACCAATTGAATTCTTTTCACATGTAACTGCTCACTGATGTGCTGAGTATAAACCACTCTTATTTGGAGTCTTTTACGTCTGTAGCATGCTGTAAATATATGAACACAAATGCAATGGGGAAACAAACACATCTTTTTATTATCAATACTCATAACAGTATCAGACACAATTGCTTTAACTGAAGATAACATGAACACAGTCACTGTATTGTAACCATAAACAAAATACAGTCTATTGCAAGTACTGTCCATCCCGTCTTTGAACAGTTCAACTCAAACAAAGCAACAGAGCACATGAAAGCATTTTGTTTCCTGGTCTTGCTTTAACTTTCTTTTTTTAATAAACAAAATGTTTATTAAAAATGTATTAAAAGGATTGCAGGAATATAATAAAATAGAATATAATACTGGTACCAAAGTCGCATTGAAACAGTCTTAATCTTCACCTCCAAAACTTAGGAATAAGCATTTTTCTTTCCATATTTTGCAACAAACAACTCTTTCAGAAATACGTTTTTGCCTGACAGAAGCTAAATGTTTATTTAAAACTATGCAGGTATTAGTCATTGTTCTCAAGCACTTTGGGTTTCTCCAGTAAGGAATACGTCGGGTCATTCAGCTGTGGTGTACCTGTGTATTGAGATGAAGAATTACAAACAACAGAATTCATGGGAGGAAAAATTACTACCATCTGCTTCCTATCAGATACATTTGTTCAATTACTGTAAAGACCAAAATCAGAAAAAAGAAAAACTGAGAAGGCAAAACCAAATATAAGAAACTCAAACCAAAATACAGTCAGTACAGACCTGCTGAGGCTGTTATTTTGGATGCACATTGCATTTCTCACATTCTAGCTCTATGTCAGATGTTGGAGACATAATAATTTTGGGTTACTGTTGCGTTTCTATTAACAGACAGAATTTATTCCAATATGATATGCCTTTTTACACTTATGTTTCATGGTGCTTTAATTGTTAAAAACTTCCAGTATATACAAGGTAACACATTAATACCATCTAAGCCAAATGAAGAGCCAATGATTTACCTGTTTTACCATCAGGCAAAGGGTTGGTGATCATGGAATATGGCGACTCAGTTAGAGATGTGTCTGTAAGAAGAAAGAAAAGATAATTAATCTATGAAACGTGTAACCAGAAATATATCTCTAGAATCCTTGATTGAACTGTAAAACTGTAAATGTTGATGACAGTTCAGGCTTTACCGGTCTTGTTTCCTGTTGGTGGAAGATCAGGGATGGTGCAATATGTGGGTTCATTTCGGTTTGATCCACCTATTAAAACATTTACCAACAAACATTTATTATAAAGAACTAACTGACCTTTTATGCCACAGGTATTAATACTTTATTCCAACTTTTGAGCAGGCTGTCAACATCAGTGACCAATAAGTTGATGACCCAATGAAAAGGCATTTTCAAGTAAAGGCCTTTGCACTTCATGTCCAAATTTTTCCAATGTGCTTTTGAACACATCCTCTGACAAATGTGTGGTAAAACCAGAACCCTTGTCCACTCAGTTTGTTGCATTTTTTAACAAAATTAGGAGTCTGCAGCTATGCTAGCAGCTCTCTGAGGCTGTACTTTGAGCTAACGTCAACATGCTAACATGCTCACAAGGTTGACATGCTGATTTGGTGTGTTAGCATGCTAAAATTAGCTAATTAGCACAATGTACAGCTGAAGCTGATGGGAATGTTGGGAGTTTTTCAAAAATGTGGTCATCAAGTCTTGGATAAATTGAAGTTTTGCACTCATGATGTTGCTAGACAAGAAGTCTGGCAAACCATCCAATAGATGTTCCAATCAAAAACTATAACCTGATGGTGGCGCTAGACAAAAAGTGAGAAGATCATCAAACTCAGGCTTCAACCTCTGGAAAACATGAATGTCTGTTCCAACTTTGATGGCGATCCATCCAGTAGTTTATGAGATATTTCAGTCTGGATCAAAGTGACAAACAATCGCTTGAAAGACCAACATGGCCATCCCCTGAAGCCACACTGCAGAAAATTCCTAACTCAACAAACACATCCAGACTGCAGGAGATCCAGCTGTTAGCTACTGAGAAAAATAATGAAGGCCTACGAAAACAAATTGCACTCATCAAAGGAAAAAAATATCTAAGTGTTATGTCATAATTTTGAATTTTGTAACGCGAGATCTGTACGTCATAATTACAAGAAAACCGTCCTTGAACTGTTTGCTGCATTTTCATTCAGCTCATCAACAAAACACAGCCGTTAGCATTTTGGCTAAAAGTATGTATGCTGCTTCTTAACTGATTCAACCACCACAATAACCTGCAACAGTTCCTGTAGCTACACAGGTTAGATAAGCCACATCTCTCACTTATGAGAGCAGTATTTTGTTATTACAAGAGAAAGATCTCACAATTACAAGTTGATGAGTCACAGTTATGAGATACTAAAGTCCACCATTGATGAATGCAGGACAATTCAATCACTGTCCAAAGATACACACAAAAAACATCAAAATTTTGCTGTCAAAGGTGGTGGGAAAATATCTGATCATTCACCTGAGAAAGTCTCCATGCAGTATTCAGCTGATGTGCCGCCAGAGCTTTCCACACCTGCCAGAAAAGAAGTGAAAAGAAGATCACTAAATTTGATGTTTAAGGTACAGTAGTATCTTCTTGCTTGTTTTGTGAAACAGAAAAATAGACATGCGTTTTTGTGCATAAAGATATAAAATAATGGAAAATAATGTTCATATAGATGATAAAACATCTCAAGTTTGGTTTAAGTGACATAAAACAGCCTCAGAGATATGACTACTTGTTATGGCTCCTTTCTTTATTTGGATTACAGTAAGAAACTGAGTTGCACCTCAGGAAACAGGTAAGAAATATGTTTATTGTGCAGCAGATGAATTATTTTTTTGAGTCAGATGGTGAGGAGAGACTTTGAGAAGCTTTTAAGAAGCTGTGGAAGCTTATATTGATATATACTGTATGAACTGTGTCTTATAATGCTACAAGTTCCCCTCTGAAGACTACAAGCAGTTACAGTTGAATGACTTCAGTGTCACTATAGTGACAGCGCATGAATGCAGGCACAGAAAATCCAGTGTGGGATTTAATTTTAGATCAGTCTCAATCATAATAGAAAGAGGAAGTTGTCATTTTAAAAAGAAACACTTCTCATTACTCACGCTTTGTAGGGTTCAACCCTTCATCTTGTATCCCATCGTAGATGTGGTGTCTTTCTTCAGTCCCTGCAGAAAGGAAAACAAATTAGTGAATAACTTAATTATTACTTGATTATTACTGAATTATCACTGATTACCTGCTTTAAACTCTGATCACAAACAGGCTGACTTTCCATCTAGATGTGAAAACAGCCCATAAAATGATGTCACGTTGCACTGTGGTGCAGCATGACATCATTGTTAGGTGGGATTGCATATACAGAAAATCTGTTCTAAGATTAAATCAAAAGTCTGAAATTAAAGTCAAAATTCTGACATGAAAGCTGATTATTTAATTTATAAAATTCTGAAAAAAGGTATAATAGACATCAAATAAGAAATACATTTAAAATTTAAAAAGTAAATAAACCGTACTATGGGGGAGGTATAAGTAAATGTTAAGTAATTATAATTTTGCATGTTGCGATAAAAACTAAAATAAGGTATAATTCATGTTAATGTGTTGCAATCATATATCCTGTAAGAATGTCTTTTCTTTTTTGTTAAATACCATGAACATTTAATTTACGAGCACATCTTTCTTGTATTCATCAAAATTTAGTGTGATTGTAAATTTCCAGGTCAGACTTCATTTACCTCGTCTTTTACACCTCCAAGCACAGTAGACAGTGATGATGATGATGAGGATGAGGAGGAAGGAAACAACTATCCCCTCCACCAAACCTAGTGGAAAACAAAGTAAAAGTTCAAAACAAACATCCCGACATGATACGTGAGAAAAATGAACAAAATTTTTACCTCTGGAACCAGGAACGCCAAAAATATCTCCTTTAATTTTGCAACTCTATGAGAAACAGCCAACTATGTAAACAGGAAGTGACTATAGCATCACGAGCTGTAACATAACTTCCAATAATAACAGTTTTAGGAGCCAAAAGATAAAATAAACTTAAATGTGAATCATTTTTCAATGTAGGTGTGACACAACAAAATCCACCTGAATGTTGAGCATGTTGTGTGCTCGACTTCCTACATTGAAACTATAGTTTCACTTGAACACAGTGTTAAAACTTTCCCAGGTTCTTATATCTGTATCTGTTTGTTTAATTATTGCATTTAAAGTGTTTGCTGCCGTTTTGTTCGTTTAGATCGATCACCTTATTAACAGTTTAATTTAACATTAAGATGTGTTTCATCTCTCACTTGTCGGTGGTGTCCTGTTTGCTTCTGTGTGAGATGGAGGAAATAGATACAACAAGGCAGCAAAATACATTTTACCACAGAAAGTTATGAAATCATTCATCAGTTTTGAAACAGGAAATAGGTGATGGCCAGTTTTGTGGTGAGTTATCAAGCAGAGCAAATGTTCTCATGACTTAAACCACTTGAATGTTGAGGATATTGTTTCTGTTTAATTTGAAGCAGCATTAAAGTTTCTCTCTTATTTGAACTGATCATATGTGTTATTGTTCAGCCTTGTGTGTCGTTATATTTCTTCATATAACTCTCTGTAACACCAGGCTAGCTGTTTCCATCTGTTTCCAGTCTTTATGCTAAGCTAAGCTAACCGGCTGCTGGCTGTAGCTTCATGTTTAATGGACAGATATGAATGTGGTATCGATCTAAGTGGTGGTACCAGTTTTTCCTTTCATTTGTCACCCGTCTGTATTTTACATATACAGAATATACGTTGCCTGTAAAAAGTTTTCACCCCTCTTGGAATTTTACATGTCTTTTCACACCCATCAATAGAAAATACTCTTATGTGTCAAAGTAGAAACAGATCTCTACAAAGTGATCTAAATTAATTACAAATATAAATACATCATCTGTTTTATTTGTAAAATATAGATCTGGAAAGACACTTGTAACTATCACATTCAAATAAATGTAGTGGAGTAAAAAGTACAATATTCTCCTCTGAGATCTAGCGGACAGGAAGTAGAAACTAACATCAAATGGTTCCAAAAACTGTATTTAAGTAAATGTACTTAGTTACATTCCACCACTGGTTGATCTTCTCTTCTAACTCTCAGTAAGAAAGTTAAACATGTTAATAAATTTACCAAAATGTCAGATTATTTCTTTAAATAACTTCTTCTCTGTGCTTTACCTGCCTTCATATTTTTGTGTGTGTCTTTGAGTTCTTGTGTCTCACCTCTCTCAGTCTGATCACCTTTGGTCACGTTTAGATACGCAGCTGGTTTTCCATCACAGTAGTACAGTCCAGAGTCACCGGGCTGCACGTCTGATATATTCAGATACTTGTCAACAGCTGAAACATGACGCCTGATTTGTTGTTGTTTTCCATCAATCTCTCTGGTCCATGTTGGAACATGTGACCCTCCAACAATATCAGGACATGTCAGAGTGACGTTGGACTTCTCTGCAATACTGACTATTGTTGTTCCTGTGAGCAACAAACATTAAGTTAGTAAAAACCAAGATTCATGTTTTATAACATGCCATCATAAACACATGTATTCATGATAAAGTCAGTGACACATGGAAGAGTTTTGTTCCAAAACAAGATTTTCTTTGATAAACTAACTTCTGTTTCTACACAAAGTGGAGAATTGTTACAGTAACTAAAAGTTCTCTTACTGTATTGATACCTAACTTAAAGCTGCACTAATATCTTGGCCGACAGTGTTGAGCACATTACACATTACAGTAATATTACTTTTTCAGAGTAGTGTAAGGGATTACAATATGGAATTCAATTATTATATTACAGTTACTGATCCCATTAACCTTCTAATCCTTTTACACTTGGTGGTCGGCGTGCTCGCCGTTTAAAGGAAATAAAAGTAAAGTGATGAGTAATGTAACACGTTACTTTTGCTGCTGAGTAATAAGTATTGTAATTACTTTTATATGAATAATATACAATCAGTAATTAATTAGTATTTTCAAGTACTTTGTCCAACACTGTTGGCTGATATCAGCTTATCAGACTATTTGTGTCGGCCACTAATTAACAGAAACATCAGTACAGAAATATGACAGATAAATAAAGGTTTGAGGTCATTTAGAAACAGTTTCTGCACTGATGAGTTTATTTTTACACTCTATGAGTCTTCAGCAGTCTGAGTTAGTCATATCAAGTGCATATCTGACACATTTACAGTCTTTTAGCATCAAATTCCCTCTTTGTGTTTCCTCGGACAGTGTTTCCTTGTTGAGCTGCAGGTGGAAGTATAGTAACAAAAAGAGGGACTTTGGCACTAAAAAGACTGTAACATTGAAAGATATCTACTTGATTTGACTCATTTGGACGCTGAAGCTTCATATTAGCCTCAGATAAACTTTGAAATACATTTTTGCACAGAAGGAGGACTGTGGATTTTGTCCCCCATCACTTCCATTGTAAGGTCATTATGAAGGGATCTTCTAATGGTCAGTATGAACAGGAGGAATGATTACAGCAAGAAAAACAGCTTTAATGTTCATTTGGGCTCCTGACTGTTGGTTATAAGTTCCTAAATGAGGTTTTAGAGAAAAGGACTTAATTCAGGTGTTTGTTTCCTGTGTGACTCTACATGAACAAGACGACCTGTTCCTTTAAAAGGAAAAGAACAATAGAAATGACGTATTAGAGAACGTTAAAAAGATATTTTTCTTCACTGACCATAAAAAGCTGTTTATTAATTTACCACAAACAAAGTAAAGCACATCACATAAAAAAATCAAATAAAATGACGAACGTATAAAAATACACAGAAATATTTAAGTAACTACAGTAACAAGAAGTTAATGTTATAAATTAATTGGGCCTCTATTCTTAACAGTCAGTGTGAAATTAAAACCTGGTTTTGAGTTATGAAAGTAATAAGTAATGATGATGTCATTTCTTACAATATATTTGTTATTGAAGTTAAAACCACATTTACCTTTGAAATGCATCATTTCATTAACATGTCAATGTATGTATTTAATCACAGTTTAGAAGATGAAAAGTGAAGCACAGAGACGAGACTTTGAAACAGGAAGAAACAGGAAGCAGAACAACTTTGACAGAGTTTGATGTTACCTGATGGGATCACCGTCAGTTCCACAGCTGCTTCATTATTACACAAGTATTTTCCAGAGTCTGAGACAGCAACTCTAGAGATGACCAGTGACTTATCTTCTAATGAACCGTATCCTCTGTGGGGGTCATTGAATCTTTGCATAAATATGTCAACTGTGTTTCCATTAATCTCTCTGCTCCACGTCAGTTTACCCTCCACAGAGTGAGAACAACGCAGAGAGACATGTTCCTTCTCCTCAACTATTTGATGGATTATTTCTGCAAAAGAAACAGAGTTTACAAGAACTAAACATCCATTTTCAGAATGTCAACATTTCTAATATTGCAAAGAACTGAAAAGTTGTTTTCCATCAGAGTCAGAATCACATTTAACTGTCGAGTGCAAACTGCTAATCATGAAAAACATGAAGACCTTAAAGCATTACTGCACTTCACTTTTAACTTCTGACTTTACACCATTCACACCATCAGCTAATGTGTGTGTGGTGGGGTGGGGGGGGGTGGGGGGGTGGGGGGGGGGGGGGCAGTTCATGAAACTGCCAATCATGAAAAACATGAAGACCTTAAAGCATTACTGCACTTCACTTTTAACTTCTGACTTTACATCATTCACACCATCAGCTAATGTGTGTGTGGTGGGGGGGCAGCGGTCACAATGCACTGCAACCTTACATGTGGTTTTGTGTGCGTGCACATTTGTGCACCACCGTCTCTTGTCGCTGTGTGAGTCTGTAGATATTTTAGATCATTTTTAGATCATATAAATATATGTAGGTTAGACTATGTTTGCACCTTCATATTACTGTTCATCTCTTTTTACTATCAGTATTAATGTTTTTTTATAATATGTTTATTTATATGGTCGTAGTGTATGCTTTATATAATGTAATATATATATATATATATATAAATTGTATATATATTATATAATATTTTTATTTTTGATTTCCTTTTCATCTTTATTACTATTTCTATCTTTAATCTTAGCAGCTATAAGCTAATCTAGGAGGGCCTAAACTGCATTTCACTGCACATTGTATTGTTTGTTTTGTGTACGTGACCAATAAACAACTTTGAACTTGATTTATTCAAATACATGACTATGACAATAAACCTGAACGTGTTTCAACAAATCACTAAAATCTCTATAAAATACTTTATACATCAGCTAAATTCACTGTATGGAGAAACTGACCTTTACCTTCAGACTACGATATGAACAATATGTTGTTGGGCCTCAAACCATGAGGTCACACAAAGAAGGCCTACATGTAACCTGTGAGGCCTGACCACGAGGTGCTTTGTTCCTTTGTTTCTCCCGGGACAAAGGAATAGCGCCAAAAATGCTGCTTAGACAATGGGAGTCCATTGCAAACTCCATTTCCAAGGATGCTTTGCAATTTTCACACCTCAGCAGGGAGCAGTCAACATACAGTCTCATTGGCGGAGACGCTCCTGCACAGCGGAGCGTCCTGATGACGCAGCCATGACATCACCGCCCCTTTAAAAACTGAACGGGCCCTGAAGCACACGCCTTTCCCATGTCACTGAGCTAGGGGTAACTCCTGTTCCTCTGTGAGTCAGCTGACTAAAGGGGGTACCCCACGCACGTGTTTTCCCCTCATCGAAGACTCCCCTCGCCGGACGAGACGAGACTTCGCCTGTGTTCACCCGAACACATTCCTGGATCCGAGAGAGACCGCTGCTGCAACCAGCGTCCTCAATTTCCTCGAGACGGAAGAAACGCTTCTTCACCGAGTCGACTTTGCTGTTCTCTCTGCCACGCCGCCGAGAGCCAGCTGCCGTGTTTTTCGCCGACCGTGCGAGAACCGTCTGCATCCAAGCCCAGGACAAAGACGGACATAACGACGGATTACACACAAACCCAGCTCGCTTTCTGAAGCGACCCAAGTAAGAGGCATAAGTCTGGGCAGAGGCAGTGTTAATTGTGTGTTCTATCAGCATCAGTTGCTGTTGTTTAGCATTTAGCTCTTAGCTTTATTGCTATTGTTTTGTTGTGTTGTTGACAGACCGCCGAGTCCATTTTTCTCTGTTTACTCTTAGGAGTATTTCAAGTTTGCTGCCTGTTTAGTTGTGTTCACCACGCTAGACTGTTTTGTGTTTGTCCCGCTCGGGACTACTGCTGTGTTTGTGCCACCGTGAGTCAGAAAGTAAGTTGCTTTGTCGATCAGAAACCAGACAACGTGCGTTACAGACTGCCGTCCGTACACACGCTATCTGTGGACAAAGCCGGTGCTCTTCCTCTCACGATCGCTTTCTCTCCTTCTTCTCTCTCTCTTCTGACTAACACACACCCATACACGCACCGACATCTTTTGCACATCTGATGGTCAGATAACGTCGGACAAAGCATCGCTTTGTCTTTCCTTATCCGCCGTCAGACACGTGTGTTTTTCACAGAAGTGGATGAGTGCGAGACGCCGTCCACCAGGCGGCGCCGTCTTGCTCCTGTCTAACCAAAACACCGCCACATTTCTGCCATCCGGTTCTCGCACGACATGACTTCCTCCCATAGTCACGTCCGCATCGCAGACCGACGACGTCATCACGTCAGGCCCCGTCGCCATCTTGTCACACACACACACGCACGCACACACACACACACACACACACACACACACACACACATGCCTTCTCCTGCATGTGTCCAACCCTGTACATAGCTGTTTGTGTTTTGTTTGGTAGGATTAGATTTTAGGATAGTTGTTTATTGAATGAAGCATTTGTTAACTTTGTTAATTTTGCTAAGTTTAATAAACACTGTTATATCTTTAAAGAGAAGTTCTTCTGTCATTATTGTGTGTAATATTGTGAAAAGTGGCTGATTGAAGGAGTCAGAGCTCGAATGCAACCCTTCTTTGTTCACCCTTGAATGTTGATATCTCTCAGATATTAACATTCTAGGTGAATTCCCATTTATGAGACTACCTTGTTTGGTTATTGGTCCCGGTTTCCGGATGGTGCCCCGTATTTGTTAATTCATATTAATAATTCTATTAATTGTCATAATTAGTTAATTATCCTTGATAATTGATAATTATTGCAAATAATCAACTGTGTTCCTCATAGGTCCAACAGTTGGTGCCCGAATTATTGATTAAGGTTAACAATATCTTATTTTCATAATTCATAATTATCTATGATAATTATCAATTATTGCTAATAACCAAACGCACTACTGCCCGTCCCAACAATGTAAAATACTGGAAACAATGGACAACATACTTTATATGTAAAAAGTAAAAGTAAGTAAATGTATTTGTACAGCAAGTGCTTTACAAGCACGTAATGCAACATACAAAAAAGAAAGTAATCAAAGCAGATGAAGTGACCACCCAAGTCACGTGATTAAATAGTGCAAAACTAAAAAACACAATAAAACCATAAAATGCTGACCTGGTGCTTACAGGTTACCCTGCCTGTCTAAACGAGTTTGTCTTGAGCTGCTTTTTAAATGAATCCACAGAGTCAGCAGACTGTGAGGCAGCAGGCAGAGCGTTACATAGTTTAAATGCTACGACTTCAAAAACTCGATCACCTCGAGTCTTAAGGCGTTTGTGTGAGACAGACAGCAAGCCTGACTGTGCAAAGCTCTGTAAGTAAGAATGAGAATCTTAAACGGGATCCTAAATGTGACAGAGGCAACCTTTACTGGAACAACAACCAGAACCTCCGTCTCATCAGCACTGAGCTGTAACAACTTTTCTGCCGTCCAGTCTCTAATAGCGTTAAGACAGTCGAGGAGCCTGGGAGTGTAGATACAGGCCTCTAGTTCTCCGGCAAAGCAGGAACTAAGTTAGATTTCTTTAATATGGGCTGGATAGTAGCAGCTTAAAATAGGAAGGGAAACATCCCAAAGACAAAGAAGAATTAACAATAGCTTAATTAATTAATTAATTAATTAATTAATTAATTATCAATACTTCCTATAAGATGTATCATGCTGCACTCTATTAACCTGAAAACACCAGTAAAAATAAAAAGTTGCACCACATTCATCACTCACTCTATGACATGAACAAACATGAACATTATTATTAAAGCTGATGAAAAAGAGTAAAGTTCTTACCTGCTGTCACATTACAGCCCAGAACTAAAGCTAACAGGCAGCTGCAGATGTTCATCCTCATCCTCCAACAGACTGAACCACAATGAACAGAGACAGTTTCTATCTCAGGGAAGAACAGGAACTCAGTGTATACGTGTGTTCCTCTGACTTTAAAGGCTGCACTCTCACTTCTTCAATGTCTTTCTTTTTCTTTCTTTCTTTGTGGTTAATGAACACTGACGTTTCCTCTAGTGTGAACACAGTGTGTTTCACACGTACAGTTCCAGTAATTTAAAGGTTAATTTGCTGATATTTTTTAGTTTTTTAGTTTTAATGTGTGTGTGTGTGTGTGTGATTTCGGTCACAATGTGATTTCCTGAATAGATAAAGATGAACTAACTAACAAATTAGATTCACAGATCTTTTAAAACATGTTTCATTTTTTTAATTTTAGAAAAGTGAGGACACAGAGAAGCAGAACAACAACAACAACAACAACAACAACAATAGATACATGACTAGCAACAACAAACAGCAACAACAGCAGGAGAAGGACATCCCCACGTCAGTGCAGTCCATGAGGTTTCCTGCAGATGAGAAAGCACAAAGAATTCTGGGGAAGAAGTTTTGGTCTCCATGAACTCCTGAGAACAATATCTGGCTCTTTATCTCATCACCATTGAAAGACTAACGAGCAGGTCAAAGAAACTCAAACTAATCAACTTAAAATCATCGACAGAGAGGTGATCTGTGGGAAATGCAGTTAGAAACAGTGACTGATGTTTAGCAAAAAAACTCAAAAATAGATCACATTTTTAAAAAGAAACTCAACAACCAAAGAAAAAAAAACTGAACAATGAGAGCTGCCAAAGAAAGAAGAAACCAAACCACCACATTCTGGGTGAACACAGTCCGAGACAGATGCAGCAGAACTTTCCAGCCAGATATCTAACCACACAGAGACCACTCAAGCACAGAAGCTGTTCAGCAGCAACCATATATCTGCATGTTTGTGTACAAGAGACATTGTCAATATAAATTTAGCCCTAATCTCATATGAGTTTAGTCAACATGAAAGCAGCAGTTATCACTTCCTCTAATGTTACTTTATTGTTTAATGTTGCCGATATAACCAGAATGACTGTGTCTGTCCTGTGAAACAGTCAAACAGCAGGAATAATATGCTAACATTACTTTATTGTTTTCATGCAAAGATTCCTTTTTTTGTTTTCAAGCTAACAAGACTTAATTGTTCTCACGCCAACATAACAAATACCAAACAGCAGGGTTTATATGCTAACGGTTCTTTATAGTTTTCATGCTAATGTTATTTGTATGAGGGTTGCATCTGTGCTTTTAACCAGTGGTGCTGGTTGATGGTTTGGGACACACTCAGTTTATTTGTCACTACCTGTAGAGCTAACTTTGTGTAGCCGGTGTTAGCGTTATGACTGCTACTAGCTGCTGCTTCTCACTGGAATATGTGTAATATGTTAGCTAGCCAGAGCTGACAGATGTCTGTCGAAGGCAAAAAAAAGTTTCAGAAATGCAAAAATGACACATACAAGTCATTTTAAAGGTTTGCAGCAAGTTGTTTTATTTCTAAATACTGAAATGTCCATATATAAGCTGTCATGACATTGCGGCTACATATTCTCTTCCCCTGCTGCATGCATAAATGCAAAGTAACAGTACATCAACATCACTACAATAATAATTGTAATTCTTTTTAAAGTATATTCAATTATCATATTTAGCTGTAATATGGCTACTTGGTTATTTAAAAATACAGGATAAAGAGACTTAATACATTTTTAATAGTTATAACTATTAAAAATCTCAAAAGTCAATGCATGTCAACCTGCTTCACACTTCTGTTTTAATTATATTCATATTTTCACACACTATTGATGTTTCCCAATATTTACATAATGATGCATACAGTAAAACCAAAAGCAGCAGGAACATGACAATGAGTTGTGAGCTGCATGTTTGTGTATGAGAGATGTTGTCAATATAAATTTAGCCCAAAGCTCATAGTTTAGTCAACGTGAAAGAGAGAAAGAGACTGTTTAGCTGTGCGGGTTGTTCAGCACCTCTATCAACCAGACCTGTTTCCTGTCAGACTGTATGAGGATGAACACTGTTGACAGGTTGGTTTTTACCGCTCTTGTTTCTGTGTGATGGAGGATCAGAGATGATTTTCTGTTTCTGCTGTGTGTTGCTTCTGTATCTGTTGCGCTACAATGGAGAGAAGGTAAACATAGAGATGATTAAAGATATTTTCAATTCACTTCTGTTGCAACTTCATCACTCAGCATCACACATTTAAAAGAGTGCATTATGTTTATGTTAATGGTTACAGTAATGAGGAACATGACATGTCTGTCCATGTCTTTGTCTGTTAATTATGAGGATATCTCAAAGGCTACTTCTTCAATTTTAAAGATATCTGGTAGAAAGTTGAGCCTTGGGTCAATGAATGTGAGAAAGAACCAATTATAGCAATAGCACCATCATGTGGTCGTTCTGAGGCACTTCATATTATCCTGAAATGTTAAGTGGAGAAGCTGAATTATTTTTCATGGTTAAAAACTGATTTATAAATATAGACCATGCACATTTACACCCAGACAGAGTTTCACTACTCACATCTGATCAATTTGAATCAAAGCTGATACATATAATATTTGAATGAGACTGAAAAAAAGTTATTATGACCATTTTCTATAATTTCAGTAAGTGTGACAGATCTGACATAAACTGCTATGACTCATAAATTCAAATTTAGATGACGTGTGCACATTTCAACTTTAAACCATCCTGGTTCATTTGACCACATTTCACCAATAAGTGGCGCTACAGGAACATAATGAATTAAAATGGCCGTCACTCAATATTTATTTGTCTGATTCAGCCAAACTTCTGCTCAGTTCATCTTTGTACAAATCTCTGAGCTACTATAATGTCTGTGAGTGTTTGCTAGTTGATATCCAGTTATTCCTGCTGTTATAAGTAAAATCTGAAAATATTGAGTCTTTCTTGAGTTTAAAATATCATCTGACTGTATTTTTTAAAACAATATTTGCTGCTCAACATTTTCATATCCACAACTTTCAGGTCATTCACCTCTTCTCCAGGTAGTGACGGTGATGCTGATCATCAGGATTAAATAAAGTATTACGATCACCACACGAACAGGCATCTGCCACAGGTAAGGAGAGGCTGGAAGACAAGGAAACATTCACAATCACTAATTAGTTTCTTTCATTTTAATCTTGGTATAGAGAATATTACTGTAAATCTAGTGTCTTTTCCACATACTCTGAATACATATCTTCATCTTTGAATTCATGTTTTCACATCTTCGTTGTAAGCTCTGACGTACACCTGTTACGACTTTGTTTCATCATGTGATCATACCTGTGTTTGTGTGTGCAGGTGTAGTTGAAGGTGTCTTTTTATCTTCTGTGTGGGATCGTTCAAATCAAGGTTGTAGGTTTGTTTTTAACTTTGGTGGGACATTTTTTGTCGGACGGCCAAAATAGTTGTGTATGTGCACTTGGTCTCTATCTCTTTTCCTGCTCATATGTACACGTCACACACAGAAAGAGCCTGACTCTGCAAAATGTTTACTTTACTGAATATGCATTTGATGACCTGCCTGAAACCAAACATGTATCATGAGTTTTTATTGATATAAATCTGAGACCAAAATGACTATTTAAAACTAACATTTACTAGGCCGTGAGAGTAAATATTACAAAAATAAATAAATAAAAATTGTATTTAAGTAAATGTGCTTAGTTACATTCCACCACTGATTGATCTTCTCTTCTAACTCTCAGTAAGACAGTAAAGAATTGAATGTATTTCCCAAAATGTCAGTTTGTTCCTTTAAATAACTTCTTTTAAGTGTCCTGTGCAGTTGTTTTGGTCCACACTTGAGCCCGATTAATGTGTTCACACCTGCCCAAACAAATCGCACCAACGGGGAAAACGAACCAGAGTTTGATTTAACCAGAGTAAAAAATGCAGATGTGAAAACATCCTTAAAGTGTGACACGTCACGTGACAACGGAAAAACAAAGGTCTTTTTAGCAAACTTTCAATGTATTAGCTAAATATTAGTAGATACAGTTAAGGGTGAAAGCCACTATTATCTACCATCTGTACTGAATTTGTGTGTCCCTCTCAAGGCGGGTTTCCATCCACCCTTTTTTATGCGCTTTTTCAATTTGCGTATAACAAAAGTGTCAGTGGAAAGGCTGGAAATTCGAAAAAAGTTGGAATATTGCGTAAGAAGTTTTTACGCTTGGATGAGGTGGAAAAGTGAAAAACACATAAGTATCCATAAAAACAAAATGGAATAGAAACAGATTTAGTGAATTAAATGTCCCTGAAGCTTCTGCCCCGCTGGAGAAACGAAACATGGCGGCAGACATTTTTCACTGTCATGTTTTCCATCACTTCAGCTTCGACTGTCGCTCTAGTAATTACGTCATTACTACATCTTCTTTTTGAGGTTTCCTGCACTCGATGGGAGAATCAATGCCACCAACTGTTTACCTTGATGCACTCAAATAATAATATTCGCAAAACAGTAGTGGATGGAAACGCACATTAATTTGCATGTTCTGTTATTGATTTCCTGAAATTTCAGTTAAAATTTGCGTTACATTTGTTTGGAAACCTGACTCCAGACTGCCATCAGCAGACATAAAGATTGGGTGAAAACCAAGATTTAAAGAGTCCTCCAGAGATTTATCATTATTCTCCTATAACACTGTCAAACTAATGATGGACAGTTTATTTTTAATAAAAGTATCAAGTATCATGCGGCAGAACCAGAAACATCAGTTAATTTTCATTTAGGGAGAGGTTATCGCCACCAGTCTTCTGTTTTATCATCATAATCAGGCAAACTCAAACCCACAGTTACAATAACGAAAGTTTTACAATAGAAATCATGAAACACTGAAAATTTGGAAAAGTTTGTCTTTTGCTTCTTCATTTTGTCCTTGTAAAGCACTTTGTAATCTCTGGTTTTGTGCTATATGAATAAACTTTATCATTATTATTATTATTATTATTGTTATTATTATATCTTTTATATATCTGAGTGTAGGTTATCAAGTTACATGTAATAAACTTTAGAACAGTAGGTTTGATTTTTCCAACTCTACACCAACAAAAACACAGAGCTTGTTTCTATTAACCAGAAAATAAAATATTCAAACCAAATAAAGACAATTTTCTCTCCATTTCTTCACCAACTGACAATAAAATGCAGATTATAACTGTCCAACACATTTTAATTGATTTGTGGGGCAGCATGATTCTTACAGTATGAAAATGACTTCAATCTTTAAAAAACTCAATAAATACATTCATAAAATGAACAGTAATAACCTACTCAATTACAGTAACAAGAGTAAATGTAAAGTGTTTGTTGTACTTGCAGTCACATTAAGTAAATAAACAAAAAGCAGAGCATCTTTGACAGAGTTTGATGTTACCTGATGGGATCACCATCAGTTCCACAGCTGCTACATTATTACACAAGTATTTTCCAGAGTCTGAGACATTCACGCCACGGATGTGCAGCAATTTATCTGCTAATGAACTGTATCGTTTGCCGGAGTCATATTAATTACGTCATTACTGTGCCATTTTCTTCTCTTTGAAGTTTCCTGCACTGAATGTCCACAGTAGTGGATGGAAACGCACATTAATTTGCATTTCCTTTTATTGATTTTCTGAAATTTCAGTTAAAATTTGCGTTACATTTGATTGGAAACCTGACTTCAGACTGCTCACCTTTGATCACATTCAGATACACAGCTGGTCTGTCTCCACAGTAGTACAGTCCAGAGTCACCAAGCTGCACGTCTTGTATTACCAAACTCTCGCCCTCATCTGAAGAACGAATTCTGCTTTGGTCTTGAGTATGCTCTTCTTCCTTCCCATGATGACCAACCACAGTCATTTTCCCGTTAAGTTTTCTGGTCCACGTTAGACCAGACCCAGCATCATCATGAGGGCATTTCAAAATGACTTCAGTCCTCTCTGTAGCATTCTGTATGATGGTTCCTGTACACAGCAGACATAAAGATTGGGTGAAAACCAAGATTTAAAGATCAAGTTTTAAAAAGAACATCATTAAAAGAGTCCTCCAGAGATTTATCATTATTCTCCTATAACACTGTCAAAGTCATGATGGACAGTTTATCTTTAATAAAAGTATCAAGTATCATGTGGCAGAACCAGAAATATCAGTTAATTTTCATTTAGGGAGAGGTTATCGCCACCAGTCTTCTGTTTTATCATCATAATCAGGCAAACTCAAACCCACAGTTACAATAACGAAAGTTTTACAATAGAAATCATGAAACACTGAAAATTTGGAAAAGTTTGTCTTTTGCTTCTTCATTTTGTCCTTGTGAAGCACTTTGTAATCTCTGGTTTTGTGCTATATAAATAAACTTTATCTTTATTATTATTATTATTATTATCATTATTATTATTATTATTATTATTATTATTATTATTATTATTATTATTATTATATCTTTTATATATCTGAGTGTAGGTTATCAAGTTACATGTTAAAAACTTAAGAAAAGTAGGTTTGTTTTTTCCAACTCTACACGAACAAAAACACAGAGCTTGTTTCTATTAACCAGAAAATAAAATATTCAAACCAAATAAAGACAGTTTTCTCTCCATTTCTTCACCAACTGACAATAAAATGCAGATTATAACTGTCCAACACATTTTAATTGATTTGTGGGGCAGCATGATTCTTACAGTATGAAAATGACTTCAATCTTTAAAAAACTCAATAAATACATTCATAAAATGAACAGTAATAACCTACTCAATTACAGTAACAAGAGTAAATGTAAAGTGTTTGTTATTCTTGCAGTCACATTAAATAAATAAACAAAAAGCAGAACAACTTTGACAGAGTTTGATGTTACCTGATGGGATCACCGTCAGTTCCACAGCTGCTACATTATTACACAAGTATTTTCCAGAGTCTGAGACAGCAACTCTAGAGATGTGCAGTGACTTATCTGCAGCTGAACCATATCGTTTGTGGGGGTCATTGAATCTTTGCTCTCTGTCACCATCAACTATAAATATGTCAACTGTGCTTCCATTAATCTCTCTGCTCCACGTCAGTTTACCCTCCACAGAGTGAGAACAACGCAGAGAGACCAAGTTCTTCTCCTCGACTATTTGATGGATTATTTCTGAAAAACAAACACAGTTTACAATAACTAAACATCCATTTCCAGAACGTCACAGTTTCTAATATTGGAAGGAACTCAATCAGAGTCAGAATCCCATTTAACTGTTGAGTGCTAACTGAATTTGACCTTGGTGTCATTATAACCACCAGATAAGTCACTGCACTCCGAGGATGTGCAGTAACTTATCTACTGTTGAACTGTGTCAATGTCGAGGTCATCGAATTTTTGCTCTCTGTCACCATCAGCTGTTAGTTAGTTAACTTTGCTTCCATTCATCTCTCTGCTGCACGTCACTTTACCCTCCACATACTGAGGACAAGGCAAGTTGACCTGATGCGTCTCCTCGATTATTTTATTGATTATTCAAGATCAATACGTTAATTAATGCAACAACTAAAGGAGTTTAATCATCGTGATTTCTGAGTTATTAAAGATTTTCACGTCTTCTTCATTTACAACATTTGTGCATCCGTGTTCTACTGAATTCATGACTGCATCATGTTTGTAGCTCTTTACATAAAGTTGAGACCTGCTCCTTCGGTGACACTGATCAATAACATATGATTAATGATGACATAATTGTGAAATCACTTGTATTAACCCCTAAAATAAAGTCTTCAGCATCATGTATTTGGAAAAACTACAAATACAAATTAAATTACAGTTTTGGATTCTATATAAATGATCAGTTATTATCAGTTTGGAAAAGGTGTGAACATTTTAATATATATATATCATACAATATTACCTTAAAGCTCACAAGCAGTTTGTAAAGGATAAGTCTGACAATGTTTATATTGTTTACTCACTACCAACAATAAACTGATGTACTAACAAGTATTGTGTGTGTATCAAAGCCTGATATATCTTATTCCTCCGTTGTTGTCCAGAAACTATTAAAAACACGTCAGTGAGTCACAGCGCTGCACTGGGTCACATGTTCCTTCATCATGAAGAGTTTGGTCATGTTAGTTTGTTTAGAAACGGCTACAAAGACTAATAACAGTGATCATGTTTTCAGTCTCAGGAGAGTAGTTCTGTGTAAAGCAGACACCACTGAGCATGTGCGGGAATGCGATTCTGTGTACAGCTTCACTAGCTTGTTGTGCTACATATCACAACCTGTTGACTACCACTCCTGGGAGAATGTGTTGCAATACCTTAGTTGTAGCATTAATTAACGTATTGTTCTTGCATTAAGACATGATGTTAGATATCGTCAATTCTTGTACATTCCTGAGGTTTTACATGACGTCAATTCTTGTACATTCCTGAGGTTGTACATGAATGAATTAATGCTTTTTTGTGCATGAAGTCATGATAATTAATGCGTCTTTACCATCAAGAGGCTCATTCAGTCCCGTTTTTATCATGAAAAATTAAAAATAGTTCCAAGATTTGACCAGTTTCAAAGATACAAAAGTTTTACATGCCTTTGTCTCTCTGTCTTTTAATGTAAACCAGAAATCACTCAACAGGCTCCAACTAGTAGTAGCTGCCAGACTTTTAACTAATACCAGCATCACTACACTTATTACTTATTTGTTTTTGGTTGTGGTTCCCAAAACTAGATTTCATACTAGAGGGGATCAATGAACCAAATCATTATCTTTGATTTGTATCTTCTGTCTGGCTTCCTGGTTTCTGTATATAATAATAAGCTTTATTATTATGTTATACAAATGTAAAAAACTCCTTACCTGCAGTGACGTTACAGCCCAGAACTAAGGCAAACAGGCAGATGTAGATGTTGACCCTCATCCTGACACAGATTGAAATGATTCAATATGCAGAATAATGTTTGACACATTGCTTTGTGGGTTGAAAACAGGAAACTTACAGTTCTTCCTGAAAAAAGAAAACCTCCTTCTCAACACCTCTCAGTGTCTTTTTATGGTGAAAGAATGCTAATGTTCCCTTTTATAGATTTTTTTTTTTTACAGTTGGTTACCTGCATGTTCAGTATTGAGTAAACTATAATACATATTCACACAGAAAGCATTCAGTGACTACAACCTTCAAATGTCCTCAATACTTTTCTCATTCAAACACAAACAAGCAACAAAACTCTGTGGATCTGTAGCACATTTTACGTGTTTACATCCTCACTTCCAAACTCTTCAGTTTATGTTCAAACACTAACGTGTATTCATACGGACAACAATCAGCCAAATCATAACCACAATGAAATACATCTATATTTGGCCGAAAACTGTTTCCACTGTAATTCCACTGAATGACACATCATGCTCTCCGTGATATCACACTTCTCTCTGCCCAGCGCTGCACTACAGATCACTGATGCAAGTCATTTCTACATCCTTCTCTATTTCCATGTATGTGTGTTGAAATAAAGTTCCTGTTCTGTGTTTGTGTGAAACTATCCAAGAGAAAGTTGTGTGTGTTCTGCTGTCAGTGAGAAAAGGTTGTCTGGACTGTGCAGTGGTTCAAGATGAACTCTGGAAAGAGGCTGTGTAGACTCTTTTTTTGGGTGAAGTACAATGAAAGCATTTTAAGTAATACTGCAGCCAAATAAGCCCTTAAATAACTCAGACACACACACTGTTCAAACCTGCACTCATAGACGTTAACCCCATTTGCACTCTGTACTTCCTCAGCAAACACTTGTCACACATTGTGTGACTGTTGTCTGATAAGCAGTTCCAGCGATGTCGAAATATTCTGTTTCCGTCACCAACGATTCTTTTCAGCTATCATGCTCAGGTTTATGTACATTCTGCAGCTTTATACACCCTGTATGTTTAGATTAATAACTTAACATGTTACTTTATAAAATGGTCCAACTTAAGTTCTGGTCTGACCCGGACGTTTGTCATAAATTTTACAATGTGTCACTTTCAAGATAATCTTGATAATAAATTACATAAAACCAAACACACAGCACACACATGAAGTATCTTAGTTAATACAGTTTCTTACTATTGCTAAAACACAGTTTCTGAAACTAGGGCCTGCTGTTTGTCGAAACTCTACACACAAAAACCAAAAACTTACACATAAAATACAAAATATCTTACATCTCATGCAAAAGTAAACACTTCATTCAAAACTATGGAGGATAAAGTCCCTGCATGTTTCGAATGCAGACAGCACAAGCCCCATCTCCTGCATGGTCACCGAACCCGACCACTGACCCAAACCATCTTTGATCCTTCAAGCTACAAGAGCCAGCAAGATAGGAAGACCAATTCGCACCCCAGTGTGAATTGTTAGTACCATTTGGATAAACGACCCCCACCATTGGTTATCATAACTCACCTCTAAGAGCCAGTCACACACAGAGACGAGCTGGCACCAACTTTAATCCCACTGTTGATTTTGATTTTCAGGACTTTAGTGACCAACCCAAGAACTGATCACTGGGCAAACCTGCATAAGGCACAAGACATGCTGCACTATATGCCATGCCCCATTCACACACACACTTTACACACACACACACGCACACACAAACACAAACACACACACACCCTCAAAGGGCATGGACCCCTGCCGTTTGCAGTCAGACCAAAGACCAGAGGACTGTAAAACCTATGGATTAGTTTTAGATTTTGTCTAAGGACAATTATTGTTGTATGTTGATGTGCGTATATCATATGTGTGTTGTTATGCACTTTGGTTAGACTTTTATTCCACTGCCTTTTAGCCAAGACATGTATCCCTAACATAATCCCATCATCCATGATAACCCTATCATGTTTAGTACCATTCTGCTTGTTTCACTGTCAGAACGCTAAAGCTACTATCCAAATTGCAAAATTAGGATTCATGCAATTGTTAAATTGTAAATACGTTGATTAATGGAGTAACTGTGTTCAGGAACTATACCTGCCTGTCTGTGGACAGGGGGGGGACTGACTTTGCTCCCCCAGAACTCTGCAACCCTGGGATTGGCCAGGAGGCACCTTCTGAGAGGCAGACTGAAACTTTAACAGTGTCTTATCTGAGACTCTTGGCCGTTTTTGCTGTTTTTGGGCTGTCTGCTGTTTTGCTGTTTTGCTGTTTTAAGCTGATGTTTTTAAGCTGTTTTTAGGCAGCTCTTTAAGGCTGCTTGATGCTGCTTGCCTTCTGAATCTGGAGCAATGAGTTGAGGATCAAGCCTTGGAGAACATGAGAGCATAAATTAGGAGCTCTCTTCCAATGGAACCTTTTCAAGTCCGGACCGGCCTACTCACTCATTATTACCAGATCCAGCTCCTCACCCCAGCACATTGGACTCCATTCTCTGCAAGAAGTCATCGCAGGGAGCAAGCAAGTATTCGTACAAAACCCTCATCAACTTGCTTAAAAGACTAACCTTAAAAGACCTATACCTTTGCAAAATCATGATTAAGATTAATAACAACTATAATTCTAATTGACCTGTCTTGTGTGTCCAACAAGGAGGACTATTTCCCTATTATTACACATACTCTAATATGAGTTATGCCACTGGATGAATAATTTCATGTTGGAGTTGTGCACAATAATAATTCATAATTCCCCCCATAACATCAAAAATATTTGAGTGCACAAATTCCTACAACTATATAGACTCTTCTAAAAAATTAACTTTATACTCAAACACCAATTGAATTCTTTTCACATGTAACTGCTCACTGATGTGCTGAGTATAAAGCACTCTTATTTGGAGTCTTTTACATCTGTAGCATGCTGTAAATATATGAACACAAATGCAATGGGGAAACAAACACATCTTTTTATTATCATTACTCATAACAGTATCAGACACAATTGCTTTAACTGAAGATAACATGAACATAGTCACTGTATTGTAACCATAAACAAAATACAGTCTATTGCAAGTACTGTCCATCCCGTCTTTGAACAGTTCAACTCAAACAAAGCAACAGAGCACATGAAAGCATTTTGTTTCCTGGTCCTGTTTTAACTTTCTTTTTTTTTTTTTTTTTTACAACAAAATGTTTATTAAAAATGTATTAAAAGGATTGCAGGAATATAATAAAATAGAATATAATACTGGTACCAAAGTCGCATTGAAACAGTCTTAATCTTCACCTCCAAAACTTAGGAATAAGCATTTTTCTTTCCATATTTTGCAACAAACAACTCTTTCAGAAATACGTTTTTGCCTGACAGAAGCTAAATGTTTATGTAAAACTATGCAGGTATTGGTCATTGTTCTCAAGCACTTTGGGTTTCTCCAGTAAGGAATACGTCGGGTCATTCAGCTGTGGTGTACCTGTGTATTGAGATGAAGAATTACAAACAACAGAATTCATGGGAGGAAAAATTACTACCATCTGCTTCCTATCAGATACATTTGTTCAATTACTGTAAAGACCAAAATCAGAAAAAAGAAAAACTGAGAAGGCAAAACCAAAAATAAGAAACTCAAACCAAAATACAGTCAGTACAGACCTGCTGAGGCTGTTATTTTGGATGCAAATTGCATTTCTCACATTCTAGCTCTATGTCAGATGTTGGAGACATAATAATTTTGGGTTACTGTTGCGTTTCTATTAACAGACAGAATTTATTCCAATATGATATGCCTTTTTACACTTATGTTTCATGGTGCTTTAATTGTTAAAAACTTCCAATATACACAAGGTAACACATTAATACCATCTAAGCCAAATGAAGAGCCAATGATTTACCTGTTTTACCATCAGGCAAAGGGTCGGTAATCATGGAATATGGCGACTCAGTTAGAGATGTGTCTGTAAGAAGAAAGAAAAGATAATTAATCTATGAAACGTGTAACCAGAAATATATCTCTAGAATCCTTGATTGAACTGTAAAACTGTAAATGTTGATGACAGTTCAGGCTTTACCGGTCTTGTTTCCTGTTGGTGGAGGATCAGGGATGGTGCAACATGTGGGTTCATTTTGGTTTGATCCACCTATTAAAACATTTACCAACAAACATTTATTATAAAGAACTAACTGACCTTTTACGCCACAGGTATTAATACCTTATTCCAACTTTTGAGCGGGCTGTCAACATCAGTGTCAACCAATCAGTTGATGACCCAATGAAAAGGCATTTTCAAGTAAAGGCCTTTTCACTCCATGTCCAAATTTTTTCAATGTGCTTTTGAACACATCCTCTGAAAAGGGTGTGATGAAAGCAGAACCCTTGTGCACTCAGTATGCTGCATTTTTTAACAAAATTAGGAGTCTGCAGCTATGCTAGCAGCTCTGTGAAGCTGTACTTTGAGCTAACGTCAACATGCTAACATGCTCATATTGATAAGGTTGACATGCTGATTTGGTGTGTTGCTGAAATTAGCTAATTAGCACAATGTGCAGCTGAGGTTGATGGGAATGTTGGGAGTTTTTCAAGAATGTGGTCATCAAGTCTTGGACAAACTGAAGTTTTGCACTTGTGATGTTGCTAGACAAGAAGTCTGGCAAACCATCCGATAGATGTTCCAATCAAAAACTATAACCTGATGGTGGCGTTGGACAAAAACTCAGGCTTCAACCTCTGGAAAACATGACTGTCTGTTCCAACTTTGATGGCGATCCATCCAGTAATTTATGAGATATTTCAGTCTGGACCAAAGTCACAGACCAACATGGCCATCCCCTGAAGCCACACTGCAAAAAATTCCTAACTCAACAAACACATCCAGACAGCAGGAGATCAGGCTGTTAGCTACTGAGAAAGACAATGAAGGTCGACGAAAACAAATTGCACTCATCAAAGGAAAAAAATATCTAAGTGTTATGTCATAATTATGACTTTTGTAACGCGACTCAGCATCTCATACAAGATCAGTACGTCATAATTACAAGAAAACCGTCTTTGAACTGTTTGCTGCATTTTCATTCAGCTCAACAACAAAACACAGCCATTAGCATTTTGGCTAAAACTCTGTACGCTGCTTCTTAACTGATTCAACCACCACAATAACCTGCAACAGTTCCTGTAGCTACACAGATTAGATAAGCCACATCTCTCACTTATGAGAGCAGTATTTTGTTATTACAAGAGAAAGATCTCACAATTACAAGATGTTGAGTCACAGTTATGAGATACTAAAATCCACCATTGATGAATGCAGGACAGTTCAATCACTGTCCCAAGATACATACAAAAAACATCAAAATTTGGACAGTTTGCTGTCAAAGGTGGTGGGAAAATATCTGATCATTCACCTGGGAAAGTCACCAGGCAGTATTCAGCTGATGGTCCGCCAGAGCTTTCCACACCTGCCAGAAAAGAAATGAAAAGAAGATCACTAAATTTGATGTTTAAGGTACAGTAGTATCTTCTTGCTTGTTTTGTGAAACAGAAAAATAGACATGCATTTTTGTGCATAAAGATATAAAATAATGGAAAATAATGTTCATATAGATGATAAAACATCTCAAGTTTGGTTTAAGTGACATAAAACAGCCTCAGAGATATGACTACTTGTTATGGCTCCTATCTTTATTTGGATTACAGTGAGAAACTGAGTTGCACCTCAGGAAACAGGTAAGAAAATTGTGCAGCAGATGAATTATTTTTGATTCAGATGGTGAGGAGAGTCTTTGAGAAGCTTTTAAGAAGCTGTGGAAGTTTATAATGATATATACTGTATGAACTGTGTCTTATAATGCTACAAGTTCCCCTCTGAAGACTACAAGCAGTTACAGTCGAATGACTTCAGTGTCACTATAGTAACAGTGCATGAATGCAGGCACAGTAAGCACAGTGTAGGATTTAATTTTAGATCAGTCTCAATCATAATAGAAAGAGGAAGTTGTCATTTTAAAAAGAAACACTTCTCATTACTCACGCTTTGTAGGGTTCAACCCTTCATCTTGTATCTCGTCGTAGATGTGGTGTCTTTCTTTAGTCTCTGCAGAAAGGAAAACAAATTAGTGAATAACTTAATTATTACTGAATAATCACTGATTACCTGCTTTAAACTCTGATCACAAACAGGCTGACTTTCCATCTAGATGTGAAAACAGCCCATAAAATGATGTCACGTTGCACTGTGATGCAGCATGACATCATTGTTAGGTGGGATTGCATATGCAGAAAATCTGTTCTAAGATTAAATCAAAAGTCTGAAATTAAAGTCAAAATTCTGACATGAAAGCTGATTATTTAATTTATAAAATTCTGAAAAAAGGTATAAGAGACATCAAATAAGAAATACATTTAAAATTTAAAAAATAAATAAACCGTACTATGGGGGAGGTATAAGTAAATGTTAAGTAATTATAATTTTGCATGTTGTGATAAAAACTAAAATAAGGTATAATTCATGTTAATGTGTTGCAATCATATATCCTGTAAGAATGTCTTTTCTTTTTTGTTAAATACCATGAACATTTAATTTACGAGCACATCTTTCTTGTATTCATCAAAATTTAGTGTGATTGTAAATTTCCAGGTCAGACTTCATTTACCTCGTCTTTTACACCTCCAAGCACAGTAGACGGTGATGATGATGATGAGGACGAGGAGGAAGGAAGGAACTATCCACACCACTAAATCTAGTGGAAAACAAAGTAAAAGTTCAACACAAACATCCCGACATGATACGTGTTATATACAGTACAGCAGCCGGCTGCACCAGCTAATCAAAAATCCATCACTAAGTTTGTGTGTGAAGTTCTTCTACTAACTACTAACTAGTTTCAGTTTTTAGTAAATCAGGTTGCACCATTAACTGTTAGAAATGTTTTATCTAGTGAACATTTCATGTGTAAATCGATAGCAAGGAAACATCTGTAGTGCCATCTAATAGCTGTGAAGTGTGAGGGGCCGCTGGTTCCACAAGTGTTTTTCCGGTTTTCAAAATTTTCTTTAACGATCTCTTCGATGTTACTGAACATAGAAACTCAGGACTCTCCTGGATAAATGAATGATCCTACAGGTTTATATTCTGACCACCAGTTTACAGTATTTACACTTAGTTTCTCAGAAATCATGTTTTGTCTGTGATTTTGGTGGACGGCTAAGAATACTACAATACCCATGAGCCTCAGCTGCTGTTGCTATGGAGAAGAAGCCTTTGGCTCTGTGGATTGTAAAATCAATTTGTCAACACTGTAATCTTTGGCTTCTGCCTGCTGTTAGCAGTGCACATGAGTGGATTTTAAGCTCAGTGATTGGCTGTTTCTTGCAGAAATGCACTTTGGGAGTCGTAGTTAATTTCTACCTTGAAATGTTTATGTACACAGTCGACTTTTTATCTTTAATTGTTCATCTTTTTTCTGATGATTTAACCATCCAAGTGGTAGAAGTGCTCAGTGTAACGTTGTCTGTGAGAAAAATGAACAGAATTTTGTGACTTATGATGTGACTTATTTATTGCAGTCATACCTTTTTTTGCAGTTGGTGGTGATGTTGGGTTTTTTTTATCTTCTGTGTAGAATAGAGAAAATATATATTACAGGACAGAAAATGTATTTTACTACAGCTAACTGTTTACAGAATGTCACAAAATGATTCAGTTTTTGAAAAAGTAACAACACTACTTTAATATTTGTGCTGAGTCAGCAACAGTTCAAGTTCTCACAACAAAAACCACCTGAATGTTGAGCATGTTGTGTGCTCGACTTCCTACATTGAAACTATAGTTTCACTTGAACACAGTGTTAAAACTTTCCCAGGCTCTTATATCTGTATCTGTTTGTTTAATTACTGCATTTAAAGTTTTTAATCAATTTAACATTTTAGTGTTTCCATTTGGGTATGCCAAATGGGCAAAAATTCCAAAAAAAAGGGTGGATGTTAAGAGGCTGTTTCATTTTACTCATTTTCTTTTCAGGTTTATTGATGTGACTTATTTATTGCAGTCATACCTTTGTTTTCATCAGATGTTGGTCCTTCATCATGATCTGTGCAGAACAGAGAAAATATATATTACAGGGCAGAAAATGTATTTTACTACAGCTAACTGTTTACAGAATGTCACAAAATATTCACAGTTTTTGAAAAAGTACCAACACTACTTTAATATTTGTGCTGAGTCAGCAACAGTTCAAGTTCTCACAACAAAAACCACCTGAATGTTGAACATGTTGTGTGCTCGACTTCCAACATTGAAATTATAGTTTCACTTGAACACAGTGTTAAAACTTTCCCAGGCTCTTATATCTGTATCTGTTTGTTTAATTACTGCGTTTAAAGTGTTTTCTGTTGTTTTGTTCGTTTAGATCAATCACCTTTAATCAATTTAATTTAACATTGAGATGTGTTTCATCTTACTCTCTTCCTCCTCCGTTTTCTTCGTTTTTGGTGGTGCAGTTGTTGTTATTGTTGTTATTGTTGTTGTAGTTGTAGTTGTGGTTGATGGTGGTGTCTTGTTTGCTTCTGTGTGAGATGGAGGAAATATATACAACAGGGCATCAAAATACATTTTACCACAGAAAGTTATGAAATCATTCATCAGTATTGAAACAGGAAGAAGGTGATGGCCAGTTTTGTGGTGAGTTATCAAGCAGAGCAAATGTTCTCATGACTTAAAGCACTTGAATGTTGAGGATATTGTTTCTGTTTAATTTGAAGCAGCATTAAAGTTTCTCTCTTATGTGAACTGATCATATTTGTTATTGTTCAGCCTTGTGTGTCGTTATATTTCTGCATATAATTCTCTGTAACACCAGGCTAGCTGTTTCCTTCTGTTTCCAGTCTTTATGCTAAGCTAAGCTAACCGGCTGCTGGCTGTAGCTTCATGTTTAATGGACAGATATGAATGTGGTATCGATCTAAGTGGTGGTACCAGTTTTTCCTTTCATTTGTCACCCGTCTGTATTTTACATATACAGAATATACGTTGCCTGTAAAAAGTTTTCACCTCTCTTGGAATTTTACATGTCTTTTCACACCCATCAATAGAAAATACTCTTATGTGTCAAAGTAGAAACAGATCTCTACAAAGTGATCTAAATTAATTACAAATATAAATACATCATCTGTTTTATTTGTAAAATATAGATCTGGAAAGACACTTGTAACTATCACATTCAAATAAATGTAGTGGAGTAAAAAGTACAATATTCTCCTCTGAGATCTAGCAGACAGGAAGTAGAAAGTAACATCAAATGGTTCCAAAAACTGTATTTAAGTAAATGTACTTAGTTACATTCCACCACTGGTTGTTCTTCTCTTCTAACTCTCAGTAAGAAAGTTAAACATGTTAATAAATTTACCAAAATGTCAGATTATTCCTTTAAATAACTTCTTCTCTGTGCTTTACCTGCCTTCATATTTTTGTGTGTGTCTTTGAGTTCTTGTCTCTCACCTCTCTCAGACTGATCACCTTTGGTCACGTTTACATTTGCAGCTGAGCAACAAACATTAAGTTAGTAAAAACCAAGATTCATGTTTTATAACATGCCATCATAAACACATGTATTCATGATAAAGTCAGTGACACATGGAAGAGTTTTGTTCCAAAACAAGATTTTCTTTGATAAACTAACTTCTGTTTCTACACAAAAGTGGAGAATTGTTACATTCAGTAAAAGTTCTCTGACTGTATTGATACCTAACTTAAAGCTGCACTAATATATTGGCTGATATCAGCTTATCAGACTGTTTGTGTCGGCCACTAATTAACAGAAACATCAGTACAGAAATATGACAGATAAATAAAGGTTTGAGGTCATTTAGAAACAGTTTCTGCACTGATGAGTTTATTTTTACGCTGCAAAGTGTCCTGTGCAGAACACACTGTGATCACACTTTGAAGTGATGCTTATTGAAAATGTTATAATCTTAAACCAGCAGTCAGGTGTCCATATGAACAGTGAAAGAGGTTTTCCTCGCTGTAATCATTCCTCCTGTTCATACTGGATATTAAAAGATCCTTCAAATGTGCTTTCAATGGAAGTGATGGAGGACAAAATCCACAGTGTGTCCACACAGTCATTTAAAAGTCTGTGTGAAGCTTCTATTCAGCTTCAGCAGTCTGAGTTAGTCATATCAAGTGGATATCTGACACATTTACAGTCTTTTTAGCATCAAATTTCCTCTTTGTGTTTCCTCGGACAGTGTTTCCCTGTTGAGCTGCAGGTGGAAGTATAGTAACAAAAAGAGGAACTTTGGCACTAAAAAGACTGTAACGTTGAAAGATATCTACTTGATTTGACTCATTTGGACGCTGAAGCTTCATATTAGCTTCAGATTAACTTTTAAATACATTTTTGCACAGAAGGAGGATTGTGGATTTTGTCCTCCATCACTTCCATTGTAAGATCATTATGAAGGGATCTTCTAATGGTCAGTATGAACAGGAGGAATGATTACAGCAAGAAAAACAGTTACAATAACAATAAAAGTTAACAGTTTACAAGAACTAAACATCCATTTTCAGAATGTCAACATGTCTAATATTGCAAAGAACTGAAAAGTTGTTTTCCATCAGAGTCAGAATCACATTTAACTGTCGAGTGCAAACTGCTAATCATGAAAAACATGAAGACCTTAAAGCATTACTGCACTTCACTTTTAACTTCTAACTTTACATCATTCACACCATCAGCTAATGTGTGTGTATGTGTGTGTGGTGGGGTGGCAGCGGTCACAATGCTGCATCCTGACATGTGATTTTGTGTGCGTGCACATTTGCCACCGTCTTTTGTCACTGTGTGAGTCTGTAGATATTTCAGATCATATATTTAGATTTTAAACACTTGTTTACATTATCTCTTTTCACCTTCATATTACTCTAATATATAATATAAGTAAAAAGAGAATGAATAATATGTTTATCATATGTTTAATTATTTGATTGTAGTGTATGTTATATATAATATAATATGTATATATACAGTACATATATAATATAATATTTTTATTTTTGATTTCCTTTTCATCTTTATTACTATTTCTATCTTTAATCTTAGCAGCTATAAGCTAATCTAGGAGGGCCTAAACTGCATTTCACTGCACATTGTATTGTTTGTTTTGTGTACGTGACCAATAAACAACTTTGAACTTGATTTATTCAAATACATGAATATGACAATGAACCTGAACGTGTTTCAACAAATCACTAAAATCTCTATAAAATACTTTATACATCAGCTAAATTCACTGTATGGAGAAACTGACCTTTACCTTCAGACTACGATATGAACAATATGTAAAATACTGGAAACAATGGACAACATACTTTATATGTGTCTATAAGATGTATCATGCTGCACTCTTTTAACCTGAAAACACCAGTAAAAATAAAGAGGTGCACCACATTCATCACTCACTCTATGACATGAACAAACATGAACATTATTATTGAAGCTGATGAAAAAGAGTAAAGTTCTTACCTGCTGTCACATTACAGCCCAGAACTAAAGCTAACAGGCAGATGCAGATGTTCATCTTCATCCTCCAACAGACTGAACCACAATGAACAGAGACAGTTTCTATCTGAGAGGAGAACAGGAACTCAGTGTATACGTGTGTTCATCTGACTTTAAAGGCTGCGCCCTCACTTCCGCAACTTCTTTCTTTTTTTTGGTTAATGAACAAAGATGTTTCCTGTTTGTGAACACAGAGTGTGATCACAGTTTTACTCGCTGATAGTTTTTAGTTTTTTAGTTTTAATGTGTCTCTGTGTGTGTGTGTGTGTGTGTGTGTGTGTGTGTGTGTGTGTTTGGTATTGTTGTTTTGTATGTATGTAATTTGTTTCAAGTCTTTTGCCAAAGAGATTTTGGTCTCAATGTGATTTCCTGAACAGATAAAGATGAACTGACTAAGAAATTAAATACACAGATCTTTTCTATTTTAGAAAAGTGATGATTTGATTTGTACATAAAGACATTCACATATTATAAAAACACACTTTTACCCACATACAGTACGTTCCAGCACTGTCCCTCAGAAATTACCTTCATGTACAACTAAATTACAACAGCAAATATGTTTTGCTAGAAACATAATGCTGCTGAATTATGTTTTCTGTCAACATAACGAGAAAATGTTGTTAATTAACGTATTTGGCAACTTGCGAAGATGTTGATACTGAACATATTAGTGAAATGTTTGGAGTTAGAAACAGTGACTGATGTTTAAAAAGAGATCACATTTTTAAAAAGAAATTCAACAACCAAAAGAAAAAAAAACAATGAGAGCTGCCAAACAAATAAAAAAACCAAACCACCACATTTTGGGTAATCACAGTCTGAGACTATATTTCGGATTTGATCGTTTCAACGGAACTTCTCAGCCAGATATCAAACCACACAGAGAGACCACTCAAGCACAAACGCTGTTCAGCAGCAGCCATATGTGATGATTTAGAGGAAGCGTGACGTTTTTCCTGCATGACAAACCTCTCGGTGAGGGGACATTTTTTCTGTTCCCCAGAACTTTAGTGAGGCTGCAGTGTCATGAACGTTATCTGCAGCCTCATCTGATCTGGTGTCATCACAGAGAAGCAGTAATACTGATGCAGGCGGTCGGGTCACTAATGCTTAATACAGACACACTGATGGTGTTTTCACAATATCACAAGAAAACCGCTTTTGTGTGCGTCTCCATCATTGTGTTTGTGGTTTGTTGCGACGGCTCTGCACAGGCGCACTGAAAGATCAAATGTGGCGAACTTTGACCCGAGTTGTAATGTTGGATCTGTGAGGAGCACAGCTGGTTATTAGCAATAATTCAATAATTGACAATTATCAGAGATAATTATCAATTAGCAACCGTGGGGGGGAAGAGGGAGTTGCTTTGTCTAACCAAGACACTGCAGTCACTTCCGCAATTTAGTTTTCGCATGATATGACTTCCTCCCAATAGTCATGTGCGCCATCTAAACTCTCGTGCCACCATCTTGCCACTCACACACACAAACACACACATACGCACGCTCCCACCTTCGTGTTTTCACTATACATACCTGTTTATGTATGTTTGCTTAGGTAGAATTAGATTAGATTTCATTTAGGATGGTAATTTATTCATCAAAGCATCAGCTAAATTTGTTAACTCTGCTCTTGCTTAATAAACACTGTTATATCTTTAAAGAGAAGTCTTTTGTCATTATTATGTTTGTACATTGTGAAAAGTGGCTGATTGAGAGAGTCAGAGCTCAAACTCAAACCTTCTTCGTTCATCCGTGAATGCTGATATCCCTCAGATATTTAGCATTCTAGATGAACTCTTTTATGAGACCACCTTATTGTCTGGTTATTAGTCCTGGTTTCCTGGTGGTACCCTGTTATTATTAATTCATATTCAGAATTTTATTAATTGTAATAATTAATAATTATCTCTGATAATTATTAACTATTGCTAATAACCAGCTGTGCTCCTCACAGATCCAACAGTTGGTGCCCCGTGTGAGGCTCCCAATATATCAGTATTTATATATATGTATATATATGTGTATATATATATGTATTGTACACAGTTCACTAGCGGTTGTGTTAGCAGAGAGTTGTTAGCATTCCGCATGATAGTTGTTTAATCCTCTACTACATTACCCGGCTATTACTCACCAGCGGTGCTAAAGCCACCTCATTAGCATTCTACTGGGATAGGTTGTAGGGTAGAGTAGGTAAGTTAGACTAAATCCTTAGATCTGCTACTACCACTGTTATGCAACCTTCACAAACACATCTGACATATGGTCTTGGCAGTGCACCTCAAATCCAGTTATGACTAGGATTCACACATCACTTACAGGTACATTCAAAAACACACAGGCCGGACTGGACTCCCTCCTTCCCTTCCCACACCAGTCTGCACCGTTCCACTGGCTAACTCCAATCTCTTTCGGGAATGAGCCTATTAACCTAACCACCTTTCTGTCTTTTTCCCTTTTCTTTTCTTTTTATGATTTTGTGTTGTGTTATTGATGATAAACAAAGAGCAGCAACAGTATTTGTGTTGGTTAATACCTTGTGTACCTAGATGTAGTCAGAACACTGCCGAAACGTTGCCTCAGTAACTGCCAAAACAAGCCCCTGTGAACTCTGAACTCTGTGAACTGTATGGACTGTTTCAACTCTTTTTTATTTCAGGAATATACAGATTGTTCCCACCTTCCGAGTATCTCATAAATACATGGACTGTGTAACCCTCCAGTTACTTCCGACCTATAGGAACTGTTTTGCCCTTGGACTGTGGCCAGCAACCCACTCTTCAGACCAAAGGGGGGGAATGTTGGGCCTCATACTCCTTGTGCATGAGACAAAGGCAGGCCTGCATGCAGTCACAAAGCCTGATAACAAAGAAGGGTGCCCAGTGAAACAGAGGGAGTCCAAGTCAGACTCCATCTCCCAGCACGCTCTCCTCAGTTCGCACCTTGGTGTGAACTCTGCGGGAAGTCCCAAACTCTTGTCTCCCATTGGCAGAGACACACCGACACCACCAGGAGTCATGGCAACACAGCCGTGATGTCACCGTAGCTTCACACCTGCCCAAACAAATCGCACCAATGGGGAAAACAAACCAGAGTTTGATTTAACTGGACTAAAAAGTGCAGGTGTGAAAACACCCTTTAAGTGTCACATGTCACATGACAATGGAAAAACAAAGGTCTTGTATTGCGGGTTCCACATTGATCGGTGCAGTGTTTACCATTCCAGTACTTGGTTGCACAAAGCATATTGGAGAGAAAAATGTTGGTTTTTTTAGCAAACTTTTGATGTATTAGCTAAATATTAGTAGATATGGTTAATGGTGAAAGCCACTATTTTCTACCATCGCTACTGAATCTCTACATCCCCCTCAAGGTGGGTTTCCATCCACCTTTTTTTATGCGCTTTTTCAATTTGTGTATAAAAAAAAAGTGTGATTGGAAACGCTGGAAATTCGAAAAAAGTTGGAATATTGCATAAAAAGTTTTTGTGCTTGGATGAAGTGGTAAAGTTGACGTATCCATAAAAGTAAAATGCAACAAAGTGGAATAGAAACAGATTTAGTGAATTAAATGTCCCTGAAGCTTCTGCCCTGCTGGAGAAATGAAACACGGTGGCAGACATTTTTCACTGTCACGTTTTCCATCACTTCAGCTTTGACTGTCGCTCTATTAATGACGTCATTACTGCGTCAGCTTCTTCTTTTTGAGTTTTCCTGCACTCGATGAGAGAATCAGCGCCACCAGCTGTTAACTTTGATGCACTCAACCATTAATATTCGCAAAACAGTAGTGGATGGAAACGCACATTCATCTTCATTTTCGTTTATCAATTTCCTGAGATTTTAGTTAGAATACATTTGAATGGAAACCTGACTTCAGACTGCTCACCTTTGATCGTGTGCATCGTGTTTGTGGGTCTTTACGTAAATCACATTTATAAACCATTTGTTGCTTACCCATCTATCATCTTTGTGACCCCTAAAATAAAGTCTTAAGCATCACGTATTTGGAAAAACTACAAATACAAATTAAATTACAATATCAGATACCATATCAGTTATCAGTTATTATCAGTTGGGAAAAGGTGTAAACATATTAATATTCTATATACCACACAATATTACCTTAAAGCTCATAAGGAAAGGATAAGGCTGCGATTTTCTATATTTTTCTCCAAGTCAACAAATCTCCAAACCAACAATGAACTGATCTACTAACAAGTATTGTGTGTGTATCAAAGCCTGATATATCTTATTCCTCTGTGCCGTAGACCTCCACTGTTGTCCAAAAACTATTAAAAACACATCAGTGAGCCACACCGCTGCACTGGGTGACATGTTCCTTCATCATGAAGAGTTTGGTCACGTTAGTTTGTTTAGAAACGGCTCCAAAGACTAATAACAGTGATCATGTTTTCAGTCTCCAGAGAGTAGTTCTGTGTAAGGCAGACGCTACTGAGCATGTGCAGGAATGAGATTCTGTTTACAGCTTCACTAGCTTGTTGTGCTACATATCACAACCTCTTGCCTACTACTTTTCATATATATTCATAATATTACAAACTTTAATTGATAATTCAAAGACAACAAATGATAATTTTACATACCATGTAACATTTGTAAGAAAGCAATAATATTTTTGGCAAGACAGACAACACGCATGCACTTCATTCCAAGGGCGTTAAACAGTGACAGTTTGTCCTGCCCCTTGGTGTCTGATACTGACACACAGGACACTCTTTAGCATCTGTATGAGACACACCGGCTTTTAACTATCTCCAGTGTAAACCCATCTGTGCCATTATTAGATGCCATGAGACCAATGACGTCTATATAAGGTGACATTTCCTACTTAGGAGGAGGTGGGTTGGTGATGGCTAGAGAGTTACATGGCAAAAAGTGGACTTATAGAGTGGATAGCTTTACATGAATAAATAAATGCTTTGTCATGCATAAAGTCATGATAATTAATGCATCTTTATCACAAAGTGTTACCATGAAACTTATTTTTTGATACCTTACTCAGTTTTTATCATGAAAAATTACTCCAAGATTTGACCAGTTTTATGTTTCTCTTTGTCTTTTAACAGATGTAAACCAGATATCACTCAACAGGCTCCATCTAGTAGCAGCTGCCAGACTTTTAACTAATACCACCTTTAGCATCTCTACACTGGCCACTTATCTGTTTTCGGTTGTGGTTCCCAAAACTAGATTTCAGACTAGAGGGGATCAATGAACCAAATCATTATCTTTGTATCTGACTTTTTTGATTTGTATCTTCTGTCTGGCTCCCTGGTTTCTCTTTCTGTATTTGTTCTATATAAAACACTTTGTAACATTGGTTTAGAAAAGTGCTATAAAAATAAGCTTTATTATTATAAATAATAAATTAAAACGGGTGACAAGAAGAATTGCACATACTAATAGATTAATTTAAAAACTCCTTGCCTGCAGTAACGTTACAGCCCAGAACAAAGACTAACAGGCAGGCGTAGGTGTTGACCCTCATCCTGACACAGACTGAAATGATTCAATATGCAGAATAATGTTTGACACATTGCTTTGTGGGCTGATAACAGGAAACTTACACTTGTTCCTGAAAAAAGAAAACCTCCTTCTCAACGCCTCTCAGTGTCTTTTTATGGTGAAAGAATGCTAATGTTCCCTTTTATATATATATATATATATATATATATATATATATATATATATATATATACATATATATATTTTACAGTTGGTTACCTTCATGTTCAGTACTGAGTTAACTACAATACTTCAAAACTCTTTACACAGTTGACACAACAGCAGCAATTATGGAGCAAACTGGGACACATTTGCATTGTTTTCACACAGAAAGCATTCAGTGACTACAGCCTTCAAATGTCCTCAATACTTTTCTCATTCAAACACAAACAAGCAACAAAACTCTGTGGGTCTGTAACACATTTTACATGTTTACATCCTCACTTCCAAACTCTTCAGTTTATCTTCAAACACTAACATGTATTCATACGGACAGCAATCTGCCAAATCATAACCACAATGAAATACATCTATATTCAAACAAAAAACAAGATGTGCTGTCAGAAATAAAGCCCACTGAAAGCTTTCCTGCTGCATTTCTATGACAAGTCTGTCTTTAAATCTCCTTTTTGTTCTCCCCACATAGAAAAACCACAAGGGCATTCACGACGGTATACCAGAAAGGAAGTGTTACAATTAGCAATGTGGTTTATTTTATATGACTTGTTGGTGAACACATCGACAAATCTGTCCATTTTGGAAATATTGCCACAATGGCAACAGTTACCACAGGGGAAGTTGCCCACAGGTTTATGAAGCCAGGAAGTGATAAGCGGCTGTGGACCAGCTTGTCTTGTAAAGTGGGAGCCCATCTAGAGACAAAGGTGGGAGGTTCAGCAAACATTTTCTGCAGTTTGTAATATATTCCATTTGCATTTGATGCTGTTGCGGATCTGAGTAGACTGTTTGCTGTAAGTCGAAACATTTAATATGATGAGTCCGGACAGTAGGTTGTTTTCTTACTTTCTGGGTCATAACTCTTCATGTTTAGAGTGTGTTCTATATAAGGATGTAGAGACAGAGAGAAGAAAGGACATTATACATCAGTAAATGGTGAATTCAACAGAATATATGTTGAATAAAAATCTTCTTTTTGTGATCCAGGTGTTTAGAAGACTCTCTGAGGATTCTGGAAATGCATTCAGAATTGAGTGTTGTCAAACCCCCATCTGAAGTTTGCCTCGTATTTATTCTTCACAAAAGGCTGCGCTTGTCTCTGTGACTCGAATGAAATGCAACACATGAGAGGCACAGACTGGGGCTAGGTTTCAGTTGTCAAAAACAAATTATAAATAAAGAAATAGTAAATGTGGATATCGAAAGCATCATAACTGTAAAAAAAAAAACAGAGTTTCATTTTCAGTATCAGTTCCTGAATGATATGAAAAAAGGAAAAGAAGTGCTGTGAACCAGCAAAAATTGAAACAGGATAGACCTCTGGTGTACTGTACAAGTGTTTATTCATAAATCAACATGAAAAACAGTTCAACTCAAACAAAGCAACAAAGGACACGAAAGCATTTTGTTTTCTGGTACTTTTTTGAACTTTTTTTTTTTTTTTTTACAACAAAACATCTATTAAAAATAAATATTCAAAGGCTTTCATTCTAAAGGATTGCAGGAATGCAATAAAATAGAATATAGTCCCATTGAAACAGTTTTAATCTTCACCTACAAAACTGAGGAATAAGCATTTTTTCTTTCCATATTTTGCAACAAACAAATCTTTCAGAAGTATATTATTACCTGACAGAAGCTAAATGTTTATGTAAAACTGTACAGGTATTGGTCATTGTTCTCAAGCACTTTGGGTTTCTTCAGTAAGGAATATGTCGGGTCATTCAGCTGTGGTGTACCTGTGTATTGAGATGAAGAATTACAAACAGGCAACAGAATTCATGACGGGGAAAATTACTACCATCTGCTTCCTATCAGATACATCTGTCCAATTACTGTTAAGACAAAGATCAGAAAAAAGAAAAACTGAAAAATGTAAAGAAAAGCTGTGAAGGCCAAACCAAAAATAAGAAACTCAAACCAAAATACAGTCAGCACAGGCCTGCCGAGGCTGTTATTTTGGATGCAAATCAAATTTCTTTCACATTCTAGCTCTATGTCAGATTTTGGAGACATAATAATTTTGGGTTGCTGTTATTGTTTTTTTGAGTTTTTATCAAGCGGCAACCTCTGGGGCTGAAAAATGAAGCCAATGTGGAAGTGCCAAAAACTGCAGTTCCCTGAACGGCCACTTGAGGCTCCAAAAGCGATTCAATCCCCATAGACCCCCATGTTAAAATGCCCAACTTTACAGCAGAAATAAACATGTTTACAGCCTGGTGCAAAAAATGGTTTTGCTCTCTGTAGCTAATTTCCCCTTTAATGACAACTGCACAGGGGGTAATTTCTTTTATAACTCACCCGTTTAAATCTTATTAAGCTGTAAAGTTATGCATAGTGAAGGACATGGCTGCTTTGAGTGACAGGTCCGCCAGCCACTAGGTGGCTTGTTTCAGCCATTTGGCCCGCCTCTTTGTCCATTTTTGATTGGCTGGGAGTTAGGCAGAGTCACGCACTGCCAAGATGGCGACGGCCGGAGCGGCTCACTTTGAGCCTCAAAACTGCTCTTCAGAAACCAACAGGTGACATCATGGTAACTACGTCCATATTTTTATACAGTCTATGGTTTTTATTAACAGATAGAATTTATTCCATACAATATTACTTTTTACACTTGTGTTTCATGGTGCTTTGATTGTTAAAAACTTCCTTATATACAAGGTAACATATTAATATCATCCAACCCAAAATGAAGAACCAATGATTTACCTGTTTTATTACCATCAGGCAAAGGGTCGGTAATCATGGAATACGGTGACTCAGTTAGATATGTGTCTGTAAGAAGAAACAAAAGATAATTAATCTATGAAACGTCTAACCAGAAATATATCTCAAGAATCTTTGATTCAACTGTAAAACTGTAAATGTTGATGACAGTTCAGGCTTTACCGATCTTGTTTCCCATTGGTGGAAGATCAGGGATGGTGCAATATGTGGGTTCATTTTGGTTTGATCCACCTATTAAAACATTTACCAACAAACATTTATTATAAAGAACTAACTGACCTTTTACGCCACAGGTATTAATACTTTATTCCAACTTTTGAGCGGGCTGTCAACATCAGTGACCAATCAGTTGATGACCCAATGAAAAGGCATTTTCAAGTAAAGGCCTTTGCACTTCATGTCCAAATTTTTCCAATGTGCTTTTGAACACATTCTCTGACAAATGTGTGATGAAAGCAGAACCTTTGTGCACTAAGTATGCTGCATTTTTTAACAAAATTATGATTCTGCAGCTATGCTAGCAGCTCTGTGAAGCTGTACTTTGAGCTAACGTCAACATGCTGACCTGCTCACAAGGTTGACATGCTGATTTGGTGTGTTAGCATGCTAAAATTAGCTAATTAGCACAATGTGCAGCTGAGGTTGATGGGAATGTTGGGAGTTTTTCAAGAATGTGGTCATCAAGTCTTGGACAAATTGAAGTTTTTGCACTCATGATGTTGCTAGACAAGAAGTCTGGCAAACCATCCAATAGATGTTCCAGTCAAAAATTATAACCTGATGGTGGCACTAGACAAAAAGTGAGAAGATCATCAAACTCAGACTTCATCCTCTGGAAAACATGAATGTCTGTTCCAACTTTGATGGCGATCCATCCAGAAGTTTATGAGATATTTCAGTCTGAATCAAAGTGACAAACAATCGCTTGAAAGACCAACATGGCCATCCCCTGAAGCCATGCTGCAGAAAATTCCTAACTCAACAAGCACATCCAGACTGCAGGAGATCCAGCTGTTAGCTACTGAGAAAATAATAAAGGTCATTGCACTTATCAAAGGAAAATATATCTAAATGTTATGTCATAATTATGACATCCGTAACGCGACTCAGCATCTCATACGAGATCAGTACGTCATAATTACAAGAAAACCGTCTTTGAACTGTTCGCTGCATTTTCATTCAGCTCAACAACAAAACACAGCCGTTAGCATTTTGGCTAAAACTCTGTACGCTGCTTCTTAACTGATTCAACCACCACAATAACCTGCAACAGTTCCTGTAGCTACACAGATTAGATAAGCCACATCTCTTAGTTATGAGAGCAGTATTTCGTAATTACAAGAGAAAGATCTCACAATTACAAGTTGATGAGTCACAGTTATGAGATAAGTCCACCATTTTTCTTCCTTGATGAATGCAGGACAGTTCTGTACAAGTGTTTGATCATTTACCTGAGAAAGGTATGTTTGATCATTTACCTGAGAAAGTCTCCAGGCAGTATTCAGCTGATGGTCCACCAGAGCTTTCCACACCTGCCAGAAAAGAAATGAAAAGAAGATCACTAAATTTGATGTTTAAGGTACAGTAGTATCTTCTTGCTTGTTTTGTAAAACAGTAAAACAGAAATGCATTTTGTGTATGAAGATATAAAATAATGGAAAATAATGTTCAAATAGATGATAAAACATCTTAATTTTGGTTTAAGTGACATAAAACAGCCTCAGAGATATGACTACTTGTTATGGCTCCTATCTTTATTTGGATTACAGTAAGAAACTGAGTTGCACCTCAGGAAACAGATAAGAAATATGTTTATTGTGCAGCAGATGAATTATTTTTTTTAGTCAGATGGTGAGAAGAGTCTTTGAGAAGCTTTTGAGAAGCTGTGGAAGTTTATAATGATATATACTGTATGAACTGTGTCTTATAATGCTACAAGTTCCCCTCTGAAGACTACAAGCAGTTACAGTTGAATGACTTCAGTGTCACTATAGTGACAGTGCATGAATGCAGGCACAGTAAGCACAGCATAGGATTTAATTTTAGATCAGTCTCAATCATAATAGAAAGAGGAAGTTGTCATTTTAAAAAGAAACACTTCTCATTACTCACGCTTTGTAGGGTTCAACCCTTCATCTCGTATCTCGTCATAGATGTGGTGTCTTTCTTTAGTCCCACAGAAAGGAAAACAAATTAGTGAATAACTTAATTATTGCTGAATTATCACTGATTATCTGCTTTAAACTCTGATGACAAACAGGCTGACTTTGATACCATTAGTTTTAATTTTTATGGAGTAATCAGTGAATTTCATCTGTGTATTGAAGTGAAGGGCAACCGGGAAAAAATGTTCTGAGATTAAATCAAAAGTCTAAAATTAAAGTCAAAATTCTGACATGAAAGCTGATTATTTAATCTATAAAATTCTGAACATTTTCTAAGAGAGACATGAAATAAGATATACATTTAAAATGTAAAAAGTAAATAAACTGTACTATGAGTGAGGTATAAGTAAATGTTAAGTAATTATCATTTTGCATGTTGTGATAAAAACACTGTATATCTGTTAAAAAAAAGGTATAATTCATGTTAATGTGCTGCAATCATATATCCTGTAAGAATGCCTTTTGTTTATTGTTAAATTATGAACATTTAATTTACGAGCACATCTTTCTTGTCTTCATCAAAATTTAGTGTGATTGTAAATTTCCAGGTCAGACTTCATTTACCTCGTCTTTTATACCTCCGAGCACAGTAGACGGTGATGATAATGAGGAGGACGAGGAGGAAGGAAAGAACTATCCCCACCACCAAAATAAGAGATGGCTTCTGATCTTTAGGAGCAAGTGAGAAGCAAAGTAAAAGTTCAACACAAACATCCCGACTTGATACGTGTTATATACAGTACAGCAGCCGGCTGCAAGAGCTAATCAAAAATCCATCACTAAGTTTGTGTGTGAAGTTCTTCTACTAACTACTAACTAGTTTCAGTTTTTAGTAAATCAGGTTGCACCATTAACTGTTAGAAATGTTTTATCTAGTGAACATTTAATGTGTAAATCGATAGCAAGGAAACATCTGTAGTGCCATCTAATAGCTGTGAAGTGTGAGGGGCCGCTGGTTCCACAAGTGTTTATTTTATTTAACCATCCAAGCGGTAGAAGTGCTCAGTGTAACATTGTCTGTGAGAAAAATGAACAGAATTTTTACCTCCGGAACCAGGAACGCCAAAAATATCTCCTCTAATTTTGCAACTCTATGAGAAACAGCCAACTATGTAAACAGGAAGTGACTATAGCATCATGAGCTGTAACATAACTTCCAACAATAACAGTTTTAGGAGCCAAAAGATAAAATAAACTGAACTGTGAATCCTTTTTCAATGTAGGTGTGACACAACAAAAACCACCTGAATGTTGAGCATGTTGTGTGCTCGACTTCCAACATTGAAACTGTAGTTTCACTTGAACAGTGTTAAAACTTTCCCAGGCTCTTATATGTGTATCTGTTTGTTTAATTACTGCATTTAAAGTGTTTTCTGCTTTTTGTTCTTCTTTGAGTTCTTGTCTCTGGGCTCTCAGATCAATAAAAGCTTTTAATCAGTTTAACAATTCGACATTTAGATCTGTTTCATTTTACTCATTTTCTTTTCAGGTTTCTTTATGTGACTTATTTATTGCAGTCATACCTGTGTTTGCAGCTGCTGGTGATGTTGTAGAAGTTGTTGTAGGTGATGTTGGTTCTTCATTATCATCTGTGCAGAATAGAGAAAATATATATTACAGGGCAGAAAATGTACTTTACTACAGCTAACTGTTTACAGAATGTCACAAAATGATTCAGTTTTTGAAAAAGTAACAACACTACTTTAATATTTGTGCTGAGTCAGCAACAGTTCAAGTTCTCACAACAAAATCCACCTGAATGTTGAGCATGTTGTGTGCTCGACTTCCAACATTGAAACTGTAGTTTCACTTGAACACAGTGTTAAAACTTTCCCAGGTTCTTATATCTCTGCTACTACTAGTTTACTAGTTTTAATAAATCAGGTTGCACCATTAACTGTTAGAAATGTTTTATCTAGTGAACATTTAATGTGTAAATCGATAGCAAGGAAACATCTGTAGTACCATCTAATAGCTGTGAAGTATGAGGGGCCGCTGGTTCCACAAGTGTTTTTCCGGTTTTCAAAATTTTCTTTAACGATCTCCTCGATGTTACTGAACATAGAAACTCAGGACTCTCCTGGATAAATGAATGATCCTACAGGTTTATATTCTGACCAGCAGTTTACAGTATTTACACTTAGTTTCTCAGAAATCATGTTTTGTCTGTGATTTTGGTGGACGGCTAAGAATACTACAATACCCATGAGCCTCAGCTGCTGTTGCTATGGAGAAGAAGCCTTTGGCTCTGTGGATTGTAAAATCAATTTTGTCAACACTGTAATCTTTGGCTTCTGCCTGCTGTTAGCAGTGCACATGAGTGGATTTTAAGCTCAGTGATTGGCTGTTTCTTGCAGAAATGCACTTTGGGAGTCGTAGTTAATTTCTACCTTGAAATGTTTATGTACACAGTCAACTTTTTATCTTTAATTGTTCATCTTTTTTTCTGATAATTTAACCATCCAAGCGGTAGAAGTGCTCAGTGTAACATTGTCCGTGAGAAAAATGAACAGAATTTTTACCTCCGGAACCAGGAACGCCAAAAATATCTCCTCTAATTTTGCAACTCTATGAGAAACAGCCAACTATGTAAACAGGAAGTGACTATAGCATCACGAGCTGTAACATAACTTCCAACAATAACAGCTTTAGGAGCCAAAAGATAAAATAAACTGAACTGTGAATCCTTTTTCAATGTAGGTGTGACATAATGAAAACCACCTGAATGTTGAGCATGTTGTGTGCTCGACTTCCTAAATTGAAACTATAGTTTCACTTGAACACAGTGTTAAAACTTTCCCAGGCTCTTATATCTGTATCTGTTTGTTTAATTACTGCATTTAAAGTGTTTTCTGTTGTTTTGTTCTTCTTTGAGTTCTTGTCTCTTGGCTCTCAGATCAATAAAAGCTTTTAATCAGTTTAACAATTCAACATTTAGAACTGTTTCATTTTACTCATTTTCTTTTCAGGTTTCTTTATGTGACTTATTTATTACAGTCATACCTGTGTTTGCAGCTGGTGGTGATGTTGTAGAAGTTGTTGTAGGTGATGTTGGTTTTTTTTTATCTTCTGTGCAGAACAGAGAAAATATATATTACAGGGCAGAAAATGTATTTTACTACAGCTAACTGTTTACAGAATGTCACAAAATGATTCAGTTTTTGAAAAAATAACAACACTACTTTAATATTTGTGCTGAGTCAGCAACAGTTCAAGTTCTCACAACAAAATCCACCTGAATGTTGAGCATGTTGTGTGCTCGACTTCCTACATTGAAACTATAGTTTCACTTGAACACAGTGTTAAAACTTTCCCAGGCTCTTATATCTGTATCTGTTTGTTTAATTACTGCATTTAAAGTGTTTTCTGTTGTTTTGTTCATTTAGATCGATCACCTTTAATCATTTTAATTTAACATTTAGATCTGTTTTATCTTACTCCCTTTCTTCTTTTTGTTTCCGGGTTTCTTGGTGTGACTTCGTTTCTTTGGTGCAGTTGTAGTTGAAGTTGTTGTTGTTGGTGTAGTTATAGTTGAGGTTGTCGGTGGTGATGTCCTGTTTTCTTCTGTGTGAGATGGAGGAAATAGATACAACAGGGCAGCAAAATGCATTTTACCACAGAAAGTTATGAAATCATTCATCAATATTGAAACAGGAAATAGGTGATGGCCAGTTTTGTGGTGAGTTATCAAGCAGAGCAAATGTTCTCATGACTTAAAGCACTTGAATGTTGAGGATATTGTTTCTGTTTAATTTGAAGCAGCATTAAAGTTTCTCTCTTATGTGAACTGATCATATTTGTTATTGTTCAGCCTTGTGTGTCGTTATATTTCTGCATATAACTCTCTGTAACACCAGGCTAGCTGTTTCCTTCTGTTTCCAGTCTTTATGCTAAGCTAAGCTAACCGGCTGCTGGCTGTAGCTTCATGTTTAATGGACAGATATGAATGTGGTATCGATCTAAGTGGTGGTACCAGTTTTTCCTTTCATTTGTCACCCGTCTGTATTTTACATGTACAGAATATACTTTGCCTGTAATAAGTTTTCACCTCTCTTGGAATTTTACATGTCTTTTCACACCCATCAATAGAAAATACTCTTATGTGTCAAAGTAGAAACAGATCTCTACAAAGTGATCTAAATTAATTACAAATATAAATACATCATCTGTTTTATTTGTAAAATATAGATCTGGAAAGACACTTGTAACTATCACATTCAAATAAATGTAGTGGAGTAAAAAGTACAATATTCTCCTCTGAGATCTAGCGGACAGGAAGAAGAAAGTAACATCAAATGGTTCCTAAAAACTGTATTTAAGTAAATGTACTTAGTTACATTCCACCACTGGTTGATCTTCTCTTCTAACTCTCAGTAAGAAAGTTAAACATGTTAATAAATTTACCAAAATGTCAGATTATTCCTTTAAATAACTTCTTCTCTGTGCTTTACCTGCCTTCATATTTTTGTGTGTGTCTTTGAGTTCTTGTGTCTCACCTCTCTCAGACTGATCACCTTTGGTCACATTTAGATACGCAGCTGGTTTTCCATCACAGTAGTACAGTCCAGAGTCACCGGGCTGCACGTCTGGTATATTCAGATACTTGTCAACAGCTGAAACATGAGGCCTGATTTGTTGTTGTTTTCCATCAATCTCTCTGGTCCATGTTGGAACATGTGACCCTCCAACATCAGGACATGTCAGATTGACGTTGGACTTCTCTGCAATACTGACTGTTGTTGTTCCTGTGAGCAACAAACATTAAGTTAGTAAAAACCAAGATTCATGTTTTATAACATGCCATCATAAACACATGTATTCATGATAAAGTCAGTGACACATGGAAGAGTTTTGTTCCAAAACAAGATTTTCTTTGATAAACTAACTTCTGTTTCTACACAAAGTGGAGAATTGTTACAGTCACTAAAAGTTCTCTGTCTGTATTGATACCTAACTTAAAGCTGCACTAGTATATTGGCCGACAGTGTTGAGCACATTACACATTACAGTAATATTACTTTTTCAGAGTAGTGTAAGGGATTACAATTTGAAATTCGATAGTTATATTACAGTTACTGATCCCATTAACCTTCTAATCCTTTTACACTTGGTGGTCGGCGTGCTCGCTGCCTCACTGGGATTAATGGAGGGCTGATATCAGTGTGGTCTCTGTGTTCAGCTGACAGACGCTGTGGAGGAGACGTGTTTCTACATGTGTTAAATACAAAAGATGCAGCATGTGTCTGTTGAGGATTTTGAGCTGTTTAAAGGAAATAAAAGTAAAGTGATGAGTAATGTAACACGTTACTTTTGCTGCTGAGTAATAAGTAAAGTAATGTCATTACTTTTATATGAGTAATATATAATCAGTAATTAATTAGTATTTTCAAGTACTTTGTCCAACACTGTTGGCTGATATCAGCTTATCAGACTATTTGTGTCGGCCACTAATTAACAGAAACATCAGTACAGAAATATGACAGATAAATAAAGGTTTGAGGTCATTTAGAAACAGTTTCTGCACTGATGAGTTTATTTTTATACTCTATGAGTCTTCAGCAGTCTGAGTTAGTCATATCAAGTGGATATCTGACACATTTACAGTCTTTTTAGCATCAAATTCCCTCTTTGTGTTTCCTCGGACAGTGTTTCCCTGTTGAGCTGCAGGTGGAAGTATAGTAACAAAAAGAGGAACTTTGGCACTAAAAAGACTGTAATGTTGAAAGATATCTACTTGATTTGACTCATTTGGACGCTGAAGCTTCATATTAGCTTCAGATAAACTTTGAAATACATTTTTGCACAGAAGGAGGACTGTGGATTTTGTCCCCCATCACTTCCATTGTAAGGTCATTATGAAGGGATCTTCTAATGGTCAGTATGAACAGGAGGAATGATTACAACAAGAAAAACAGCTTTAATGTTCATTTGGGCTCCTGACTGCTGGTTATAAGTTCCTAAATGAGGTTTTAGAGAAAAGGACTTAATTCAGGTGTTTGTTTCCTGTGTGACTCTACATGAACAAGACGACCTGTTCCTTTAAAAGGAAAAGAACAATAGAAATGACGTATTAGAGAACTTTAAAAAGATATTTTTCTTCACTGACCATAAAAAGCTGTTTATTAATTTACCACAAACAAAGTAAAGCACATCACATAAAAAATCAAATAAAATGACGAACGTATAAAAATACACAGAAATATTTAAGTTACTACAGTAACAAGAAGTTAATGTTATAAATTAATTGGGCCTCTATTCTTAACAGTCAGTGTGAAATTAAAACCTGGTTTTGAGTTATGAAAGTAATAAGTAATGATGATGTTGTTTCTTACAATATATTTGTTATTGAAGTTAAAACCACATTTACCTTTGAAATGCATCATTTCATTAATATGTCAATGTACGTATTTAATCACAGTTTAGAAAATGAAAAGTGAAGCACAGAGACGAGACTTTGAAACAGGAAAAAACAGGAAGCAGAACAACTTTGACAGAGTTTGATGTTACCTGATGGGATCACCGTCAGTTCCACAGCTGATTCATTATTACACAAGTATTTTCCAGAGTCTGAGACAGCAACTCTAGAGATGTGCAGTGACTTATCTACTGCTGAACTGTATCGTTTGTGGGGGTCATTGAATCTTTGGTCTCTGTCACCATCAACTATAAATATGTCAACTGTGTTTCCATTAATCTCTCTGCTCCACGTCACTTTACCCTCCACAGAGTGAGAACAACGCAGAGAGACTTGTTGCTCCTCTTTGACTATTTGATGGATTATTTCTGCAAAAGAAACACAGTTTACAAGAACTAAACATCCATTTTCAGAATGTCAACATTTCTAATATTGCAAAGAACTGAAAAGTTGTTTTCCATCAGAGTCAGAATCACATTTAACTGTCGAGTGCAAACTGCTAATCATGAAAAACATGAAGACCTTAAAGCATTACTGCACTTCACTTTTAACTTCTGACTTTACATCATTCACACCATCAGCTAATGTGTATATTGTTATATACAGTCACAATGCTGCATCCCTACATGTGGTTTTGTGTGCGTGCACGTTTGTGCACCACAGTCTTTTGTCACTGTGTGAGTTTGTGGATATTTCAGATCATATATGTAGATTTTAAACACTTGTTTGTACCTTCATGTTAATAGTAATTATCTCTTTTCACCTTCATATTACTATTCATTCTCTTTTTACTATCAGTATTAGTATTTGTTCATATGTTTATTTATATGGTTGTAGTGTATGTTATATATAATATAATATGTATGTATAGAGTATATATATATATAATATAATACTTATACTTTTGATGTCCTTTTCATCTTTATTACTATTTTTTATCTTTAATCTTAGCAGCTATAAGCTAATCTAGGAGGGCCTAAACTGCATTTCACTGCACATTGTATTGTTTGTTTTGTGTACGTGACCAATAAACAACTTTGAACTTGATTTATTCAAATACATGAATATGACAATGAACCTGAACGTGTTTCAACAAACCACTAAAATCTCTATAAAATACTTTATACATCAGCTAAATTCACTGTATGGAGAAACTGACCTTTACCTTCAGACTACGATATGAACAATATGTAAAATACTGGAAACAATGGACAACATACTTTATATGTGCCTATAAGATGTATCATGCTGCACTCTTTTAACCTGAAAACACCAGTAAAAATAAAGAGTTGCACCACATTCATCACTCACTCTATGACATGAACAAACATGAACATTATTATTAAAGCTGATGAAAAAGAGTAAAGTTCTTACCTGCTGTCACATTACAGCCCAGAACTAAAGCTAACAGGCAGCTGCAGATGTTCATCCTCATCCTCCAACAGACTGAACCACAATGAACAGAGACAGTTTCTATCTGAGAGAAGAACAGGAACTCAGTGTATACGTGTGTTCATCTGACTTTAAAGGCTGCACCCTCACTTCTTCATGTCTTTCTTTTTCTTTCTTTGTGGTTAATGAACACTGATGAGGAAACTCTAGTGTGAACAGTGTGATCATGTTTCACACGGACAGTTCCAGGACATGAAAGTAACTCAAATGACTTTATTACATATTAGTTATTATTGTTTTTAAACTGAGACTGAGAGACTTTAAAGTTTTACTCGCTGATATTTTTTAGTTTTTTGTTTTAATGTGTGTGTGTGTGTGTGTGTGTGTGTGATGGTTGTTTTGTGTGAATGAACTGTCTTCTTGTGATCTTGTATGTATGTAATTTGTTCTCAGGTCTCTTGCTGAAGAGATTTTGGTCTCAATGTGATTTCCTGAACAGATAAAGATGAACTAACTAACAAATTAGATTCACAGATCTCTTAATAAAATTTCTGGGTGAACACAGTCCGAGACAGATGCAGCTGAACTTTCCAGCCAGATATCTAACCACACAGAGACCACTCAAGCACAGAAGCTGTTCAGCAGCAACCATATATCTTGATTTAGAGGAAACATGACGTGCTTCCTGCATGACAAACCTCTCAGTGAGGGGACATTTTTTCTAATCTCAAGAACTTTAATCTGATCTGGTGTCATAACAGAGAAGCTGTGACACTGATGCAGGCGGTCGGGTCACTAATGTTAAATACAGACACACTGATGGTGTTTTCACAATATCACAGAAAAACTGCTTTTGTGTTCATCTTCATCATTGTGTTTGTGGTTTGTTGCGACGGCTCTGCGCATGTGCACCAAAAGATTAAATGTGTTGAACTTTGACCCCAGTTGAACTAACCTTTGTAGATACTGTTGACCACTGCTTGAACTGAAAGATGGACTCAAGACAAATTACTTTTGTTTTTGAATTTCCAGAACTGGACAATAACAAACCCGACCTCATATCAAGACCAGACAAAAAATATATTTGCTTGGTGAAATATCATCAAGCAGATGTTGCCTTGTTTGGGACTGTCTCATCCACTGTGTGGGAGACAAAGAGCTCAATCAAATTATCCAATATCCTTATTTTCAACAATCATTGCTTTGCACCTGCTGTCAGCAGCAGCAAAAGACTTAACAAAAGACTTAACTCTGATCCAGGAAACAAGGTGGTTCAATAGAGTTAAAAGGAAATCACACATAGAACATGAAGCAGAAATGACTTCTACATAAGTTTATTAATAATTGGTGCACAAAGATAGAAACAGGTAAGGATGCGGAACTCTATTCTTTGGTGTGTAGTGCAGAGTTGGGTGGAGAGTATGTGTGAAGTTTGACATCATGCAAAGGAAATACAAACAATGATCAAAGCTTCAAGCAGCGTTGAACGTGCCCTCGTGCCTCTGCACACGTTGGGCTGTGGTGCAATTGAAGGGCTTCTGTCACGGGCATGTAGATGTATTCAGATCCGGGCTGTTTTCAGACAGTGCAAGAAGGAGATAAACATCACTTCCTTTGTCCACTATTTTGCCTGCTGCTGGGGCTGCGTTGCTGCAATTTCGTAGGGGGCGCTATTCAGCCAGTTTACATCACTGATGGAATATTGTCATGTAGACGTGTTCAGGCCGGGACTCTTATCAAACATGTAAAGTTTGATGCAGACTGGAGTATTTACAATAAAGTTATAGCAACTTCCTCTGTCATGGCGGAACATCAAATCTCAACAGTGTGAGAATTTTCTGAAAAGTGAGACATGTCTGTCTTGTTCACACCTGTGTAAGTTTTGGGCCCATTCACTTGAATTTCAATTAGTATATTGAAAACTCTAGAAAAGTAAAGACTTTTAACCCACATGACCTGGTTAAAGTTTGATTGACATATGTACTGTCAGGTATGTAGAGACAATAAGTAACTGCAGCTGGACACAGAAAAATACTCATATATTTGAATGGAGAGTGTGAGCGAACCGCTCGGTGCTTGGGCCCTAATAAAGGAAAAACTGCAGTACAGAGCTACAAATTTTAGTTTTCATGGTATTTTTCTACAGCACTTTATCACTAAACTGTCACCCTCCATTTTTTCCCTTCCCCTCATAGGTCATCCCCACTACTGGATTATACATATAATAATACATAATTACATAATTATAAGACTTATATTGTAAAATAAATGATAATAACACCAAACTTCATACAAGGTTTGTATATAATCTACTGTATGTATATAGGCCTTTCTGCTGTATCCTACAAAAATGAGCTGCATTCAACCCCCACACCAGTGGCAGCTGGTGACTCAGAAAATTGGGGAGTACAGGAGGAAAACCAACATACCACATCAAACTATATCATTGTCCCCCACCTGATGAAATCGGAGGGGTGGGGGGCAATTTTATATGCCAATAAAAAAATTTGCTTTTAAAAACAAAACCCCCTGACTGGTGTAACGGCTGCTTCTTTAAAGACATTTAGCATATACATATTGTTTCTAAACAAAGAAGAGCTCATTTTAGCCATGCAGTGGTTCAGATGTATGATTTTACCAACAAAGTCAAATTCAAATTTATAGTATTGTTCTATTGTGACAACAGATTTATGTTCTCATCAAAATCAGACAAGATATCACATGATTTACACGTGTTTCCTATGTATTTTCTTAGTGTACAGAAATATATAAAGTACCACAAAGCATATAATGTGATACAGGAACAGATCAGTGCTGAATACTAGAAAGACTGAACACTAAAAACATTCACAGATCTAAAAGTGTAGGTTCACATCAGAAAGTATTAATGCATGTATCAAATACATGACTTACACACTCTCATCTATGTGCACGACATACAAAATATAGTCTACAAAGCTGACATGTTAACACTGGGGATGCAACGGATCACAAAACTCACGGTTCGGATCGTATCACGGATTCGAGTCAAACAAATAAAACTTTGTTTTCCATCTATTCTGTAACACACTTACAGCAAGAAACAGTAATGAACTTTTGTCCATGGTCTTCAATGAAAACATTCAAGACAAACAACATTTAAGATGTCCAATGTTTAAATAAACTAAAATAAAATATATAAAATATTCAATGCTCAATTATTGCAATATGAAGCATGATACCTTCCTATTTTAAACATGGTAGTGAATGAAACAGCCTCTGTCCACATCATCAAAACTTGATGATAACTTAGAAACATGAACACACGTCTTGTCCTGCAGCTTGTTGAATGAGCCACCAAACAAACATTCACCGCTAACGTCAGTTAGCAGCTAGATGCTAATTAGCTGCTCAGCTGCAGCACATCAAACAGCGTGTAAACATACCTACAGATGTCACTTCGGACCCATTAGATGCTGGTTTGATCGTTGCCCTTCAAAATCCCTGTTAGCAACACGCTGTCTGCCCATGACTTGTACTTACAGCAGTTTGTTTATTTTGTCTTAAATGAGCCATTAAATTTTGCAATTAATCTGCAGTTCATATACCTGCCGAACTGTGGGGGGCGATCCGTATGAATCTATATTGTATCATATTCTACTTACTTTAAGCTTATTACTCAATATACGGCTCAGCTTAAAAACGAACTAAAGAAAGAAACTATCAGAAGCAGCAGCCAGACCTCCTGCACACTAATCATATAACATCAACAGGTGACTGAACAACCACTCAATTAAAAAAAGGATCAATTCCACATGAATGAGTGAGTCCAGACAGCTCACTGTAACTTCAACAAGCAAAGTACCCACAACACATTATATATATATCTCTGCTGCATCCTTGTTAAGGAGATAAATTCACACAACAGCCACACAGAGAGACATTTAACCATCAGAGATAAAATTAGCGACCAAAGAGACAAAGAGAGAGAGAGAAGCTGTATCTGACTCATGTTATCTGATGTCTTCTTCTTTATTCAGTCTCTTTATCCTGTATTTTTAAATCATCAAGTAGCCATATTACAACTAAATATGAAAACTGAATATACTTTTAAAAGAATTACAATTATTATTGTAGTGATGTTGGCTTACTGTTACTTTGCATTTACGCATGCAGCAGGGGAAGAAAATATGTAGCCGCAATGTCATGACAGCTTATATATGGACATTTCAGTATTTAGAAATAAAGCAACTTGCTGCAAACCTTTAAAATGACTTGTATGTGTCATTTTTGCATTTCTGAAACTTTTTTTTGCCTTTGACAGACACCTGTCAACTCTGGCTAGCTAACATATTACACATATTCCAGTGAGAAGCAGCAGCTAGTAGCAATCGTAACGCTAACACAGGCTACACAAAGTTAGCTCTACAGGTAGTGACAAATAAACTGAGTGTGTCCCAAACCATCAACCAGCACGACTGGTTAAAAACACAGACGCAACCCTCATACAAATAACGTTAGCATGAAAATAACAAAGTGTCATTAGCTTGAAAACAATAAAGAACCGTTAGCATATAAATCCATCTGTTTGACTGGTATTTGTTATGTTGGCGTGAGAACAATAAAGTCTTGTTAGTTTGAAAACAAAAAAAGGAACGTTAGCATGAAAACAATTAAAAACATGAAAATTGAATAAGTGAATGAACTGTGTGATATAAATAAACCTACATTTCTTTGTCTAATAGAAACAAGGTTTGGGTTGCCAGTATTTATGTGAAAAATTCCCTTTGCTGGTGTTTATCATTTATTTATTCGGTAATAATGCAATTATAAATGTTTAATGTGTTATTAATAAATACTGCACTAATCCATCATGTCTGTGGTTATAAATATCATCGAATCATTATTAAAGTGTTTTTTATATTGATATATCAAGTCCAGAAGGCCCAACGTGATGAATACAAAAAGAGCTAAAAAGAAAAAGTCAGCGCACACAGTCTCCAAAATCACAAAACACCTTTCATTTATATTAAGTTTGGCAGCTTTCAGTTCGCAACATGTTTTTTTATCTACCGCAGATTGACATGAGAATTAAAACACAATGTTTACTTCATTATCTTTGGCATATTACTCTGTTATATTATATGCCCTTTGTCGTCAAAGTACATAATTGTATTACCTGTATTACCCTGTAGTTCACAAGATATTACCCTCTTATTCCCTTGTTATTCCTGAGCTGGGTTTTCCCTCAACTCTTCACTCAGCCACTGACTTTATCCTGAATGCATGACAGCAGATAATAATGAATTATAAGACATGAATCTTGTTTTTCACTCTGCACATCTTTGTACTTGACGACTGATGAGGTTGTGATTATGTTCACTTATCTTCCAGATGCTCCTTTCTTGTGACCGGTGTTTCTTCATATAATAAATGCAATCCTCTTCTCATCATCATCATCGTCAGCACTGCCTTCAACACCTGGAGGACAACTGTCTGAAGTTTAAAATGACATGTCTATAAATGCTGTATATAACGTGAAAATGCATTAGAATTATTGATTTTTTGTTATTTATAATAGATCAACATTTTGGGAAACACATCCAATTATTCCCTTTCTTTCCGAGTGATTTGAGAAGCCTTCATCTGCCAGTTTGTTATATAAAAAAGATGTATGAATAATATAAAATGTATTAAAATGCGTCTGAATTACATTCAATACTTGTGGAAAACACCTCAGTAATTGTGCAAACTTTCAGTAAGTCTGAGTCATGATCACTGAGCCATTAAAGCCATTTAAATATGTTTGTGTAGCAGTAGTGTAGTTGATGGCATTTCCTCTATGGGTGATGCTACAGCTACATGACAGATTGCACAATTCATCCTTGTACAAACTGAGCTCTAATATTCCTGGACAGAAGTGAACTTTTCTCCAAACAATCATCAGTCACCATCAGCTGCTCAGCATTATTTTCTTTCACTTTGTGCATTTTGATGCAGATCTGGAAATTTCTGAATACAGTAGAATAAATTCAGAGGATCGTGCAGACTTGTTGTTCTTTGTTTTTCCTTTGCATGATGTCACACTTCACACATACTCTCCACCCAACTCTGCACTACACACCAATGACTAGAGTTACACATCCTTCCCCATTTCTATTATTGTGCACCGATTACTAATAAACTTATGTAGGACTCATAAGTGCACCTGCGCAGAGCCCTCGCAACAAACCACAAACACAATGATGAAGATGCACACAAAAGCAGTTTTTCTGTGATATGGTGAAAACACCATCAGTGTGTCTGTATTTAGCATTAGTGACCCGACCACCTGCATCAGTGTCACTGCTTCTCTGTTATGACACCAGATCAGATTAAAGTTCTGGAGATTAGAAAAAATGTCCCCTCACCGAGAGGTTTGTCATGCAGGAAGCACGTCATGTTTCCTCTAAATCAAGATATATGGTTGCTGCTGAACAGCTTCTGTGCTTGAGTGGTCTCTGTGTGGTTAGATATCTGGCTGGAAAGTTCAGCTGCATCTGTCTCGGACTGTGTTCACCCAGAAATTTTTTTAAAAGATCTGTGAATCTAATTTGTTAGTTAGTTCATCTTTATCTGTTCAGGAAATCACATTGAGACCAAAATCTCTTCAGCAAGAGACCTGAGAACAAATTACATACATACAAGATCACAAGAAGACAGTTCATTGTCATGTTTCCTCCAAATCAAGATATATGGTTGCTGCTGAACATGCAGCTTTTGTGCTTAAACATATGTAACTTCAAGATGAGCGTATTCTTTCTTTGTTTGTGTTTTTAATGGTTGGGTGAAGCACCTGGACATTGGTTCTGGCAATCCCCGCCCTTGTATCTACTATCCAATAGTGTTGAATTCTTGTTCCACTTTCTACCTGATGACAAATGTTCACTTGTCCTTTAAAAGCAATTTGTAACATAAATATGCCTTAAAGCCACAAACCGTCAGCTCTGTGTTCTGCTGCCTTCTTGCATTCATTGTATTCATGTGGACTTAAAATACCTTCAATAAAAGTGGAAAAACCGTATTTTCTCTAATTCAATTAAAAGCCGGGTCTCCAATAATGGCCGGGGGTGTGGTCGACGGGGGGGTATGGGTGTGTTTATTTGTGCTCTAGAAAGTAACCGCTGTGAAACAATTAGATATTTTTGTTATTGATCTGATTCACTGCTTTCTTACCAGCTCCATCTCTTCATTCACTCTCTAGCCCCCTCTACCTCTTTTCCTCTCATCTTTTTTTAAAATGAGTTGGGAAACCGACAGCAAAGCCTAACTTTACTTTTAACGTTATCAAATGAAAAGAAATGTCTGCCCCCCTCCTCTTGGTGCCTGTTATAATGTGACTGTGGTTTGTAGTAATGTACAAGTGCCACAAGATGGCGGTAGCTATATTTGAAGTACCATATAGGACCTGTGCAAGTGTCAGTAACTAGATGTATAAAGAGAACTCTTTAGACATCCATGTACAACACTGTAGAGAGTGAAAATGGCACCCACCAGACGGAAGTTTGACGTCAAATTCAAAGAGAGAGTTTTGCAATATGTGGAGGAAAATTCAGGAGCGAAAGCTGCAAGACATTTTGACACTGAGCTGATAAGAATCAGATACTGGAAAAGACAGAAGCGTGAGCTGCTGTTAGCTGACAAGAGGAGAGCACGGCTAGCTGGAGGTGGGAAGAAGAAAGTTAGCTTGGAGCTAATGTTAGAGAGACAGCTGATTGATATTTGATATTTGACTGTGCTGTTAACTGGCTATTAATGTTTATATCCAGTGTAACGTTACCTCAGATTTGTTTAGTTTTTAACTGACACTGGCCATATTTCCCCTCTCGTACTTGACTGGTCATACTTCACACAAGTTTTATTGAAATGTTTGTTTAATGTTTAACAATAAAAATTGGGAAGTGAAAGCTTTTAATTTTATTAATAGCATAATGCAGTAACAAAAATTTAACAGAGCAAACGGAAGCAGATCAGAAAACAGGGAGGCTTCGTACTACAATATGAGCAAATATACTTATCAAACAGAGGGAATTAGGAATAAAGGCCTCTCTCTAATGTAAGCCTGCTTCCAATAAAGGCCTGGTACCCTCTGCAGTTTAGGTAAATAAAGGCCCCGGCCACTATTAGAGAAAATACGGTAAGTGTGAACATCATCAGTTTTACTGCTTTGATCTGACACTTTTAGCGTCTTTGTGCTATTTTAGAAGAATGACAAACCTGTTTCCAGCCAACACTACACAGTTGAATGTCTTTCCCACTGTTCACCATCATGAGAGTGTGACCTTAGTGTCTGTGTGTGGTTAGACCTCAAAACCTAAATATAGTCTCGAACTATGTTCACCCAACATGTGGTGGTTTGCTTTCTTCTTTCTTTGGCAGCTCTCGTTCAGTTTCTTTTCTTTGGTTGTTGAATTTCTTTTTAAAAATGTGATCTATTTTTGTTTTTTTTGCTAAACATCAGTCACTGTTTCTAACTGCATTTCCCACAGATCACCTGTCTGTCGATGATTTTAAGTTGATTAGTTTGAGTTTCTTTGACCTGCTCGTTAGTCTTTCAATGGTGATGAGATAAAGAGCCAGATATTGTTGTCAGGAGTTCAAGGAGAAATAACCAAAGCTAAAAGAGAGTAAATATTGGACATAGATTCATCAGATCAATTTTATATTTGCTGTTCTTAAGTCGTACATGAAGGTAATGAAGAGACAGTGTTGGAACATACTGTATGTAGGTAAAAGTGTGTTTTTATAATATGTGAATGCCTTTGTGTACAAATCAAATCATCACTTTCCTAAAATTAAAAAGAATGATTCTGCAAACAAATTAATTAAAACATGTTTTAAAAGATCTGTGAATCTAATTTGTTAGTTAGTTCATCTTTATCTGTTCAGGAAATCACATTGAGACCAAAATCTCTTCAGCAAGAGACCTGAGAACAAATTACATACATACAAGATCACAAGAAGACAGTTCATTCACACAAAACAACCATCACACACACACACACACACACACACACACACACATTAAAACAAAAAACTAAAAAATATCAGCGAGTAAAACTTTAAAGTCTCTCAGTCTCAGTTTAAAAAATATAATAACTAATATGTAATAAAGTCATTTGAGTTACTTTCATGTCCTGGAACTGTCCGTGTGAAACATGATCACACTGTTCACACTAGAGTTTCCTCATCAGTGTTCATTAACCACAAAGAAAGAAAAAGAAAGATATTTAAGAAGTGAGGGTGCAGCCTTTAAAGTCAGATGAACACACATATACAATGAGTTCCTGTTCTTCTCTCAGATAGAAACTGTCTCTGTTCATTGTGGTTCAGTCTGTTGGAGGATGAGGATGAACATCTGCAGCTGCCTGTTAGCTTTAGTTCTGGGCTGTAATGTGACAGCAGGTAAGAACTTTACTCTTTTTCATCAGCTTTAATAATAATGTTCATGTTTGTTCATGTCATAGAGTGAGTGATGAATGTGGTGCAACTCTTTATTTTTACTGGTGTTTTCAGGTTAAAAGAGTGCAGCATGATACATCTTATAGGAAGTATTGATAATTATTTCCTGTCCTATTTTAAGCTGCTACTATCCAGTCCATATTAAAGAAATCTAACTTAGTTCCTCCTTAAGATTCTTATTCTTACTTACAGAGCTTTGCACAGTCAGGCTTGCTGTCTGTCTCACACAAACGCCTTAAGACCCGAGGTGATCGAGTTTTTGAAGTCGTAGCATCTAAACTATGTAACGCTCTGCCTGCTCCCTCACAGTCTGCTGACTCTGTGGATTCATTTAAAAAGCAGCTAAAGACAAACTCGTTTAGACAGGCAGGGTAACCTGTAAGCACCAGGTCAGCATTTTATGGTTTTATTGTGTTTTTTAGTTTTGCACTATTTAATCATGTGACTTGGGTGGTCACTTCATCTGCTATGAATCTTTCTTTTTTGTATATTGTATTACGTGCTTGTAAAGCACTTGCTGTACAAATACATTTACTTACTTTTACTTTTTACATATAAAGTATGTTGTCCATTGTTTCCAGTATTTTACATATTGTTCATATCGTAGTCTGAAGGTAAAGGTCAGTTTCTCCATACAGTGAATTTAGCTGATGTATAAAGTATTTTATAGAGATTTTAGTGATTTGTTGAAACACGTTCAGGTTCATTGTCATATTCATGTATTTGAATAAATCAAGTTCAAAGTTCTTTGTTGGTCACGTACACAAAACAAACAATACAATGTGCAGTGAAATGCAGTTTAGGCCCTCCTAGATTAGCTTATAGCTGCTAAGATTAAAGATAGAAATAGTAATAAAGATGAAAAGGAAATCAAAAATAAAAATATTATATTATATATATACAATTTATTATATATATACAATTTAAATATATATATATATATATATAAATAATGTAATATATATATATATATATATATATATATATATATATATATATATATATATATTACATTATATAAAACATACACTACGACCATATAAATAAACATATTATAAACAAACATTAATATTGATAGTAAAAAGAGATGAACAGTAATATGAAGGTGCAAACATAGTCTAACCTACATATATTTATATGATCTAAAAATGATCTAAAATATCTACAGACTCACACAGTGACAAGAGACGGTGGTGCACAAATGTGCACGCACACAAAACCACATGTAAGGTTGCAGTGCATTGTGACCACTGCCCCCCCACCACACACACATTAGCTGATGGTGTGAATGATGTAAAGTCAGAAGTTAAAAGTGAAGTGCAGTAATGCTTTAAGGTCTTCATGTTTTTCATGATTAGCAGTTTGCACTCGACAGTTAAATGTGATTCTGACTCTGATGGAAAACAACTTTTCAGTTCTTTGCAATATTAGAAATGTTGACATTCTGAAAATGGATGTTTAGTTATTGTAAACTGTGTTTCTTTTGCAGAAATAATCCATCAAGTAGTCAAAGAGGAGCAACGAGTCTCTCTGCATTGTTCTCACTCTGTGGAGGGTAAAGTGACGTGGAGCAGAGAGATTAATGGAAACACAGTTGACATATTTATAGTTGATGGTGACAGAGACCAAAGATTCAATGACCCCCACAAACGATACAGTTCATTAGTAGATAAGTCACTGTTCATCCTCAGAGTTGCTGTCTCAGACACTGGAAAATACTTGTGTAATAATGAAGCAGCTGTGGAACTGACGGTGATCCCATCAGGTAACATCAAACTCTGTCAAAGTTATTGTGGTAAATTAATAACCAGCTTTTTATGGTCAGTGAAGAAAAATATCTTTTTAAAGTTCTCTAATACGTCATTTCTATTGTTCTTTTCCTTTTAAAGGAACAGGTCGTCTTGTTCATGTAGAGTCACACAGGAAACAAACACCTGAATTAAGTCCTTTTCTCTAAAACCTCATTTAGGAACTTATAACCAACAGTCAGGAGCCCAAATGAACATTAAAGCTGTTTTTCTTGCTGTAATCATTCCTCCTGTTCATACTGACCATTAGAAGATCCCTTCATAATGACCTTACAATGGAAGTGATGGAAGACAAAATCCACAGTCCTCCTTCTGTGCAAAAATGTATTTAAAAGTTTATCTGAAGCTAATATGAAGCTTCAGCGTCCAAATGAGTCAAATCAAGTAGATATCTTTCAACGTTACAGTCTTTTTAGTGCCAAAGTTCCTCTTTTTGTTACTATACTTCCACCTGCAGCTCAACAGGGAAACACTGTCCGAGGAAACACAAAGAGGGAATTTGATGCTAAAAAGACTGTAAATGTGTCAGATATCCACTTGATATGACTAACTCAGACTGCTGAAGCTGAATAGAAGCTTCACACAGACTTTTAAATGACTGTGTGGACACACTGTGGATTTTGGCCTCCATCACTTCCATTGAAAGCACATTTGAAGGATCTTTTAATATCCAGTATGAACAGGAGGAATGATTACAGCGAGGAAAACCTCTTTCACTGTTCATATGGACACCTGACTGCTGGTTTAAGATTATAACATTTTCAATAAGCATCACTTCAAAGTGTGATCACAGTGTGTTCTGCACAGGACACTTTGCAGTGTAAAAATAAACTCATCAGTGCAGAAACTGTTTCTAAATGACCTCAAACCTTTATTTATCTGTCATATTTCTGTACTGATGTTTCTGTTAATTAGTGGCAGACACAAACAGTCTGATCAGCTGATATCAGCCAATATATTAGTGCAGCTTTAAGTTAGGTATCAATACAGTAAGAGAACTTTTAGTGACTGTAACAATTCTCCACTTTGTGTAGAAACAGAAGTTAGTTTATCAAAGAAAATCTTGTTTTGGAACAAAACTCTTCCATGTGTCACTGACTTTATCATGAATACATGTGTTTATGATGGCATGTTATAAAACATGAATCTTGGTTTTTACTAACTTAATGTTTGTTGCTCACAGGAACAACAACAGTCAGTATTGCAGAGAAGTCCAACGTCACTCTGACATGTCCTGATGATGGAGGGTCACATGTTCCAACATGGACCAGAGAGATTGATGGAAAACAAATCAGTTGTCATGTTTCAGCTGTTCACAAGTATCTGAATATACCAGACGTGCAGCCTGGTGACTCTGGACTGTACTACTGTGGTGGAAAACCAGCTGCGTATCTAAACGTGATCAAAGGTGATCAGTCTGAGAGAGGTGAGACACAAGAACTCAAAGACACACACAAAAATATGAAGGCAGGTAAAGCACAGAGAAGAAGTTATTTAAAGGAATAATCTGACATTTTGGTAAATTTATTAACATGTTTAACTTTCTTACTGAGAGTTAGAAGAGAAGATCAACCAGTGGTGGAATGTAACTAAGTACATTTACTTAAATACAGTTTTTAGGAACCATTTGATGTTACTTTCTACTTCCTGTCCGCTAGATCTCAGAGGAGAATATTGTACTTTTTACTCCACTACATTTATTTGAATGTGATAGTTACAAGTGTCTTTCCAGATCTATATTTTACAAATAAAACAGATGATGTATTTATATTTGTAATTAATTTAGATCACTTTGTAGAGATCTGTTTCTACTTTGACACATAAGAGTATTTTCTATTGATGGGTGTCAAAAAACATGAAAAATTTCTAAGAGAGGTGAAAACTTTTTACAAGCAACGTATATTCTGTATATGTAAAATACAGACGGGTGACAAATGAATGGAAAAACTGGTACCACCACTTAGATCGATACCACATTCATATCAAACACATTAACACATCAACTACAGGCTGTTATACATTTATTTTTGTAACATTTACTGTGACGGTCTATGAAATGTCAATTTTAAATATTAATTTTGGTCTCAGATTTATATCAATAAAAACTCATGATACAAGTTTGGTTTCAGGCAGGTCATCAAATGCATATTCAGTAAAGTAAACATTTTGCAGAGTCAGGCTCTTTCTGTGTGTGACGTGTACATATGAGCAGGAAAAGAGATGGAGACCAAGTGCACATACACAACTATTTTGGCCGTCCGACAAAAAATGTCCCACCAAAGTTAAAAACAAACCTACAACCTTGATTTGAACGATCCCACACAGAAGATAAAAAGACACCTTCAACTACAACAACACCTGCACATAAACTTGTTTAAACTGCATTTATTTAATGCACTAACTATATGTTTATTGTCATAAAGTGCTTGGTACTTGGTACATTCTGGGCTTGAAGCTTGAAGGTCATATTCACTGTGAAATCGCTGCATTTGACTGTTAAATGTAAACTTTCTTATTTATTTAAAAGTTCTGTTTCTTTTTTCAGAAATGATCCATCAAATAGTCGAGGAGAAGGAACATGTCTTTCTGCATTGTTCTCACTCTGTGGAGGGTAAAGTGACGTGGAGCAGAGAGATTAATGGAAACACAGTTGACATACTTACAGTTGATGGTGACAGAGAGCAAAGATTCAATGACCCCCACAAACGATACGGTTCATTAGCAGATAAGTCGCTGCTCATCCTCAAAACTGCTGTCTCAGACTCTGGAAAATACTTGTGTAATAATAAAGCAGCTGTGGAACGGACGGTGATCCCATCAGGTAACATTAAACTTTATGTTTATATTTTTAAAGATCAAATCTCCTCCTTACATGTATTTATAAAGTGGTTCATACACACTACATTTGGCATGTAAAATTAAATGATATAGTACATTTCAAATGTAGAAATGTAGTGTAAACAATTAGCAGTGTATCTTTGTCTCAGCTGTTACCACATCTGTTTTATATGTTACATGTTCCTGTTTTATGTTTTGGTGAGCAGAAGACATTTTTTCCACTCTGATGATCAATAAAGTTGATTCCATTTTATTCTATTCTATTCTATCAGATTCAGTAAATATGTCTTTAAAAGAAAAGTGTGACATTTTAACATTAACATTATAACATTTACTGTGACGGTCTATGAAATGTCAATTTTAAATATCACTTTTGGTCTCAGATTTATATCAATAAAAACTCATGATACAAGTTTGGTTTCAGGCAGGTCATCAAATGCATATTCAGTAAAGTAAACATTTTGCAGAGTCAGGCTCTTTCTGTGTGTGACGTGTACATATGAGCAGGAAAAGAGATGGAGACCAAGTGCACATACACAACTATTTTGGCCATCCAACAAAAACTGTCCCACCAAAGTTAAAAACAAACCTACAACCTTGATTTGAACGATCCCACACAGAAGATAAAAAGACACCTTCAACTACACCTGCACACACAAACACAGGTATGATCACATGATGAAACAAAGTTGTAACAGGTGTACGTCGGAGCTTACAACGAAGATGTGAAAACATGAGTTCAAAGATGAAGATATGTATTCAGAGTATGTGGAAAAGACACTAGATTTACAGTAATATTGTCTATACCAAGATTAAAATGAAAGAAACTAATTAGTGATTGTGAATGTTTCCTTGTCTTCCAGCCTCTCCTTACCTGTGGCAGATGCCTGTTCGTGTGGTGATCGTAATACTTTATTTAATCCTGATGATCAGCATCACCGTCACTACCTGGAGAAGAGGTGAATGACCTGAAAGTTGTGGATATGAAAATGTTGAGCAGCAAATATTGTTTTAAATACAGTCAGATGATATTTTAAACTCAAGAAAGACTCAATATTTTCAGATTTTACTTATAACAGCAGAAATAACTGGATATCAACTAGCAAACACTCACAGACATTATAGTAGCTCAGAGATTTGTACAAAGATGAACTGAGCAGAAGTTTGGCTGAATCAGACAAATAAATATTGAGTGACGGCCATTTTAATTCATTATGTTCCTGTAGCGCCACTTATTGGTGAAATGTGGTCAAATGAACCAGGATGGTTCAAAGTTGAAATGTGCACATCATCTAAATTTGAATTTATGAGTCATAGCAGTTTATGTCCGATCTGTCACACTTACTTAAATTATAGAAAATGGTCATAATAACTTTTTTTTCAGTCTCATTCAAATATTATATGTATCAGTTTTGATTCAAATTGAGTCATTAGCCAAAATATGAAGTGCCTCAGAACGACCACATGATGGTGCTATTGCTATAATTGGTTCTTTCTCACATTCATTGTCCCAAGGCCCAACTTTCTACTAGATATCTTTAAAATTGAAGAAGTAGCCTTTGAGATATCCTCATAATTAACAGACAAAGACATGGACAGACATGTCATGTTCCTCATTACTGTAACCATTAACATAAACATAATGCACTCTTTTAAATGTGTGATGCTGACTGATGAAGTTGCAACAGAAGTGAATTGAAAATATCTTTAATCATCTCTATGTTTACCTTCTCTCCATTGTAGTGCAACAGATACAGAAGCAACACACAGCAGAAACAGAAAATCATCTCTGATCCTCCATCACACAGAAACAAGAGCGGTAAAAACCAACCTGTCAACAGTGTTCATCCTCATACAGTCTGACAGGAAACAGGTCTGGTTGACAGAGGTGGTGAACAACCCGCACAGCTAAACAGTCTCTTTCTCTCTTTCACGTTGACTAAACTATGAGCTTTGGGCTAAATTTATATTCCAACTAAATATGAAAACTGAATATACTTTTAAAAGAATTACAATTATTATTGTAGTGATGTTGACTTACTGTTACTTTGCATTTACGCATGCAGCAGGGGGAGAAGAAAATATGTAGCCGCAATGTCATGACAGCTTATATATGGACATTTCAGTATTTAGAAATAAAGCAACTTGCTGCAAACCTTTAAAATGACTTGTATGTGTCATTTTTGCATTTCTGAAACTTTTTTTTGCCTTTGACAGACATCTGTCAGCTCTGGCTAGCTAACATATTACACATATTCCAGTGAGAAGCAGCAGCTTCACTTCTGTTACACTGGAACCACTTACATCAGCTGATGATGTAACTGTATGCATCATTTATTTAAACAGTGTGGAAATGTCAGTGTGTGAAAATAGGACATCATTAAAGCAGAGGTATGAATCATGTTGAAATACATTTTTAATAGATGTAACTATTAAATACATACTGAGTCCTTATCTTGTATTTGTTAAATCATCATAGCAACCGTATTACAGCGCAATATGACAACAGAAAATACTTCTGAAATAATTACAAAACATATGCTTGACTTGAATTTAATGTAATATTAGCCTATACTGTTACTTTGCTTTAAACAGAAGTATTTTGGAGTGAAAACCATCATTTTTGATCAACAAAGTTCTGTATTACACATAACTTCTAGTCTAGTATTATATGACAACCCAAACTGCTAGAAAATAGATTAATTGATTGATAATTCAGTGTTATGATATCTGTAAGAGCAGATAGAATATATATGTATTCACGCATTGATACAATGACTAGCAGCTCCTAATGTGGTATCTACGTGTAAATGTCTATGCCCACACAGTATTTTTAGTCATCTACAGAAAGTTCACCAAAAAAAGGAATCATCAATTTGTGCTGACCATAAAAAGAAGATATTTTAAGGATGGGGCATATTGTTAGAGGAACACAGGTATATAAGCAGACAGCTGAGTTCCTGTTCAGACAGAAGCTGTGGTCAATGATGATGTGTATGAGGATGTGGGTGAACATTTACTGTTGCCTGTTAGCCTTAGCTCTGGGCTGTACCATCAGTGCAGGTAAGGGAATGTTGTTTTTTGAGTTATTTTTAACAGATTTCTTATTGTTTACAGTTTCTTCATCTGCTCATCAGGGATCCATATACAGTGGTACATTTCATGCAGTACACATGTATGCATGTACACAGAAAGTGTTGTAAATCTTAGTGTATATCACCGTTACAAATACAATTATAAAATTCCTGTTTGAGGACTAAAGTCCATCTGATCTGCAGTAAACTGTGAGGTTCCTTACTTTCTGGGCTTGAAGGTTGTGTCAGAAAAGTTTATTTATAATGTAGAAACACCGATTAACAAGGTGGTACCACTGTCTAGTAAGACATTTATAAGCATTAACTAATTAACTACAACTCTTCATTATTCTTCTGATGTCGTCTTTATCGCCTGTATTTATTTATTTGTATATAGTGTACATACAGTGGCGTGGTGTGGGGAAAACTTTTGAGGAAGCCAAGTGAGACAGGAAAGACTATGTTGCCGCTTTAACAGCCAATGTAATGTAACCAGATGAGCTATTAGAATGCCGGTGTCATTTTATAAAAAAATTGTATCTCTCTCTCTCACACACACAATAGTCGACACTTGCGTTTACTGACACGCTCTCTCTCTCTTTCTCTCTCAAACATAAGTTCTAAACATCTTATCAATTTATGCATTTTCTTATTGATTTATGCAACCCTCCACCCAAATGCATAACCGGCCGCTTAAGGCACAGTAAAGGTTCGATAATGAATAAAAGAAGCATTATCAGTCGTCTACATGTATCAAACCCATGACTTACAAACCTCGTTGTATGTGCTTGAAATACACAAATACTTTCCATACTTCCTTATCGTTTAAAACTAGACCAAATGTTCATTATACAACATGACCTAAAGCACTTAACAACCCAGTAACAGACCTGCAGAGGTTATAAACAAACAAAACAAATACCATCTATTCAGGTGCACGTGACCTGTATTAGCCTGTAACCCTAACCCTATGAGTGCTGTCCGTGGTGCTGATTTTCTATACGTAAACAACCACAGCTTGTAGACCTCGCAGAGAGTGCCCTGTAGATCATCCTCAATAAGAAGCTGTACCAGCTCTGTTGGTGGCTTGTGAAACAACTTGTTGTTGTACAGCATGTGCAGCTCATTCCTTAACTTCTGCTCATCAAGGAATGGATATGTCTTGATCAGCTGTGCCAACTCGCTGCTGGGAAATGCAGCGGGCTTGCAGAAAGATCACTCCCTGCTTAGCACTGCCTTCTTGTCAAGTGATTTCTGGCTGCCCTTCACCTCTCGTTCGTATCAACACTAATATTTTGCCTACTGTAGTAGCCTGTTTCAATTTTGGTACTAACTCTGGATTGTACTTTAAGAGCTCACTCCCGTCTTCGGCTCAGGTTTTTTTGATCTAACCAAATTTACCTGTTTCCCACTGAACATTCCTGGGAACAATCCAAATCTGCAGCCGTGGATCTATTGCCCCCCTATGTCTCCCTGCAATTGTTAAATCTTCAGGGATTCCTAGAAAAAGGCGCAAAGGAAGAATTGCTGCACTTTTGGGGGTTAGACACAGGTTTTCTAGTATTACAGCTAGGGTGATTGGCACCCACAAACTGCATATTACGTTTTCCCAAGGTACTGCTGGGAGCTCTTCTTTTGTTTGATTCAAGTTTATGATTTTTGTTAACTGCCACAATTTGTGGTTAATTCTTGTTCAGTTTGCCAATGTTCTATGCCGTCCTCGTCAAAATATGCGCGTTCCAGCCAAAAAAGTGTTCTTATGCCTTTAGTCTCTATATTCCCCTCGTTTAGAAAATGACTTGGGGTCAAGACCTCATCATCACTATTACTTTCTACTATTTGCTCAGCCATTCACCGTATACTTATGTTGTGTTCTGTTTATGTAGTTTTACTCTTATGTGTTGTGTTTTATTCTACTATCTTCTCTTATGTCCTTTAGTGTTATTTTAATGTGCTTGGTACAGTCTTATGCCCTCTCTGCACATGTGTGTGTGTGTGCGTGCACGTGTGCACGTGTGTGTGTGTGTGTGCGTGTGTGTGTGTGCATGTGTGTGTGTGTGTGTGTGTGTGTGTGTATGGTGTGTGTGGTCTGCACAGGCTTATTTGCCCATGCTTTGTCTTTGGCACTCTGCCACTTTGTCCTCCACCTCCTTATCTAAAAAGTGTGGACATTTTGCCCAGGCTCATACGAGCTGACAATTAATTATTTACAGGTACTTTCCTAGACGAGCCCTGGCCGTTTGGCTCAGGTTCATGCAACTGACATTTAAACAATATTTATGGGTACTTTCCAAACTAGTCCTGGCCGTTGGCTCAGGCTCATGCAATTTTAACACTAAAAAAAAGGCCTTTTGATTATATTTTGTATATATACATATATGTACACCACTTTACGCTAGCTTTAGCAAAACCACCAATCTTTTAGGTGATTTAAAAAACGCCTTCATCCTATGGGCGTAAATTCATCAACTCATTTTATCCTAATACGCTGGCTTATTTATTCTCGAGATATGCTACTTCACCCGTGCAGACCTCCCACCTTTGGAAGTGGTATCCGTGAACTTCTTTAACTTTAAATGCTACAAAAACTTATACTTGTGTCTGTTTTGACTAGGTGTAGCACAGTACTGGCAGTAGTTTATTCTCACATTTTCACTATATGGAGACGTTGGTTAAGAAGACCTCAACACAACAATCTACCAGATTCAACTTAATGAATGGTCCAGGATGGAGATACCATGTGATACCAATTTAACCTTTCCTTAGTTTTATATTGGTGTCAGGGATGTACTGCTCTGATCTTTCTAGCTATCCCTGATTTACTGCCAACCTAATCAACCCTCCCGCAAAAACCACAGTTGCCAACATCCAAACAGCTATACCTACGTTAAATATAGTTTCACCACATTCATTCCTTTCCGCACCATGGTTTTGCTGAGGCATAACAACAAATACGGACGACAAAGACAGACAAAAACACTCAACACATATTACACCCCGCTGCCTGGCCTCTTATGATTACTTAAATTTAGATAAGTTGGGTTCAAGGGAATAGATCATTTACCTGGGCGGATCATATCTCCCACACACAAGTTTGTTGACACTGGAGGAAACATCAGTGTTCATGAACCACACAGAAAGAAAGAAAGTGAAAGAAGGACACTGAAGAAGTGAGAGTGCAGCTGTTGAAGTCAGAGGAACACACGTATACACTGAGTTCCTGTTCTTCCCTGAGATAGAAACTGTCTCTGTTCATTGTGGTTCAGTCTGTTGGAGGATGAGGATGAACATCTGCAGCTGCCTGTTAGCTTTAGTTCTGGGCTGTAATGTGACAGCAGGTAAGAACTTTACTCTTTTTCATCAGCTTTAATAATAATGTTCATGTTTGTTCATGTCATAGAGTGAGTGATGAATGTGGTGCAACTTTTTATTTTTACTGGTGTTTTCAGGTTAAAAGAGTGCAGCATGATACATCTTATAGGCACATATAAAGTATGTTGTCCATTGTTTCCAGTATTTTACATATTGTTCATATCGTAGTCTGAAGGTAAAGGTCAGTTTCTCCATACAGTGAATTTAGCTGATGTATAAAGTATTTTATAGAGATTTTAGTGATTTGTTGAAACACGTTCAGGTTCATTGTCATATTCATGTATTTGAATAAATCAAGTTCAAAGTTGTTTATTGGTCACGTACACAAAACAAACAATACAATGTGCAGTGAAATGCAGTTTAGGCCCTCCTAGATTAGCTTATAGGTGCTAAGATTAAAGATAGAAATAGTAATAAAGATGGAAAAGGAAATCAAAAATAAAAATGTTATATATATATATATACATACATATATATACAGTATGTGTATATATATATATATATATATATATTAATACACACACATTAGCTGATGGTGTGAATGATGTAAAGTTAGAAGTTAAAAGTGAAGTGCAGTAATGCTTTAAGGTCTTCATGTTTTTCATGATTAGCAGTTTGCACTCGACAGTTAAATGTGATTCTGACTGATGGAAAACAACTTTTCAGTTCTTTGCAATATTAGAAATGTTGACATTCTGAAAATGGATGTTTAGTTCTTGTAAACTGTGTTTCTTTTGCAGAAATAATCCATCAAATAGTCGAAGAGGAGCAACAAGTCTCTCTGCGTTGTTCTCACTCTGTGGAGGGTAAAGTGACGTGGAGCAGAGAGATTAATGGAAACACAGTTGACATATTTATAGTTGATGGTGAAAGAGAGCAAAGATTCAATGACCCCCACAAACGATACGGTTCATTAGCAGATAAGTCACTGCACATCTCTAGAGTTGCTGTCTCAGACTCTGGAAAATACTTGTGTAATAATGAAGCAGCTGTGGAACTGACGGTGATCCCATCAGGTAACATCAAACTCTGTCAAAGTTGTTCTGCTTCCTGTTTCTTCCTGTTTCAAAGTCTCGTCTCTGTGCTTCACTTTTCATTTTCTAAACTGTGATTAAATACATACATTGACATATTAATGAAATGATGCATTTCAAAGGTAAATGTGGTTTTAACTTCAATAACAAATATATTGTAAGAAATAACATCATCATTACTTATTACTTTCATAACTCAAAACCAGGTTTTAATTTCACACTGACTGTTAAGAATAGAGGCCGAATTAATTTATAACATTAACTTCTTGTTACTGTAGTTACTTAAATATTTCTGTGTATTTTTATACGTTAATCATTTTATTTTATTTTTTTTATGTGATGTGCTTTACTTTGTTTGTGGTAAATTAATAAACAGCTTTTTATGGTCAGTGAAGAAAAATATCTTTTTAAAGTTCTCTAATACGTCATTTCTATTGTTCTTTTCCTTTTAAAGGAACAGGTCGTCTCCTTCATGTAGAGTCACACAGGAAACAAACACCTGAATTAAGTCCTTTTCTCTAAAACCTCATATAGGAACTTATAACCAACAGTCAGGAGCCCAAATGAACATTAAAGCTGTTTTTCTTGCTGTAATCATTCCTCCTGTTCATACTGACCATTAGAAGATCCCTTCATAATGACCTTACAATGGAAGTGATGGGGACAAAATCCACAGTCCTCCTTCTGTGCAAAAATGTATTTCAAAGTTTATCTGAAGCTAATATGAAGCTTCAGCGTCCAAATGAGTCAAATCAAGTAGATATCTTTCAACGTTACAGTCTTTTTAGCGCCAAAGTTCCTCTTTTTGTTACTATACTTCCACCTGCAGCTCAACAGGGAAACACTGTCCGAGGAAACACAAAGAGAGAATTTGATGCTAAAAAGACTGTAAATGTGTCAGATATCCACTTGATATGACTAACTCAGACTGCTGAAGCTGAATAGAAGCTTCACACAGACTTTTAAATGACTGTGTGGACACACTGTGGATTTTGGCCTCCATCACTTCCATTGAAAGCACATTTGAAGGATCTTTTAATATCCAGTATGAACAGGAGGAATGATTACAGCGAGGAAAACCTCTTTCACTGTTCATATGGACACCTGACTGCTGGTTTAAGATTATAACATTTTCAATAAGCATCACTTCAAAGTGTGATCACAGTGTGTTCTGCACGGGACACTTTGCAGTGTAAAAATAAACTCATCAGTGCAGAAACTGTTTCTAAATGACCTCAAACCTTTATTTATCTGTCATATTTCTGTACTGATGTTTCTGTTAATTAGTGGCCGACACAAACAGTCTGATAAGCTGATATCAGCCAATATATTAGTGCAGCTTTAAGTTAGGTATCAATACAGTAAGAGAACTTTTACTGACTGTAACAATTCTCCACTTTGTGTAGAAACAGAAGTTAGTTTATCAAAGAAAATCTTGTTTTGGAACAAAACTCTTCCATGTGTCACTGACTTTATCATGAATACATGTGTTTATGATGGCATGTTATAAAACATGAATCTTGGTTTTTACTAACATAATGTTTGTTGCTCACAGGAACAACAACAGTCAGTATTGCAGAGAAGTCCAGCGTCACTCTGACATGTCCTGATGGAGGGTCACATGTTCCAACATGGACCAGAGAGATTGATGGAAAACAACAACAAATCAGGCCTCATGTTTCAGCTGTTCACAAGTATCTGAATATACCAGACGTGCAGCCTGGTGACTCTGGACTGTACTACTGTGATGGAAAACCAGCTGCGTATCTAAACGTGATCAAAGGTGATCAGTCTGAGAGAGGTGAGACACAAGAACTCAAAGACACACACAAAAATATGAAGGCAGGTAAAGCACAGAGAAGAAGTTATTTAAAGGAATAATCTGACATTTTGGTAAATTTATTAACATGTTTAACTTTCTTACTGAGAGTTAGAAGAGAAGATCAACCAGTGGTGGAATGTAACTAAGTACATTTACTTAAATACAGTTTTTGGAACCATTTGATGTTAGTTTCTACTTCCTGTCCGCTAGATCTCAGAGGAGAATATTGTACTTTTTACTCCACTACATTTATTTGAATGTGATAGTTACAAGTGTCTTTCCAGATCTATATTTTACAAATAAAACAGATGATGTATTTATATTTGTGATTAATTTAGATCACTTTTCTACTTGGACACATAAGAGTATTTTCTATTGATGGGTGTGAAAAGACATGTAAAATTCCAAGAGGGGTGAAAACTTTTTACAGGCAACGTATATTCTGTACATGTAAAATACAGACGGGTGACAAATGAAAGGAAAAACTGGTACCACCACTTAGATCGATACCACATTCATATCTGTCCATTAAACATGAAGCTACAGCCAGCAGCCGGTTAGCTTAGCTTAGCATAAAGACTGGAAACAGAAGGAAACAGCTAGCCTGGTGTTACAGAGAGTTATATGAAGAAATATAACGACGCACAAGGCTGAACAATAACAAATATGATCAGTTCACATAAGAGAGAAACTTTAATGCTGCTTCAAATTAAACAGAAACAATATCCTCAACATTCAAGTGGTTTAAGTCATGAGAACATTTGCTCTGCTTGATAACTCACCACAAAACTGGCCATCGCCTATTTCCTGTTTCAAAACTGATGAATGATTTCATAACTTTCTGTGGTAAAATGCATTTTGCTGCCCTGTTGTATCTATTTCCTCCATCTCACAAAGAAGAAAAAGCACACCACCAACAACCTCAACTACAACTACAGCAACAATAACAACAACTGCACCAGCACCACCAAAAACTAAGAAAACGGAGAAGGGAGAGAGTAAGATAAAACAGATCTAAATGTTAAATTAAACTGATTAAAAGGTGATCGATCTAAATGAACAAAATGGCAGAAAACACTTTAAATGCAGTAATTAAACAAACAGATACAGATATAAGAGCCTGGGAAAGTTTTAACACTGTGTTCAAGCGAAAAATATAGTTTCAATGTTGGAAGTCGAGCACACAACATGCTCAACATTCAGGTGGATTTTGTTGTGAGAACTTGAACCGTTGCTAGATGACTAACCACAAATATTAAAGTAGCGTTGTTACTTTTTTCTGTGAATCATTTTGTGACATTCTGTAAACAGTTAGCTGTAGTAAAATACATTTTCTGCCCTGTAATATATATTTTCTCTATTCTGCACAGATGATAATGAAGAACCAACATCACCTACAACAACTTCTACAACATCACCACCAGCTACAAACACAGGTATGACTGCAATAAATAAGTCACATAAAGAAACCTGAAAAGAAAATGAGTAAAATGAAACAGTTCTAAATGTTGAATTGTTAAACTGATTAAAAGCTTTTATCGATCTGAGAGCCCAGAGACAAGAACTAAAAGAAGAACAAAACAACAGAAAACACTTTAAATGCAGTAATTAAACAAACAGATACAGATATAAGAGCCTGGGAAAGTTTTAACACTGTGTTCAAGTGAAACTACAGTTTCAATTTAGGAAGTCGAGCACACAACATGCTCAACATTCAGGTGGTTTTCGTTGTGTCACACCTACATTGAAAAAGGATTCGCTGTTCAGTTTATTTTATCTTTTGGCTCCTAAAACTGTTATTGTTGGAAGTTATGTTACAGCTCGTGATGCTACAGTCACTTCCTGTTTACATAGTTGGCTGTTTCTCATAGAGTTGCAAAATTAGAGGAGATATTTTTGGCGTTCCTGGTTCTGGAGGTAAAAATTCTGTTCATTTTTCTCACAGACAATGTTACACTGAGCACTTCTACTGCTTGGATGGTTAAATCATCAGAAAAAAGATGAACAAATAAAGATAAAAAGTCGACTGTGTACATAAATATTTCAAGGTAGAAATTAACTACGACTCCCAAAGTGCATTTCTGCAAGAAACAGCCAATCACTGAGCTTAAAATCCACTCATGTGCACTGCTAACAGCAGGCAGAATCCAAAGATTACAGTGTTGACAAATTTATTTTACAATCTACAGAGCCAAAGGCTTCTTCTCCATAGCAACAGCAGCTGAGGCTCATGGGTATTGTAGTATTCTTAGCCGTCCACCAAAATCACAGACAAAACATGATTTCTGAGAAATTAAGTATAAATACTGTAAACTGGTGGTCAGAATATAAACCTGTAGGATCAGTCATTTATCCAGGAGAGTCCTGAGTTTCTATGTTCAGTAACATTGAGGAGATCGTTAAAGAAAATTTTGAAAACCGGAAAAACACTTGTGGAACCAGCGGCCCCTCACACTTCACAGCTATTAGATGGCACTACAGATGTTTCCTTGCTATCGATTTACACATGAAATGTTCACTAGATAAAACATTTCTAACAGTTAATGGTGCAACCTGATTTACTAAAAACTGAAACTAGTTAGTAGTTAGTAGAAGAACTTCACACACAAACTTAGTGATGGATTTTTGATTGGCTGGTGCAGCCAGCTGCTGTACTGTATATAACACGTATCAAGTCGGGATGTTTGTGTTGAACTTTTACTTTGCTTTTCACTTGCTCCTAAAGATCAGAAGTCATCTCTTGGTTTGGTGGTGGGGATAGTTGTTTCCTTCCTCCTCGTCCTCCTCATCATCATCACCGTCTACTGTGCTCGGAGGTGTAAAAGACGAGGTAAATGAAGTCTGACCTGGATATTTACAATCACACTAAATTTTGATGAATACAAGAAAGATGTGCTCGTAAATTAAATGTTCATAATTTAACAATAAACAAAAGGCATTCTTACAGGATATATGATTGCAACACATAAAATTAATTTTGCCTTTTTTAACAGATATACAGTGTTTTTATCACAACATGCAAAATGATAATTACTTAACATTTACTTATACCTCACTCATAGTACAGTTTATTTACTTTTTACATTTTAAATGTATTTCTTATTTGATGTCTCTCTTAGAAAATGTTCAGAATTTTATAAATTAAATAATCAGCTTTCATGTCAGAATTTTGACTTTAATTTTAGACTTTTGATTTAATCTCAGAACATTTTTTGCCGGTTGCCCTTCACTTCCATACACAGATGAAATTCACTGATTACTCCATAAAAATTAAAACTAATGGTATCAAAGTCAGCCTGTTTGTGATCAGAGTTTAAAGCAGATAATCAGTGATAATTCAGTAATAATTAAGTTATTCACTAATTTGTTTTCCTTTCTGTGGGACTGAAGAAAGACACTAAATCTACGATGAGATACGAGATGAAGGGTTGAACCCTACAAAGCGTGAGTAATGAGAAGTGTTTTTAAAATGACAACTTCTTTTTTCTATTATGATTGAGACTGATCTAAAATTAAATCCTACGCTGTGCTTACTGTGCCTGCATTCATGCACTGTCACTATAGTGACACTGATGTCATTCGACTATAACTGCTTGTAGTCTTCAGAGGGGAACTTGTAGCATTATAAGACACAGTTCATACAGTATATATCATTATAAGCTTCCACAGCTTCTCAAAAGCTTCTCAAAGACTCTTCTCACCATCTTACTCAAAAAATAATTAATCTGCTGCGCAATAAACATATTTCTTACCTGTTTCCTGAGGTGCAACTCAGTTTCTTACTGTAATCCAAATAAAGATAGGAGCCATAACAAGTAGTCATATCTCTGAGGCTGTTTGTCACTTAAACCAAAATTAAGATGTTTTATCATCTATGTGAACATTATTTTCCATTATTTTATATCTTCATACACAAAATGCATTTCTGTTTTACTGTTTTACAAAACAAGCAAGAAGATACTACTGTACCTTAAACAACAAATTTAGTGATCTTCTTTTCACTTTTTTTCTGGCAGGTGTGGACAGCTCTGGTGGACCATCAGCTGAACACTGCCTGGTGTCTTTCTCAGGTAAATGATCAAACATACCTTTCTCAGGTAAATGATCAAACATACCTTTCTCAGGTAAATGATCAAACATACCTTTCTCAGGTAAATGATCAAACACTTGTACAGAACTGTCCTGCATTCATCAATGAAGAAAAAAGGTGGACTTTAGTATCTCATAACTGTGACTCATCAACTTGTAATTGTGAGATCTTTCTCTTGTAATTACGAAATACTGCTCTCATAAGTGAGAGAAGTGGCTTATCTAATCTGTGTAGCTACAGTAACTGTTGCGGGTTATTGTGGTGGTTGAATCAGTTAAGAAGCAGCCTACAGAGTTTTAGCCAAAATGCTAACGGCTGTGTTTTGTTGGTGAGCTGAATGAAAATGCAGCGAACAGTTCAAAGACGGTTTTCTTGTAATTATGACGTACTGATCTTGTATGAGATGCTGAGTCGTGTTATGGATGTCATAATTATGACATAACATTTAGATATTTTTTTCCTTTGATAAGTGCAATGACCTTTATTATTTTCTCAGTAGCTAACAGCCGGATCTCCTGCAGTCTGGATGTGCTTGTTGAGTTAGGAATTTTCTGCAGCATGGCTTCAGGGGATGGCCATGTTGGTCTTTCAAGCGATTGTTTGTCACTTTGATCCAGACTGAAATATCTCATAAACTACTGGATGGATCGCCATCAAAGTTGGAACAGACATTCATGTTTTCCAGAGGATGAAGCCTGAGTTTGATGATCTTCTCACTTTTTGTCTAGCGCCACCATCAGGTTATAGTTTTTGATTGGAACATCTATTGGATGGTTTGCCAGACTTCTTATCTAGCAACATCACAAGTGCAAAACTTCAATTTATCCAAGACTTTATGACCACATTTTTGAAAAACTCCCAACATTCCCATCAGCCTCAGCTGTACATTGTGCTAATTAGCTAATTTTAGCATGCTAACACACCAAATCAGCATGTCAACCTTGTGAGCATGTTAGCATGTTGACGTTAGCTCAAAGTACAGCCTCAGAGAGCTGCTAGCATAGCTGCAGACTCCTAATTTTGTTAAAAAATGCAACCAACTGAGTGGACAAGGGTTCTGGTTTTACCACACATTTGTCAGAGGATGTGTTCAAAAGCACATTGGAAAAATTTGGACAGGGAGTGCAAAGGCCTTTACTTGAAAATGCCTTTTCATTGGGTCATCAACTTATTGGTCACTGATGTTAACAGCCCACTCAAAAGTTGGAATAACGTATTAATACCTGTGGCGTAAAAGGTCAGTTAGTTCTTTATAATAAATGTTTGTTGGTAAATGTTTTAATAGGTGGATCAAACCAAAATGAACCCACATATTGCACCATCCCTGATCTTCCACCAATGGGAAACAAGACCGGTAAAGCCTGAGTACTCAAACAGGAATTTTACAATTGTATTTGTAATGGTGATATACAGTAAGATTTAAGCTTCTCAAAAGCTTCTCAAAGACTCTTCTCACCATCTTACTCAAAAAATAATTAATCTGCTGCGCAATAAACATATTTCTTACCTGTTTCCTGAGGTGCAACTCAGTTTCTTACTGTAATCCAAATAAAGATAGGAGCCATAACAAGTAGTCATATCTCTGAGGCTGTTTGTCACTTAAACCAAAATTAAGATGTTTTATCATCTATGTGAACATTATTTTCCATTATTTTATATCTTCATACACAAAATGAATTTCTGTTTTACTGTTTTACAAAACAAGCAAGAAGATACTACTGTACCTTAAACATCAAATTTAGTGATCTTCTTTTCACTTCTTTTCTGTCAGGTGTGGAAAGCTCTGGTGGACCATCAGCTGAACACTGCCTGATGACTTTCTCAGGTAAATGATCAAACATACCTTTCTCAGGTAAATGATCAAACATACCTTTCGCAGGTAAATAATCAAACATACCTTTCTCAGGTAAATGATCAAACATACCTTTCTCAGATAAATGATCAAACATACCTTTCTCAGGTAAATGATCAAACACTTGTACAGAACTGTCCTGCATTCATCAATGAAGAAAAAAGGTGGACTTTAGTATCTCATAACTGTGACTCATCAACTTGTAATTGTGAGATCTTTCTCTTGTAATTATGAAATACTGCTCTCATAAGTGAGAGAAGTGGCTTATCTAATCTGTGTAGCTACAGGAACTGTTGCGGGTTATTGTGGTGGTTGAATCAGTTAAGAAGCAGCCTACAGAGTTTTAGCCAAAATGCTAACGGCTGTGTTTTGTTGGTGAGCTGAATGAAAATGCAGCGAACAGTTCAAAGACGGTTTTCTTGTAATTATGACGTACTGATCTTGTATGAGATGCTGAGTCGTGTTATGGATGTCATAATTATGACATAACATTTAGATATTTTTTTCCTTTGATAAGTGCAATGACCTTTATTATTTTCTCAGTAGCTAACAGCCGGATCTCCTGCAGTCTGGATGTGCTTGTTGAGTTAGGAATTTTCTGCAGCATGGCTTCAGGGGATGGCCATGTTGGTCTTTCAAGCGATTGTTTGTCACTTTGATCCAGACTGAAATATCTCATAAACTACTGGATGGATCGCCATCAAAGTTGGAACAGACATTCATGTTTTCCAGAGGATGAAGCCTGAGTTTGATGATCTTCTCACTTTTTGTCTAGCGCCACCATCAGGTTATAGTTTTTGATTGGAACATCTATTGGATGGTTTGCCAGACTTCTTATCTAGCAACATCACAAGTGCAAAACTTCAATTTATCCAAGACTTTATGACCACATTTTTGAAAAACCCCCAACATTCCCATCAGCCTCAGCTGTACATTGTGCTGATTAGCTAATTTTAGCATGCTAACACACCAAATCAGCATGTCAACCTTGTGAGCATGTTAGCATGTTGACGTTAGCTCAAAGTACAGCCTCAGAGAGCTTCTAGCATAGCTGCAGACTCCTAATTTTGTTAAAAAATGCAACCAACTGAGTGGACAAGGGTTCTGGTTTTACCACACATTTGTCAGAGGATGTGTTCAAAAGCACATTGGAAAAATTTGGACAGGGAGTGCAAAGGCCTTTACTTGAAAATGCCTTTTCATTGGGTCATCAACTTATTGGTCACTGATGTTAACAGCCCACTCAAAAGTTGGAATAAGGTATTAATACCTGTGGCGTAAAAGGTCAGTTAGTTCTTTATAATAAATGTTTGTTGGTAAATGTTTTAATAGGTGAATCATACCAAAATGAACCCACATATTGCACCATCCCTGATCTTCCACCAATGGGAAACAAGACCGGTAAAACCTGAGTACTCAAACAGGAATTTTACAATTGTATTTGTAACGGTGATATACAGTAAGATTTACAACACTTTCTGTATACATGCATACATGTGCACTGGATGAAGTGTAACACTGTATATGGATCCCTGTTGAGCAGGTGAAGAAACTGTAAACAATAAGAAATCTGTTAAAAAATAAATCAAAAAACAACATTCCCTTACCTGTGCCGATGGTACAGCCCAGAGCTAAGGCTAACAGGCAGCAGTAGATGTTCACCCGCATCCTCGTACACATCAGGATTGACCACAGCTTCTGTCTTAACAGGAACTCAGCTGTCTGCTTATATACCTGTGTTCCTCTAACAAGATGTCACATCCTTAAAATATCTTCTTTTTATGGTCAGCACAAACTGATGATTCCTTTTATTAGTCAACATTCTACAGGTTACTTGAAATACTGTGTGGGCATAGACATATATGCACATCAGGAGCTGCTAGTAATTGTATCAATGCGTAAATACATATATATTCTAACTGCTCTTACAGATATCATAACACACTGAATTATCAATCAATCAATCTATTTCCCAGCAGTTTGGGTTGTCACAAAATGCTAGACTTGAATTTATGTGTAATACAGAACTTTATTGATCAAAAATGATGGTTCTCATATCAAAATACTCCTGTTTAAAGCAAAGTAACAGTATAGGCTAATATTACATTAAATTAAAGTCAAGCCTAGGTTTTGTAATTAGAAGTATTTTCTGTTTTCATATTGCACTGTAATACGGTTGCTATGATGATTTAACAAATACAAGATAATGCTCAGTATGTATTTTTCAATGTTTGCTCACTGCTCGATTTTGACATTTAAATATTATTCTGACTGTTATTAAACCATCTAGTAGACGGGGCTTTCTAATAATATTACTAATAATACTATGTTTGATATTTTCACTGCAATCTGGGTTTCTTTTACACAAGTAATCCATGAAGTAATTGAGGAGAAGGATTCAATCACTCTGTGCTGTCCTCACTCTGTGGAGGGTAAAGTGACGTGGAGCAGAGAGAAAAAAAAAATCAAATTAGATGTACTGACAGTCGATGGCGACAGAGACATAAAACATGTTCATGATCCTTATAAGAAATACAGTTCTTTAGCAGACAAGTCGCTGCACATTCACAGAGCTGCTCTCTCAAATGCTGGAAAATACTTCTGTTACAACGAACCAGCTGCGGATCTGACAGTGATCCCATCAGGTAACATTAGAGTTTATTAAAGTTTTTTTTCTGTATCAAAAACAATATTAAAAAAATCTAATTTCCACTTAACAATTGTAAGGTTTGATTTGTAAATGTTGCATATGTTGTTTAAAGTTTATTGTGAAAGATTTTATGTTGTATCAAAGTATTGTGCAGCATAAAAAGGATGCATATATGACTCATAACTTTAAAATGAATCATATTTACTGCTATTACTGTAATCGAGCAGTTATTTGTTGTGTTTGTAAAATTCTCTCAGCTCACTGTGAGCTGTAACAAATTCACAGAGTATCTTTAAGTAAAGCGTCAGTAAGTAAGTGTCATCCACTGCAGGTGTTAGTGTCTAAAATAAGATCTTGTTTCAGAATTCAACTCATAAACACTTTACATTCAAGCTCAGTAATAACAAGGTAATAAGGAGGTGAAATCGTCTCAGTAATACTCTGGTAATAAACTGGTTAAATCTTGCTGATATCAAAACAGGAGGGTAATAATGTATAAAAAACTTCTCAAGGTAAAAATGGTTTAACAACAGTTCATCAGGTTTTATCAGAGTTAATATTTACTCTGTAATAAGGTAATTGTAAAATCTATCAGTAGACATAATACTAGGTGGCATAATACTATCAGCAAAAAGGAAATAGAGGGGTGATAATTAGTTCCATGGTCTCACAATACTCATATAATAATATCAGTGTAATATCATCACATTCACAATAAACATAATGTAAAATCTTTTATTTCAGACCTGGAAACACACACAATAGTTTTGCTGTAAGAACCGCAGTAATGAGTCAAAGCAATTGGCACAATCTGGCCACTAGGAGACATTTTGGAGAGGTTTGGGGACACCAGTGACAACACAAACTAAAAACTGCCTCAATCCGATCAGGTCTAGAGGTCTGGAATTTTATACAGGTGTGGTTGACAAGATGTAGACGATGTGTGGTGATTTGCATAGTTCTGGCATAAAGCATGTCCTAGTTATTGTTATTCCAATATGACTCATTACAGATGAGGAGCAAAAACACTTTTTTGAGCCATATTTGAACTGTTGTAGTTTCGGTTGTGTTTTAGCTACATGCTAATCAAGCACATTTCCAGGAACTAGAAGATGTTACCTTTCAAATGAAGCCTAATACATGCATTGTGGCCTCACAGTTCTTCTGTTATAAGCGTTTCCATTCGGGTATGCCACATGAGTGAAAATTCCAAAAAAAGGGTGGATGTTAAGAGGCTCCGCAGCAGAACCACAAAATGAAGTAGAAACTGGTAGTTCAGCATTTTACATCACTGATTAGTGAATGTTATGCAGAAATTACCACCAGTGTTTCCAGGTAATAACTTTAATGTTTAGTCTCTAAAGGAGTATAACTATAGAATTTGGAGAAAATGTGTTTGTTCATTTTCCAGCCCTGATTCATGGTAATTATACTGAGGTCCCTATTTTCCTGCCGACACAAGCCCAGCGGCAGGTAAACGCAGTCTTTATGCAGTTTTCATCAGACATTTATTTTATTCTATCTATTTTTTGCGTCTGTGCCTGTTTGGTCATTTCTGGACACCAAAGGAGCTGCTTCAGCCGACGTGGGAGGAGAGCAGCAGCTGAGACTGTGTTTATTAGCTGACGCAGTTCAGTTTTGATGCTTATTTTGGCATAAAATTACATTTGCGATAAATCCTGCTCAGACCAGCTCTTATTGCAGATGCAGACGCAGATGCAGATGCAGATGCAGATGCAGACGCAGATGCAGACACAGATGCAGGGCACAGTCTCCAAAATCACAAAACACCTTTCATTTATGTTAAGTTTTGCAGCTTTCAGTTCGCAACATGTTTTTTTATCTACCACAGGTTGACATGAGAATCAAAACACAATGTTTACTTCATTATCTTTGGCATATTACTCTGTTATATTATATGCCCTTTGTCATCAAAGTACATAATTGTATTACCTGTATTACCCTGTAGTTCACAAGATATTACCCTCTTATTCCCTTGTTATTCCTGAGCTGGGTTTTCCCTCAACTCTTCACTCAGCCACTGACTTTATCCTGAATGCATGACAGCAGATAATAATGAATTATAAGACATGAATCTTGTTTTTCACTCTGCACATCTTTGTACTTGACGACTGATGAGGTTGTGATTATGTTCACTTATCTTCCAGATGCTCCTTTCTTGTGACCGGTGTTTCTTCTTATAATAATTGCAATCCTCTTCTCATCATCATCATCGTCAGCACTGCCTTCAGCACCTGGATGACAACTGTCTGAAGTTTAAAATGACATGTCTATAAATGCTGTATATAATGTGAAAATGCATTAGAACTATTTTTGTTATTTATAATAGATCAACATTTTGGGAAACACATCCAATTATTCCCTTTCTTTCCGAGTGATTTGAGAAGCCTTCATCTGCCAGTTTGTAATATAAAAAAGATGTATGAATAATATAAAATAATGTAAAATGCATCTGAATTACATTCAATACTTGTGGAAAACACCTCAGTAATTGTGCAAACTTTCAGTAAGTCCGAGTCATGATCACTGAGCCATTAAAGCCATTTAAATATGTTTGTGTAGCAGTAGTGTAGTTGATGGCATTTCCTCTATGGGTGATGCTACAGCTACATGACAGATTGCACAATTCATCCTTGTACAAACTAAGCTCTAATATTCCTGGACAGAAGGGAACTTTTCTCCAAACAATCATCAGTCACCATCAGCTGCTCAGCATCATTTTCTTTCACTTTGTGCATTTTGATGCAGAACTGGAAATTTCTGAATACAGTAGAATAAATTCAGAGGATCGTGCAGACTTGTTGTTCTTTGTTTTTCCTTTGCATGATGTCACACTTCACACATACTCTCCACCCAACTCTGCACTACACACCGATGACTAGAGTTCCACATCCTTCCCTATTTCTATTTTTGTGCACCGATTATTAATAAACTTATGTAGGAGTCATAAGTGCACCTGCGCAGAGCCGTCGCAACAAACCACAAACACAATGATGAAGACGCACACAAAAGCAGTTTTTCTGTGATATTGTGAAAACACCATCAGTGTGTCTGTATTTAGCATTAGTGACCCCTGTATCAGTGTCACCGCTTCTCTGTTATGACACCAGATCAGATTAAAGTTCTGGGGAACAGAAAAAATGTCCCCTCACCAAGAGGTTTGTCATGCAGGAAGCACGTCATGTTTCCTCTAAATCAAGATATATGGTTGCTGCTGAACATGCAGCTTTTGTGCTTAATCACATGTAACGTAAAGATGAGCGTGTTCTTGCTTTGTTTGTGTTTTTAATGGTTGGGTGAAGCACCTGGACATTGGTTCTGGCAATCCCCGCACTTGTATCTACTATCCAATAGTGTTGAATTCTTGTTCCACTTTCTACCCGATGACAAATGTTCACCTGTCCTTTAAAAGCAATTTGTAACATAAATATGCCTTAAAGCCACAAACCTTCAGCTCTGTGTTCTGCTGCCTTCTTGCATTCATTGTATTCATGTGGACTTAAAATACCTTCAATAAAAGTGGAAGAACCGTATTTTCTCTAATTCAGTTAAAAGCCAGGTCTCCAATAATGGCCGGGGGTGTGGTCGACATGAATAAATAAAGTCCGGCCCCAAATACAGGCCAGGGAGGAAAAATGGATTGAGGCCGTATTCAGGCCAAATCAGGTGTTGCTGCGCACCGCTGCAGGGTTGTATGGTGGTGTGCAGGGGGGTATGGGTGTGTTTATTTGTGTTCTAGAAAGTAACCACTGTGAAACAATTAGATATTTTTTTTTATTGATCTGATTCACTGCTTTCTTACCAGCTCCATCTCTTCATTCACTCTCTAGCCCCCTCTACCTCTTTTCCTCTCATCTTTTTTTAAAATGAGTTGGGAAACCGACAGCAAAGCCTAACTTTACTTTTAACGTTATCAAATGAAAAGAAATGTCTGCCCCCCTCCTCTTGGTGCCTGTTATAATGTGACTGTGGTTTGTAGTAATGTACAAGTGCCACAAAATGGCGGTAGGTATAATTAAAGTACCATATAGGACCTGTGCAAGTGTCAGTGATTAGATGTATAAAGAGAACTCTTTAGACATCCATGTACAACACTGTAGAGAGCGAACATGGCACCCACCAGATGGAAGTTTGACGTCAAATTCAAAGAGAGAGTTTTGCAATATGTGGAGGAAAATTAAGGAGTGAAAGCTGCAAGACATTTTGACACTGAGCTGATAAGAATCAGATACTGGAAAAGACAGAAGCGTGAGCTGCTGTTAGCTGACAAGAGGAGAGCACGGCTAACTGGAGGTGGGAAGAAGAAAGTTAGCTTGGAGCTAACGTTAGAGAGACAGCTGATTGATATTTGATATTTGACTGTGCTGTTAACTGGCTATTAATGTTTATATCCAGCATAATGTTACCTCAGATTTGTTTAGTTTTTAACTGACACTGGACATATTTCCCCTCTCGTACTTGACTGGTCATACTTCACACAAGTTTTATTGAAATGTTTGGGTAATGTTTAACAATAAAAATTGGGAAGTGAAAGCTTTTAATTTTATTAATAGCATAATGCAGTAACAAAAATTTAACAGAGGAAATGGAAGCAGATCAGAAAACAGGGAGGCTTCGTACTACAATATGAGCGAATATACTTATCAAACAGAGGGAATTAGGAATAAAGGCCTCTCTCTAATATAAGCCTGCTTCCAATAAAGGCCTGGTACCCTCTTCAGTTGAGGTAAATAAAGGCCCCGGCCACTATTAGAGAAAATACGGTAAGTGTGAACATCATCTGTTTTACTGCTTTGATCTGACACTTTTAGCGTCTTTGTGCTATTTTAGAAGAATGACAAACCTGTTTCCAGCCAACACTACACAGTTGAATGTCTTTCCCACTGTTCACCATCATGAGAGTGTGACCTTAGTGTCTGTGTATGGTTAGACCTCAAAGCCTAAATATAGTCTCGAACTATGTTCACCCAAAATGTGGTGGTTTGCTTTCTTCTTTCTTTGGCAGCTCTCGTTCAGTTTCTTTTCTTTGGTTGTTGAATTTCTTTTTAAAAATGTGATCTATTTTTGTTTTTTTTGCTAAACATCAGTCACTGTTTCTAACTGCATTTCCCACAGATCACCTGTCTGTCGATGATTTTAAGTTGATTAGTTTGAGTTTCTTTGACCTGCTCGTTAGTTTTTCAATGGTGATGAGATAAAGAGCCAGATATTGTTCTCAGGAGTTCAAGTAGAAATAACCAAAGCTAAAAGAGAGTAAATATTGTACATAGATTCATCAGATCAATTTTATATTTGCTGTTATTAAGTCGTACATGAAGGTAATTTATGAGACAGTGTTGGAACATACTGTATGTAGGTAAAAGTGTGTTTTTATAATATGTGAATGCCTTTGTGTACAAATCAAATCATTACTTTCCTAAAATTAAAAAGAATGAATCTGCAAACAAATGAATTAAAACATTTTTTAAAAGATCTGTGAATCTAATTTGTTAGTTAGTTCATCTTTATCTGTTCAGGAAATCACATTGAGACCAAAATCTCTTCAGCAAGAGACCTGAGAACAAATTACATACATACAAGATCACAAGAAGACAGTTCATTCACACAAAACAACCATCACACACACACACACACACACACACACACACACACACACACACACACATTAAAACAAAAAACTAAGAAATATCAGCGAGTAAAATTTTAAAGTCTCTCAGTCTCAGTTTAAAAACAATAATAACTAATATGTAATAAAGTCATTTGAGTTACTTTCATGTCCCGGAACTGTCCGTTTGAAACATGATCACACTGTTCACACTAGAGTTTCCTCATCAGTGTTCATTAACCACAAAGAAAGAAAAAGAAAGATATTTGAGAGGTGAGGGTGCAGCCTTTAAAGTCAGAGGAACACACGTATACACTGAGTTCCTGTTCTCTCAGATAGAAACTGTCTCTGTTCATTGTGGTTCAGTCTGTTGGAGGATGAGGATGAACATCTGCAGCTGCCTGTTAGCTTTAGTTCTGGGCTGTAATGTGACAGCAGGTAAGAACTTTACTCTTTTTCATCAGCTTTAATAATAATGTTCATGTTTGTTCATGTCATAGAGTGAGTGATGAATGTGGTGCAACTTTTTATTTTGACTGGTGTTTTCAGGCTAAAAGAGTGCAGCATGATACATCTTATAGACACATATAAAGTATGTTGTCCATTGTTTCCAGTATTTTACATATTGTTCATATCGTAGTCTGAAGGTAAAGGTCAGTTTCTCCATACAGTGAATTTAGCTGATGTATAAAGTATTTTATAGAGATTTTAGTGATTTGTTGAAACACGTTCAGGTTCATTGTCATAGTCATGTATTTGAATAAATCAAGTTCAAAGTTGTTTATTGGTCACGTACACAAAACAAACAATACAATGTGCAGTGAAATGCAGTTTAGGCCCTCCTAGATTAGCCTATAGCTGCTAAGATTAAAGATAGAAATAGTAATAAAGATGAAAAGGAAATCAAAAATAAAAATATTATATTATATATATACAATTTATATATATATATATATATATATATATATATATATATATATATATATATATTACATTATATATAACATACACTACGACCATATAAATAAACATATTATAAACAAACATTAATACTGATAATAAAAAGAGATGAACAGTGATATGAAGGTGCAAACATAGTCTAACCTACATATATTTATATGATCTAAAAATGATCTAAAATAGCTACAGACTCACACAGTGACAAGAGACGGTGGTGCACAAATGTGCACGCACACAAAACCACATGTAAGGTTGCAGTGCATTGTGACCGCTGCCCCCCCACCACCACACACACATTAGCTGATGGTGTGAATGATGTAAAGTCAGAAGTTAAAAGTGAAGTGCAGTAATGCTTTAAGGTCTTCATGTTTTTCATGATTAGCAGTTTGCACTCGACAGTTAAATGTGATTCTGACTCTGATGGAAAACAACTTTTCAGTTCTTTGCAATACTAGAAATGTTGACATTCTGAAAATGGATGTTTAGTTATTGTAAACTGTGTTTCTTTTGCAGAAATAATCCATCAAATAGTCGAAGATGAGCAACAAGTCTTTCTGCGTTGTTCTCACTCTGTGGAGGGTAAAGTGATGTGGAGCAGAGAGATTAATGGAAACACAGTTGACATATTAATAGCTGATGGTGACAGAGACCAAAGATTCAATGACCCCCACAAACGATACGGTTCATTAGCAGATAAGTCGCTGCACATCTTTAGAGTTGCTGTCTCAGACTCTGGAAAATACTTGTGTAATAATGAAGCAGCTGTGGAACTGACGGTGATCCCATCAGGTAACATCAAACTCTGTCAAAGTTATTGTGGTAAATTAATAAACAGCTTTTTATAGTCAGTGAAGAAAAATATCTTTTTAAAGTTCTCTAATACCTAATTTCTATTGTTCTTTTCCTTTTAAAGGAACAGGTCGTCTTGTTCATGTAGAGTCACACAGGAAACAAACACCTGAATTAAGTCCTTTTCTCTAAAACCTCATTTAGGAACTTATAACCAACAGTCAGGAGCTCAAATGAACATTAAAGCTGTTTTTCTTGCTGTAATCATTCCTCCTGTTCATACTGACCATTAGAAGATCCCTTCATAATGACCTTACAATGGAAGTGATGGGGACAAAATCCACAGTCCTCCTTCTGTGCAAAAATGTATTTAAAAGTTTATCTGAAGCTAATATGATAAGTTTATCTTCAGCGTCCAAATGAGTCAAATCAAGTAGATATCTTTCAACGTTACAGTCTTTTTAGTACCAAAGTTCCTCTTTTTGTTACTATACTTCCACCTGCAGCTCAACAGGGAAACACTGTCCGAGGAAACACAAAGAGGGAATTTGATGCTAAAAAGACTGTAAATGTGTCAGATATCCACTTGATATGACTAACTCAGACTGCTGAAGCTGAATATAAGCTTCACACAGACTTTTAAATGACTGTGTGGACACACTGTGGATTTTGGCCTCCATCACTTCCATTGAAAGCACATTTGAAGGATCTTTTAATATCCAGTATGAACAGGAGGAATGATTACAGCGAGGAAAACCTCTTTCACTGTTCATATGGACACCTGACTGCTGGTTTAAGATTATAACATTTTCAATAAGCATCACTTCAAAGTGTGATCACAGTGTGTTCTGCACAGGACACTTTGCAGTGTAAAAATAAACTCATCAGTGCAGAAACTGTTTCTAAATGACCTCAAACCTTTATTTATCTGTCATATTTCTGTACTGATGTTTCTGTTAATTAGTGGCCGACACAAACAGTCTGATAAGCTGATATCAGCCAATATATTAGTGCAGCTTTAAGTTATGTATCAATACAGTAAGAGAACTTTTAGTGACTGTAACAATTCTCCACTTTGTGTAGAAACAGAAGTTAGTTTATCAAAGAAAATCTTGTTTTGGAACAAAACTCTTCCATGTGTCACTGACTTTATCATGAATACATGTGTTTATGATGGCATGTTATAAAACATGAATCTTGGTTTTTACTAACTTAATGTTTGTTGCTCACAGGAACAACAATAGTCAGTATTGCAGAGAAGTCCAGCGTCACTCTGACATGTCCTGATGTTGGAGGGTCACATGTTCCAACATGGACCAGAGAGATTGCTGGAAAACAACAACAAATCAGGCCTCATGTTTCAGCTGTTGACAAGTATCTGAATATACCAGACGTGCAGCCTGGTGACTCTGGACTGTACTACTGTGATGGAAAACCAGCTGCAAATCTAAACGTGAGCAAAGGTGATCAGTCTGAGAGAGGTGAGACACAAGAACTCAAAGACACACACAAAAATATGAAGGCAGGTAAAGCACAGAGAAGAAGTTATTTAAAGGAATAATCTGACATTTTGGTAAATTTATTAACATGTTTAACTTTCTTACTGAGAGTTAGAAGAGAAGATCAACCAGTGGTGGAATGTAACTAAGTACATTTACTTAAATACAGTTTTTAGGAACCATTTGATGTTACTTTCTACTTCCTGTCCGCTAGATCTCAGAGGAGAATATTGTACTTTTTACTCCACTACATTTATTTGAATGTGATAGTTACAAGTGTCTTTCCAGATCTATATTTTACAAATAAAACAGATGATGTATTTATATTTGTAATTAATTTAGATCACTTTGTAGAGATCTGTTTCTACTTTGACACATAAGAGTATTTTCTATTGATCAGTGTCAAAAAACATGAAAAATTCCAAGAGGGGTGAAAACTTTTTACAGGCAACGTATATTCAGTATATGTAAAATACAGACGGGTGACAAATGAAAGGAAAAACTGGTACCACCACTTAGATCGATACCACATTCATATCTGTCCATTAAACATGAAGCTACAGCCAGCAGCCGGTTAGCTTAGCTTAGCATAAAGACTGGAAACAGAAGGAAACAGCTAGCCTGGTGTTACAGAGAGTTATATGCAGAAATATAACGACACACAAGACTGAACAATAACAAATATGATCAGTTCAAATAAGAGAGAAACTTTAATGCTGCTTCAAATTAAACAGAAACAATATCCTCAACATTCAAGTGGTTTAAGTCATGAGAACATTTGCTCTGCTTGATAACTCACCACAAAACTGGCCATCACCTATTTCCTGTTTTAAAATTGGTGAATGAATTCATAACTTTCTGTGGTAAAATGCATTTTGCTGCCTTGTTGTATCTATTTCCTCCATCTCACACAGAGGCAAACAGGACACCACCGACAACCTCAACTACAACTACAGCAACAACAACTGTACCAGCACCACCACCAACAACAACAACAAAGAAACGAAGTCACACCAAGAAACCCGGAAACAAAAAGAAGAAAGGGAGTAAGATAAAACAGATCTAAATGTTAAATTAAACTGATTAAAGGTGATCGATCTAAATGAACAAAACAACAGAAAACACTTTAAATGCAGTAATTAAACAAACAGATACAGATATAAGAGCCTGGGAAAGTTTTAACACTGTGTTCAAGCGAAAATATAGTTTCAATGTTGGAAGTCGAGCACACAACACGCTCAACATTCAGGTGGATTTTGTTGTGAGAACTTGAACCGTTGCTGACTCAGCACAAATATTAAAGTAACGTTGTAACTTTCTCAAAAACTGAATCATTTTGTGACATTCTGTAAACAGTTAGCTGTAGTAAAATACATTTTCTGCCCTGTAATATATATTTTCTCTATTCTGCACAGAAGATAAAAAAAAACCAACATCACCTACAACAACTTCTACAACATCACCACCAACTGCAAACAAAGGTATGACTGCAATAGATAAGTCACATCAAGAAACCCGAAAAGAAAATGAGTAAAATGAAACAGATTTAAATGTTGAATTGTTAAACTGATTAAAAGCTTTTATTGATCTGAGAGCCCAGAGACAAGAACTCAAAGAGGAACAAAAAAGCAGAAAACACTTTAAATGCAGTAATTAAACAAACAGATGCAGATATAAGAGCCTAAGAAAGTTTTAACACTGTGTTCAAGTGAAACTATAGTTTCAATGTTGGAAGTCGAGCACACAACATGCTCAACATTCTGGTGGTTTTTGTTGTGAGAACTTGAACTGTTGCTGACTCACCACAAATATTAAAGTAGTGTTGTTCCTTTTTCAAAAACTGAATCATTTTGTGACATTCTGTAAACAGTTAGTAGTAAAATACATTTTCTGCCCTGTAATATATATTTTCTCTATTCTGCACAGATGATGATGAAGGATCAACATCACCACCAGCTGCAAACACAGGTATGACTGCAATAAATAAGTCAATAAACCCAAATAGAAAATGAACAAGTAAATGAGTAAAATGAACCAGATCTAAATGTTGAATTATAAAAGTAGAGCTGCAGAGGTGAGGTTAGAAAACTTTACAACAGATCATTCAAACACATTAACACATCAACTACAGGCTGTTATACATTTATTTTTTATTTATTTACTGTGACGGTCTATGAAATGTCAATTTTAAATATTAATTTTCATCTCAGATTTATATAAATAAAAACTCATGATACAAGTTTGGTTTCAGGCAGGTCATCAAATGCATATTCAGTAAAGTAAACATTTTGCAGAGTCAGGCTCTTTCTGTGTGTGGCGTGTACATATGAGCAGGAAAAGAGATGGAGACCAAGTGCACATACACAACTGTTTTGGCCGTCCGACAAAAACTGTCCCACCAAAGTTAAAAACAAACCTACAACCTTGATTTGAACGATCCCACACAGAAGATAAAAAGACACCTTCAACTACACCTGCACACACAAACACAGGTATGATCACATGATGAAACAAAGTCATAACAGGTGTACATCAGAGCTTACAACGAAGATGTGAAAACATGAGTTCAAAGATGAAGGTATGTATTCAGAGTATGTGGAAAAGACACTAGATTTACAGTAATATTCATTATACCAAGATTAAAATGAAAGAAACTAATTAGTGATTGTGAATGTTTCCTTGTCTTCCAGCCTCTCCTTACCTGTGGCAGATGCCTGTTCGTGTGGTGATCGTAATACTTTCTTTAATCCTGATGATCAGCATCACCGTCACTATCTGGAGAAGAGGTGAATGACCTGAAAGTTGTGGATATGAAAATGTTGAGCAGCAAATATTGTTTTAAATACAGTCAGATGATATTTTAAACTCAAGAAAGACTCAATATTTTCAGATTTTACTTATAACAGCAGGAATAACTGGATATCAACTCGCAAACACTCACAGACATTATAGTAGCTCAGAGATTTGTACAAAGATGAACTGAGCAGAAGTTTGGCTGAATCAGACAAATAAATATTGAGTGACGGCCATTTTAATTCATTATGTTCTTGTAGCGCCACTTATTGGTGAAATGTGGTCACATGAACCAGGATGGTTCAAAGTTGAAATGTGCACATGTCATCTAAATTTGAATTTATGACTCATAGCAGTTTATGTCAGATCTGTCACACTTACTGAAATTATAGAAAATGGTCATAATAACTTTTTTTTCAGTCTCATTCAAATATTATATGTATCAGCTTTGATTCAAATTGATCAGATGTGAGTAGTGAAACTCTGTCTGGGTGTAAATGTGCATGTTCTTTATTTATAAATCAGTTTTTAACCATGAAAAATAATTCAGCTTCTCCACTTAACGTTTCAGGAATCATGAGCCAAAATGTGAAGTGCCTCAGAACGGCCACATGATGGTGCTATTGCTATAACTGGTTCTTTCTCACATTCATTGTCCCAAGGCTCAACTTTCTACCAGATATCTTTAAAATTGAAGAAGTAGCCTTTGAGATATCCTCATAATTAACAGACAAAGACATGGACAGACATGTCATGTTCCTCATTACTGTAACCATTAACATAAACATAATGCACTCTTTTAAATGTGTGATGCTGACTGATGAAGTTGCAACAGAAGTGAATTGAAAATATCTTTAATCATCTCTATGTTTACCTTCTCTCCATTGTAGCGCAACAGATACAGAAGCAACACACAGCAGAAACAGAAAATCATCTCTGATCCTCCATCACACAGAAACAAGAGCGGTAAAAACCAACCTGTCAACAGTGTTCATCCTCATACAGTCTGACAGGAAACAGGTCTGGTTGACAGAGGTGGTGAACAACCCGCACAGCTAAACAGTCTCTTTCTCTCTTTCACATTGACTAAACTATGAGCTTTGGGCTAAATTTATATTCCAACTAAATATGAAAACTGAATATACTTTTAAAAGAATTACAATTATTATTGTAGTGATGTTGACTTACTGTTACTTTGCATTTACGCATGCAGCAGGGGAAGAAAATATGTAGCCGCAATGTCATGACAGCTTATATATGGACATTTCAGTATTTAGAAATAAAGCAACTTGCTGCAAACCTTTAAAATGACTTGTATGTGTCATTTTTGCATTTCTGAAACTTTTTTTTGCCTTTGACAGACAGCTCTGGCTAGCTAATATATTAGACATATTCCAGTGAGAAGCAGCAGCTAGTAGCAATCGTAGCGCTAACACAAGCTACACAAAGTTAGCTCTACAGGTAGTGACAAATAAACTGGGTGTGTCCCAAACCATCAACCAGCACCACTGGTTAAAAGTACAGATGCAACCCTCATACAAATAACATTAGCATGAAAATAACAAAGTGTCGTCTGCTTGAAAACAATAACAGAACGTTAGCATATAAATCCCTCTGTTTGACTGGTATTTGTTATGTTGGCATGAGAACAATTAAGTCTTGTTAGCTTGAAAAAAATGGCACATTAGCATGAAAACAATAAAGTAATGTTAGCATATTATTCCTGCTGTTTGACTGTTTCACAGGACAGACACAGTCATTCTGGTTATATCAGCAACATTAAACAATAAAGTAACCTTAGAGGAAGTGATAACTGCTGCTTTCATGTGGACTAAACTCATATGAGATTAGGGCTAAATTTATACTGACAATGTCTCTTGTACACAAACATGCAGCCCACTACTCATTTCATGTTCCTGCTGCTTTTGGTTTTGTGTCTACAAAACAACTGAGTGAGCTGTTACACTGGAACCACTTACATCAGCTGATGATGTAACTGTATGCATCATTTATTTAAACAGTGTGGAAATGTCAGTGTGTGAAAATAGGACATCATTAAAGCAGAAGTATGAAGCATGTTGAAATACATTGATGTAACTATTAAATACATACTGAGTCCTTATCTTGTATTTGTTAAATCATCATAGTAGCCGTATTACAGTGCAATATGACAACAGAAAATACTTCTGAAATAATTACAAAACGTAGGCTTGACTTGAATTTAATGTAATATTAGCCTATACTGTTACTTTGCTTTAAACAGAAGTATTTTGGTGTGAAAACCATCATTTTTGATCAACAAAGTTCTGTATTACACATAAATTCTAGTCTAGTATAATATGACAACCCAAACTGCTGGAAAATAGACTGATTGATTGATTGATTGATAATTCAGTGTTATGATATCTGTAAGAGCAGATAGAATATATATGTATTGATGCATTGATACAATGACTAGCAGCTCCTAATGTGGTATCTACGTGTAAATGTCTATGACCACACAGTATTTTTAGTCATCTACAGAAAGTTCACCAAAAGAAAGGAATCATCAGTTTGTGCTGACCATAAAAAGAAGATGTTTTAAGGATGTGACATCTTGTTAGAGGAACACAGGTATATAAGCAGACAGCTGAGTTCCTGTTCAGACAGAAGCTGTGGTCAATGATGATGTGTACGAGGATGTGGGTGAACATCTACTGCTGCCTGTTAGCCTTAGCTCTGGGCTGTACCATCAGCGCAGGTAAGGGAATGTTGTTTTTTGGCTTATTTTTAACAGATTTCTTATTGTTTACAGTTTCTTCATCTGCTCAACAGGGATCCATATACAGTGGTACATTTCATGCAGTACACATGTATGCATGTACACAGAAAGTGTTGTAAATCTTACTGTATATCACCGTTACAAATACAATTATAAAATTCCTGTTTGAGGACTAAAGTCCATCTGATCTGCAGTAAACTGTGAGGTTCCTTACTTTCTGGGCTTGAAGGTTGTGTCAGAAAAGTTTATTTATAATGTAGAAACACCGATTAACAAGGTGGTACCACTGTCTAGTAAGACGTTTATAAGCAGTAACTAATTAATTACAACTCTGCAGCTTCATTATTCTTCTGATGTCGTCTTTATCGCCTGTATTTATTTATTTGTATATAGTGTACATACATGTTTACATTATTTTAGGTTCTCTTTTAGATTCACTCTATTAAAGTCTTTAAAAACATGAAAATTGAATAAGTGAATGAACTGTGTGATATAAATAAACCTACATTTCTTTGTCTAATAGGAACAAGGTTTGGGTTGCCAGCATTTACGTGAAAAATTCCCTTCGCTGATGTTTATCATTTATTTATCCCTCCTTCAGGGGAGCCTATGTTAGGTGCAGCGGCCCTCTCACCACTATATCCTAAAGCGCTAATTGCCATTATCTCCAAAGAACCATTTCGACCGCCAGACCATCCATTTTTCATACGTGATTGTCCCACAGTTTCCACCAAGTCCTGACACTCGACCTTTCCAGAGACAACCACATTGCCTGTTCTCGCAACGTACAGTTGCACTGACTCAGTGTCTCCTTCTGTTTCCGGGGTTACAGCAGTTGTAGGTGGTTCACCTCCAATCGGCCACTTCAACTGCCCCCACGCCCCCCCCACCCTGCTCGATGAACCATGCCAAGTCATCATCGAAGCCCTTCTTTGGGGGCAAGAGAGGTCTTAGTCATCCTCGTTCCCACGTTATATCGTCGCCGACCATTATAAACAAGAAATCCTCAAGGACATCATATCCAGCCTCGCTCCACACTTCAGCATGTTATCCAAAGGTCAGTAAGGCCGAACCCAGCCTTAAGCCAAAGCGCTTGCTCCCGACCTCATCGCCAAACCAGGTGAGTTGCTACATGTTCCTGGTTGCAAACCTGCAAGTTTCGCACAAGTTGGCGATTTCTCCAGAACCATACTCCAGCCACGTTCTTGAACACATCTCCGCATGAAGTTCTTTTTGGGGGCTCTATCCAGGTGATGGACTGGAGAGACAGTTCCCCCACTCAGAGTCTCAACTTCTCCCCCCTGTTCCCTCCTACCTCCCCACTGTCGGCAGTCGTTGTCCAGTCGACATACCATACATCCATCATCGACCCTCAACCCTCCATTCTATGTTCCTCAACTCTCACACCTCACCCCTTTCCTCTCCCCATCACTTCATCCCTCCATCCCTAATCCTTCATCAGGTTCTCCAACCCATCCATCAACATATCAGCTCTCTTTCATTATCTCAATTAAACTATTGAAATCTAATGTTCTCGGCGTGGTCTCAGTTATTGAAACACCAATGACAAGAGTTCCACACCCTTCCCTATTTCTATTTTTGTGCACCAATTATTAATAAACTTATGTATGAGTCATTTCTGCTTTATGTTCTATGTGTGATTTCCTTTTTACTCTATTGTACCACCTTGTTTCCTGGTTCAGAGTTAAGTGTTTTGCTGCAAAGCAATGATTGTTGAAAATAAGGACATTGGATAATTTGATTGAGCTCTCTGTCTCCCACACAGTGGATGAGACAGTCCCAAACAAGGCAACATCTGCATGATGATATTTCACCAAGCAAATATATTTTTTGTCTGGTCTTGATATGAGGTCGGGTTCGTTATTGTCCAGTTCTGGAAATTCAAAAACAAAAGTAATTTGTCTTGAGTCCATCTTTCAGTTCAAGCAGTGGTCAACAGCATCTACAAAGGTTAGTTCAACTGGGGTCAAAGTTCAACACATTTGATCTTTTGGTGCACCTGCGCAGAGCTGTTGCAACAAACCACAAACACAATGATGAAGACGCACACAAAAGCAGTTTTTCTGTGATATTGTGAAAACACCATCAGTGTGTCTGTATTTAGCATTAGTGACCCGACCGCCTGCATCAGTGTCACTGCTTCTCTGTTATGACACCAGATCAGATTAAAGTTCTTGAGATTAGAAAAAATGTCCCCTCACCGAGAGGTTTGTCATGCAGGAAGCACGTCATGTTTCCTCTAAATCAAGATATATGGTTGCTGCTGAACAGCTTCTGTGCTCGAGTGGTCTCTGTGTGGTTAGATATCTGGCTGGAAAGTTCAGCTGCATCTGTCTCGGACTGTGTTCACCCAGAATGTGGTGGTTTGGTTTCTTCTTTCTTTGGCAGCTCTCATTGTTCAGTTTTTTTTCTTTTGGTTGTTGAGTTTCTTTTTAAAAATGTGATCTATTTTTTTTGCTAAACATCAGTCACTGTTTCTAACTGCATTTCCCACAGATCACCTGTCTGTCGATGATTTTAAGTTGATTAGTTTGAGTTTCTTTGACCTGCTCGTTAGTCTTTCAATGGTGATGAGATAAAGAGCCAGATATTGTTCTCAGAAGTTCATGAAGACTAAAACTTCTTCCCCAGAGTTCTTTGTGCTTTCTCATCTGCAGGAAACCTCATGGACTGCACTGACGCGGGGATGTCCTTCTCCTGCTGTTGTTGTTGTTGTTGTTCTGCTTCTCTGTGTCCTCACTTTTCTAAAATTAAAAAAATGAAACATTTTTTTAAAAGATCTGTGGATCTAATTTGTTAGTTAGTTCATCTTTATCTGTTCAGGAAATCACATTGAGACCAAAATCTCTTCAGCAAGCGACCTGAGAACAAATTACATACATACAAGATCACAAGAGGACAGTTCATTCACACAAAACAACCACCACACACACACACACACACACACACACACACACACACACACACACACACACACATTAAAACTAAAAAAACTAAAAATATCAGCGAGTAAAACTTTAAGTCTCTCAGTCTCAGTTTAAAAACAATAATAACTAATATGTAATAAAGTCATTTGAGTTACTTTCATGTCCTGGAACTGTCCGTGTGAAACATGATCACACTGTTCACACTAGAGTTTCCTCATCAGTGTTCATTAACCACAACGAAAGAAAGAAAGTGAAAGACAGACACTGAAGAAGTGAGAGTGCAGCCTTTAAAGTCAGATGAACACACGTATACACTGAGTTCCTGTTCTTCTCTCAGATAGAAACTGTCTCTGTTCATTGTGGTTCAGTCTGTTGGAGGATGAGGATGAACATCTGCAGCTGCCTGTTAGCTTTAGTTCTGGGCTGTAATGTGACAGCAGGTAAGAATTTACTCTTTTTCATCAGCTTTAATAATAATGTTCATGTTTGTTCATGTCATAGAGTGAGTGATGAATGTGGTGCAACTCTTTATTTTTACTGGTGTTTTCAGGCTAAAAGAGTGCAGCATGATACATCTTATAGACACATATAAAGTATGTTGTCCATTGTTTCCAGTATTTTACATATTGTTCATATCGTAGTCTGAAGGTAAAGGTCAGTTTCTCCATACAGTGAATTTAGCTGATGTATAAAGTATTTTATAGAGATTTTAGTGATTTGTTGAAACACGTTCAGGTTCATTGTCATATTCATGTATTTGAATAAATCAAGTTCAAAGTTGTTTATTGGTCACGTACACAAAACAAACAATACAATGTGCAGTGAAATGCAGTTTAGGCCCTCCTAGATTAGCTTATAGCTGCTAAGATTAAAGATAGAAATAGTAATAAAGATGAAAAGGAGATCAAAAACAAAGATCTTATATATATACTGTATATATACATATTATATTATATATAACATACACTACAACCATATAAATAAACATATTAAAAAGCAAATATTATTACTGATAGTAAAAAGAGAATGAATAGTAACATGAAGGTGAAAAGAGATAATGTAAACAAGTGTTTAAAATCTACATATATGATCTGAAATATCCACAAACTCACACAGTGACAAAAGACGGTGGTGCACAAACGTGCACACACACAAAACCACATGTCAGGATGCAGCATTGTGACTGTATATAACAATATACACATTAGCTGATGGTGTGAATGATGTTAAGTAAGAAGTTAAAAGTGAAGTGCAGTAATGCTTTAAGGTCTTCATGTTTTTCATGATTAGCAGTTTGCACTCGACAGTTAAATGTGATTCTGACTCTGATGGAAAACAACTTTTCAGTTCTTTGCAATATTAGAAATGTTGACATTCTGAAAATGGATGTTTAGTTCTTGTAAACTGTGTTTCTTTTGCAGAAATAATCCATCAAGTAGTCAAAGAGGAGCAACAAGTCTCTCTGCGTTGTTCTCACTCTGTGGAGGGTAAAGTGACGTGGAGCAGAGAGATTAATGGAAACACAGTTAACATATTTATAGTTGATGGTGACAGAGAGCAAAGATTCAATGACCCCCACAAACGATATGGTTCAATAGCAGATAAGTCACTGCACATCTCTAGAGTTGCTGTCTCAGACTCTGGAAAATACTTGTGTAATAATGAATCAGCTGTGGAACTGACGGTGATCCCATCAGGTAACATCAAACTCTGTCAAAGTTGTTCTGCTTCCTGTTTCTTCCTGTTTCAAAGTCTCGTCTCTGTGCTTCACTTTTCATTTTCTAAACTGTGATTAAATATATACATTGACATATTTATGAAATGATGCATTTCAAAGGTAAATGTGGTTTTAACTTCAATAACAAATATATTGTAAGAAACAACATCATCATTACTTATTACTTTCATAACTCAAAACCAGGTTTTAATTTCACACTGACTGTTAAGAATAGAGGCCCAATTAATTTATAACATTAACTTCTTACTGTAGTTACTTAAATATTTCTGTGTATTTTTATACGTTAATCATTTTATTTGATTTTTTTATGTGATGTGTTTTACTTTGTTTGTGGTAAATTAATAAACAGCTTTTTATGGTCAGTGAAGAAAAATATCTTTTTAAAGTTCTCTAATACGTCATTTCTATTGTTCTTTTCCTTTTAAAGGAACAGGTCGTCTTGTTCATGTAGAGTCACACAGGAAACAAACTGAACTGAATTAAGTCCTTTTCTCTAAAACCTCATTTAGGAACTTATAACCAACAGTCAGGAGCTCAAATGAACATTAAAGCTGTTTTTCTTGTTGTAATCATTCCTCCTGTTCATACTGACCATTAGAAGATCCCTTCATAATGACCTTACAATGGAAGTGATGGAGGACAAAATCCACAGTCCTCCTTCTGTGCAAAATGTATTTAAAAGTTTATCTGAATCTAATATGAAGCTTCAGCGTCCAAATGAGTCAAATCAAGTAGATATCTTTCAATGTTATATTCTTTTTAGTGCCAAAGTTCCTGTTTTTGTTACTATACTTCCACCTGCAGCTCAACAGGGAAACACTGTCCGAGGAAACACAAAGAGGGAATTTGATGCTAAAAAGACTGTAAATGTGTCAGATATCCACTTGATATGACTAACTCAGACTGCTGAAGCTGAATAGAAGCTTCACAGAGACTTTTAAATGACTGTGTGGACACACTGTGGATTTTGGCCTCCATCACTTCCATTGAAAGCACATTTGAAGGATCTTTTAATATCCAGTATGAACAGGAGGAATGATTACAGCGAGGAAAACCTCTTTCACTGTTCATATGGACACCTGACTGCTGGTTTAAGATTATAACATTTTCAATAAGCATCACTTCAAAGTGTGATCACAGTGTGTTCTGCACAGGACACTTTGCAGCGTAAAAATAAACTCATCAGTGCAGAAACTGTTTCTAAATGACCTCAAACCTTTATTTATCTGTCATATTTCTGTACTGATGTTTCTGTTAATTAGTGGCCGACACAAACAGTCTGATAAGCTGATATCAGCCAATATATTAGTGCAGCTTTAAGTTAGGTATCAATACAGTAAGAGAACTTTTAGTGACTGTAACAATTCTCCACTTTGTGTAGAAACAGAAGTTAGTTTATCAAAGAAAATCTTGTTTTGGAACAAAACTCTTCCATGTGTCACTGACTTTATCATGAATACATGTGTTTATGATGGCATGTTATAAAACATGAATCTTGGTTTTTACTAACTTAATGTTTGTTGCTCACAGGAACAACAATAGTCAGTATTGCAGAGAAGTCCAACGTCACTCTGACATGTCCTGATGTTGTTGGAGGGTCACATGTTCCAACATGGACCAGAGAGATTGCTGGAAAACAACAACAAATCAGGCCTCATTTTTCAGCTGTTGACAAGTATCTGAATATACCAGACGTGCAGCCTGGTGACTCTGGACTGTACTACTGTGATGGAAAACCAGCTGCAAATCTAACTGTGACCAAAGGTGATCAGTCTGAGAGAGGTGAGACACAAGAACTCAAAGACACACACAAAAATATGAAGGCAGGTAAAGCACAGAGAAGAAGTTATTTAAAGGAATAATCTGACATTTTGGTAAATTTATTAACATGTTGAACTTTCTTACTGAGAGTTAGAAGAGAAGATCAACCAGTGGTGGAATGTAACTAAGTACATTTACTTAAATACAGTTTTAGGAACCATTTGATGTTACTTTCTACTTCCTGTCCGCTAGATCTCAGAGGAGAATATTGTACTTTTTACTCCACTACATTTATTTGAATGTGATAGTTACAAGTGTCTTTCCAGATCTATATTTTACAAATAAAACAGATGATGTATTTATATTTGTAATTAATTTAGATCACTTTGTAGAGATCTGTTTCTACTTTGACACATAAGAGTATTTTCTATTGATGGGTGTGAAAAGACATGTAAAATTCCAAGAGGGGTGAAAACTTTTTACAGGCAACGTATATTCTGTATATGTAAAATACAGACGGGTGACAAATGAAAGGAAAAACTGGTACCACCACTTAGATCGATACCACATTCATATCTGTCCATTAAACATGAAGCTACAGCCAGCAGCCGGTTAGCTTAGCTTAGCATAAAGACTGGAAACAGAAGGAAACAGCTAGCCTGGTGTTACAGAGAGTTATATGCAGAAATATAACGACACACAAGGCTGAACAATAACAAATATGACCAGTTCAAATAAGAGAGAAACTTTAATGCTGCTTCAAATTAAACAGAAACAATATCCTCAACATTCAAGTGGTTTAAGTCATGAGAACATTTGCTCTGCTTGATAACTCACCACAAAACTGGCCATCGCCTATTTCCTGTTTCAATACTGATGAATGATTTCATAACTTTCTGTGGTAAAATGTCTTTTGCTGCTCTGTTATATCTATTTCCTCCATCTCACACAGAAGCAAACAGGACACCACCGACAACAACTACAGCAACAACAACTGCACCAGCACCACCACCAACAACCTCAACTACAACTACAGCAACAATAACAACAACTGCACCAGCACCAGCACCACCACCAACAACAACAACAACTGCACCAGCACCACCAAAACCAACATCAGAGGAGGGGGAGAGTAAGATGAAACAGATCTAAATGTTAAATTAAACTGATTAAAGGTGATCGATCTAAACGAACAAAACAGCAGAAAACACTTTAAACGCAGTAATTAAACAAACAGATATAGATATAAGAGCCTGGGAAAGTTTTAACACTGTGTTCAAGTGAAACTACAGTTTCAATGTGGGAAGTCGAGCACACAACATGCTCAACATTCAGGCGGATTTTGTTGTTAGAACTTGAACTGTTGCTGACTCAGCACAAATATTAAAGTAGCGTTGTTACTTTTTCAAAAACTGAATCATTTTGTGACATTCTGTAAACAGTTAGCTGTAGTAAAATACATTTTCTGCCCTGTAATATATATTTTCTCTATTCTGCACAGATGATGATGAAGAATCAACATCACCTACAGCAACTTCTACAACATCACCAACAGCTACAAACACAGGTATGACTGCAATAAATAAGTCACATCAAGAAACCTGAAAAGAAAATGAGTAAAATGAAACAGATCTAAATGTTGAATTGTTAAACTGTTTAAAAGCTTTTATCAATCTGAGAGCCCAGAGACAAGAACTCAAAGAAGAACAAAACAACAGAAAACACTTTAAATGCAGTAATTAAACAAACAGATACAGATATAAGAGCCTGGGAAAGTTTTAACACTGTGTTCAAGTGAAACTACAGTTTCAATGTAGGAAGTCGAGCACACAACATGCTCAACATTCAGGTGGTTTTCGTTGTGTCACACCTACATTGAAAAATGATTCACAGTTCAGTTTATTTTATCTTTTGGCTCCTAAAACTGTTATTGTTGGAAGTTATGTTACAGCTCATGATGCTATAGTCACTTCCTGTTTACATAGTTGGCTGTTTCTCATAGAGTTGCGAAATTAGAGGAGATATTTTTGGCGTTCCTGGTTCCGGAGGTAAAAATTCTGTTCATTTTTCTCACAGACAATGTTACACTGAGCACTTCTACTGCTTGGATGGTTAAATCACCAGAAAAAAGATGAACAATTAGAGATAAAAAGTCGACTGTGTACATAAACATTTCAGGGTAGAAGTTAACTACGACTCCCAAAGTGCATTTCTGCAAGAAACAGCCAATCACTGAGCTTAAAATCCACTCATGTGCACTGCTAACAGCAGGCAGAAGCCAAAGATTTCAGTGTTGACAAATTGATTTTACAATCTACAGAGCCAAAGGCTTCTTCTCCATAGCAACAGCAGCTGAGGCTCATGGGTATTGTAGTATTCTTAGCCGTCCACCAAAATCACAGACAAAACTAAGTGTAAATACTGTAAACCGGTGGTCAGAATATAAACCTGTAGGATCATTCATTTATCCAGGAGAGTCCTGAGTTTCTATGTTCAGTAACATCGAGGAGATCGTTTAAAGAAAATTTTGAAAACCGGAAAAACACTTGTGGAACCAGCGGCCCCTCACACTTCACAGCTATTAGATGGCACTACAGATGTTTCCTTGCTATCGATTTACACATTAAATGTTCACTAGATAAAACATTTCTAACAGTTAATGGTGCAACCTGATTTACTAAAAACTGAAACTAGTTAGTAGTTAGTAGAAGAACTTCACACACAAACTTAGTGATGGATTTTTGATTAGCTGGTGCAGCCAGCTGCTGTACTGTATATAACACATATCATGTCGGGATGTTTGTGTTGAACTTTTACTTTGTCTCTCACTAAAGATCAGAAACAACCTCTTGGTTTGGTGGTGGGGATAGTTGTTTCCTTCCACCTCGTCCTCATCATCATCATCACTGTCTACTGTGCTCGGAGGTGTAAAAGACGAGGTAAATGAAGTCTGACCTGGAAATTTACAATCACACTAAATTTTGATGAATACAAGAAAGATGTGCTCGTAAATTAAATGTTCATAATTTAACAATAAACAAAAGGCATTCTTACAGGATATATGATTGCAGCACATTAACATGAATTATACCTTTTTTAACAGATATACAGTGTTTTTATCACAACATGCAAAATGATAATTACTTAACATTTACTTATACCTCACTCATAGTACAGTTTATTTACTTTTTAAATTTTAAATGTATTTCTTATTTGATGTCTCTCTTAGAAAATGTTCAGAATTTTATAAATTAAATAATCAGCTTTCATGTCAGAATTTTGACTTTAATTTTAGACTTTTGATTTAATCTCAGAACATTTTTTGCCGGTTGCCCTTCACTTCCATACACAGATGAAATTCACTGATTACTTTATAAAAATGAAAACTAATGGTATCAAAGTCAGCCTGTTTGTCATCAGAGTTTAAAGCAGATAATCAGTGATTATTCAGTAATAATTAGGTTATTCACTAATTTGTTCTCCTTTCTGCAGGGACTGAAGAAAGACACCACATCTATGACGAGATACGAGATGAAGGGTTGAACCCTACAAAGCGTGAGAAATGAGAAGTGTTTCTTTTTAAAATGACAACTTCCTCTTTCTATTATGATTGAGGCTGATCTAAAATTAAATCCTACGCTGTGCTTACTGTGCCTGCATTCATGCACTGTCACTATAGTGACACTGAGGTCATTCGACTATAACTGCTTGTAGTCTTCAGAGGGGAACTTGTAGCATTATAAGACACAGTTCATACAGTATATATCATTATAAGCTTCCACAGCTTCTTAAAAGCTTCTCAAAGACTCTCCTCACCATCTTACTCAAAAAATAATTAATCTGCTGCGCAATAAACATATTTCTTATCTGTTTCCTGAGGTGCAACTCAGTTTCTTACTGTAATCCAAATAAAGATAGGAGCCATAACAAGTAGTCATATCTCTGAGGCTGTTTTATGTCACTTAAACCAAAATTAAGATGTTTTATCATCTATTTGAACATTATTTTCCATTATTTTATATCTTCATACACAAAAATGCATTTCTGTTTTTCTGTTTTACAAAACAAGCAATAAGATACTACCTTACCTTAAACATCAAATTTAGTGATCTTCTTTTCACTTCTTTTCTGGCAGGTGTGGAAAGCTCTGGCGGCCCATCAGCTGAATACTGCCTGGGGACTTTCTCAGGTAAATGATCAAACATTTTCCTGCCACCTTTGACACCAAACTGTCGAAATTTTGGTGTTTTTTGAGTGTATCTTTGGACAGTGCACACACTTGTACAGAACTGTCCTGCATTCATCAATGAAGAAAAATGGTGGACTTATCTCATAACTATGACTCATTAACTTGTAATTGTGAGATCTTTCTCTTGTAATTACGAAATACTGCTCTCGTAAGTGAGAGATGTGGCTTATCTAATCTGTGTAGCTACAGGAACTGTTGCAGGTTATTGTGGTGGTTGAATCAGTTAAGAGGCAGCGTACAGAGTTTTAGCCAAAATGCTAATGGCTGTGTTTTGTTGGTGAGCTGAATGAAAATGTAGCGAACTGTTCAAAGACGGTTTTCTTGTAATGATGACGTACTGATCTTGTATGAGATGCTGAGTCATGTTACGGATGTCACAATTATGACATAACATTTAGATATTTTTTCCTTTGATAAGTGCAATGACCTTTATTATTTTTTCAGTAGCTAGCTGTCGGATCTCCTGCAGTCTGGATGTGCTTGTTGAGTTAGGAATTTTCTGCAGCATGGCTTCAGGGGATGGCCATGTTGATCCAGACTGAAATATCTCATAAACTACTGAATGGATCGCCATCAAAGTTGGAACAGACATTCATGTTTTCCAGAGGATGAAGCCTGAGTTTGATGATCTTCTCACTTTTTGACTAGCGCCACCATCAGGTTATAGTTTTTGATTGGAACATCTATTGGATGGTTTGCCAGACTTCTTGTCTAGCAACATCACAAGTGCAAAACTTCAATTTGTCCAAGACTTTATGACCACATTCTTGAAAAACTCCCAACATTCCCATCAGCTTCAGCTGTACATTGTGCTAATCAGCTAAGTTTAGCATGCTAACACACCAAATCAGCATGTCAACCTTGTGAGCATGTTAGCATGTTGATGTTAACTCAAAGTACAGCCTCAGAGAGCTTCTAGCATAGCTGCAGACTCATAATTTTGTTAAAAAATGCAACAAACTGAGTGGACAAGGGTTCTGGTTTTACCACACATTTGTCAGAGGATGTGTTCAAAAGCACATTGGAAAAATTTGGACATGGAGTGCAAAGGCCTTTACTTGAAAATGCCTTTTCATTGGGTCATCAACTTATTGGTCACTGATGTTGACAGCCTGCTCAAAAGTTGGAATAAAGTATTAATACCTGTGGCGTAAAAGGTCAGTTAGTTCTTTATAATAAATGTTTGTTGGTAAATGTTTTAATAGGTGGATCATACCAAAATGAACCCACATATTGCACCATCCCTGATCTTCCACCAATGGGAAACAAGACCGGTAAAGCCTGAACTGTCATCAACATTTACAGTTTTACAGTTGAATCAAAGATTCTAGAGATATATTTCTGCTTACACGTTTCATATATTAATTATCTTTTCTTTCTTCTTACAGACACATATCTAACTGAGTCGCCGTATTCCATGATTACCGACCCTTTGCCTGATGGTAATAAAACAGGTAAATCATTGGTTCTTCATTTCGAGTTGGATGATATTAATGTGTTACCTTGTATATAAGGAAGTTTTTAACAATCAAAGCACCATGAAACACAAGTGTAAAAAGGCATATCGTATGGAATAAATTCTGTCTGTTAATAAAAACCATAGAGTGTATAAAAATATGGACATAGTTACTGTGACGTCACCCGTTGGTTTCTGAAGAGCGGTTTTGAAGCTCAAAGTGAGCCGCTCCGGCCGTCGCCATCTTGGCAGTGCGTGACGCTGCCTAACTCCCAGCCAATCAAAATTGGGCAAAGAGGCGGGCCAAATGGCTGAAACAAGCCACCTAGTGGCTGGTGGGCTTGTCACTCAAATGTGCTTCATTATGCATAACTTTACGGCTTAATAAAATTTAAACGGGTGAGATATAAAATCACCCCCTGTGCAGTTGTCATGAAGTACCAGGCTGTAAACATGTTTATTTCTGCTGTAAAGTTGGGCATTTTAACATGGGGGTCTATGGGGATTGAATCGCTTTTGGAGCCTCAAATGGATGTTCAGGGAACTGCAGTTTTTGGCACTTCCACATTGGCTTCATTTTTCAGCCCCGGAGGTTGCCGCTTGATAAAAACTCAAAAAAACAATAACAGCAACCCAAAATTATTATGTCTCCAAAATCTGACATAGAGCTAGAACGTGAAAGAAATGTGATTTGCATCCAAAATAACAGCCTCAGCAGGCCTGTGCTGACTGTATTTTGGTTTGAGTTTCTTATTTTTGGTTTGGCCTTCACAGCTTTTCTTTACATTTTTCAGTTTTTCTTTTTTCTGATCTTTGTCTTATCAGTAATTGGACAAATGTATCTGATAGGAAGCAGATGGTAGTAATTTTCCCTGTCATGAATTCAGTTGCCTGTTTGTAATTCTTCATCTCAATACACAGGTACACCGCAGCTGAATGACCGGACGTATTCCTTACTGAAGAAACCCAAAGTGCTTGAGAACAATGACCAATACCTGCATAGTTTTACATAAACATTTAGCTTCTGTCAGGTAAAAATATACTTCTGAAAGAGTTGTTTGTTGCAAACAACTGGAACGAAAAAAATGCTTATTCCTCAGTTTTGTACGTGAAGATTAAAACTGTTTCAATGGGACTATATTCTATTTTATTGTATTCCTGCAATCCTTTAGAATGAAAACCTTTGAATGTTTATTTTTAATAGATGTTGTGTTTAAAAAAAAAGTTAAAAAACCACCAGAAAACAAAATGCTTTCGTGTCCTTTGTTGCTTTGTTTGAGTTGAACTGTTTTTCATGTTGATTTATGAATAAACACTTGTACAGTACACCAGAGGTCTATTCTGTTTCGATTTTTGCTGGTTCACAGCACTTCTTTTCCTTTTTTCATATCATTCAGGAACTGATACTGAAAATGAAACTCTATTTTTTTTACAGTTATGATGCTTTTGATATCCACATTTACTATTTCTTTATTTATAACTTGTTTTTGACAACTGAAACCTAGCCCCAGTCTGTGCCTCTCATGTGTTGCATTTCATTCGAGTCACAGAGACAAGCGCAGCCTTTTGTGAAGAATAAATACGAGGCAAACTTCAGATGGGGGTTTGACAACCCTCAATTCTGAATGCATTTCCAGAATCCTCAGAGTCTTCTAAACACCTGGATCACAAAAAAGAAGATTTTTTTTCAACATATATTCTGTTGAATTCACCATTTACTGATGTATAATGTCCTTTCTTTTCTCTGTCTCTACATCTTTATATAGACCACATTCTAAACATGAAGAGTTATGACCCAGAAAGTAAGAAAACAACCTACTGTCCGGTCTCATCATATTAAATGTTTCCATCTCCCCCGACCTTATCAGTAACATCCTGTTTGGACAATTTCAGCGTCTTCGACACATCTGTAATCAAGAGGAGAACTTTGATCTAAAATCTGCAGAAATGAGGCTATAGTTTGCAGAGCGGGGGTATAAACATGAGGATCTGGAAACATCACACCTTGCTAAATCAATGGATAGGAAGAGCCTCTTATTCAAAAAACAAAAACCATCGCATAGTTAAAATACTTACCTTGTGTCGACTTACAGCAAACAGTCTGCTCAGATCCTTAACATCATCATATGCAAATGGAATATATTACAAACTGCAGAAATTGTTTGCTGAACCTCCCACCTTTGTCTCTAGATGGGCTCCCACTTTACAAGACAAGCTGGTCCACAGCTGTTTATCACCAAAGACTTCCTGGCTTCATAAACCTGTGGGCAACTTCCCCTGTGGTAACTGTTGCCATTGTGGCAAAATTTCCAAAATGGACAGATTTGTCGATGTGTTCACCAATAAGTCATATAAAGTAAATCACATTGCTAATCGTAACACTTCCTTTCTGGTATACCGTCATGAATGTCCCTGTGGTTTTTTCTATGTGGGGAGAACAAAAAGGAGATTTGAAGACAGACTTGGTGGACATAAAACTGCTATTTGCACAAAAAAATCCAAACTATCCTATGGGCGTTCATTACAACCAAGCGGGACATGGAAACCCCTCTTCCTTGAAAGCTGTTGCCCTTGAAGTGATACCTAATCATATAAGAGGTAGCGAGAGACTAAAAAACTCCTTCAACGAGAAATGTTTTGGATTATGACATTGAAAGCCACTAAATCTCCAGGACTGAATGATGAGGTAGACTTCCTGCCGTTTCTCTAATATCTAGTCAGAAAGTATTGTAAAAACTTTAGAAAAATAAGAACAAAAAAATAAAAATAAAGAACAGGAATTAACTTTACTTCAAAGCACATACATGGAAATAGAGAAGGATGTAGAAATCACTTGCATCAGTGATCTGTAGTGCAGCGCTGGGCGGAGAGAATTGTGATATCACGGAGAGCATGATGTGTCATTCAGTGCAATTACAGTGGAAACAGTTTTCTGACACAGTTTTGCCTGATCTGATCAGAAAAGGTGGACATTTACCACTGAAATGTTTCACTCATTCAATCACTGTGGATAAACATGTAATCCAGCATAAATGAGCACCTGCATGAAACATTCAGCTCAGCAGTTAGGCTTGTCTGTCATTACTAGAGCATTAAATTAGTTGTTACTGAATTTAGATTATATATATATGATAAATTATGTTACAGTTTTTTAGGACTGGTTTCATGCATGGTTCAACACTGAGTATTACAGTGTATCTACAGGAACAGCTTTCAGTGGGCTTTATTTCTGACAGCACATCTTGTTTTTTGTTTGAATATAGATGTATTTCAGTGTGGTTATGATTTGGCAGATTGCTGTCCGTATGAATACATGTCAGTGTTTGAACATAAACTGAAGTTTGGAAGTGAGGATGTAAACATGTAAAATGTGCCGCAGATCCAGGGAACATTAGCATTCTTTCACCATAAAAAGACACTGAGAGGTGTTGAGAAAGAGGTTTTCTTTTTTCAGGAACAAGTATAAGTTTCCTGTTATCAGCCCACACAGCAATGTGTCAAACATTATTCTGAATATTGAATCATTTCAGTCTGTGTCAGGATGAGGGTCAACATCCACACCTGCCGGTTAGTCTTTGTTCTGGGCTGTAACGTCACTGCAGGCAAGGAATTTTTAAATTAATCTATTAGTATGTGCAATTCTTCTTGTCACCTGTTTTAATTTACAGTTTTATAATATAATTAAAGCTGCAAGATGAACGGGCCCTCACGCCTCTGCGCATGTCAGGCTGCGGTGCAATCGAAGGGCTTCTGTCACGGGCATGTAGATGTCTTTAGACCTGGGCTGTTTTCAGACAGTGCAAGAAGGAGATAAACATCACTTCCTTTGTCCACTATTTTGCCTGCTGTTGGGGCTGCTTCGTTGAAACTTCGTAGGGGGCGCTATTCAGCCAGTTTGCATTACTGATGGAATATTGTCATATAGACGTGTTCAGGCCAGGACTCTTATCAAACATGTAAAGTCTGGCGCAGACTAGAGCATTTACAATAAAGTCATAGCAACTTCCTCTGTCATGGCGAAAAGTCAAATCTCAACGGTGTGAGGATGAAAATTTTCTGCAGGGTGAGACGTCTGTCTCGCTCACACCTGTGTCAACAAAATCATGCAAGTTTTGCACCCATTCACTTCAATTTCAATTAGTAAATTGAAAACTCTTGATGAGTTTGTGTGTAAAACAAATTAATTTCCTTATTTTCATCACGACTGTTTTTAGAAAAGTAAAGACTTTTAACTAGGGATGCACGATATTGGATTTTAGAAATTAGAAAATTAATTTGTTTTACACACAAACTCATCAAGAGTTTTCAATTTACTAATTGAAATTCAAGTGAATGGGCCCGAAACTTGCATGATTTTGATGACACAGGTGTGAACAAGACAGACATGTCTCACCCTGCAGAAAATTCTCACACTGTTGAGATTTGATCTTTCACCATGACAGAGGAAGTTGCTATAACTTTATTGTAAATGCTCCGATCTGCACCAAACTTTACATGTTTGGTAAGCCTCCCGGCCTAAACACGTCTACATGACAATATTCCATCAGTGATGCAAACTGGCTGAATAGCGCCCCCTACGAAATTTCAGTGAAGCAGCCCCAGCAGCAGGCAAAAGCGTGTCTTTCCCATGAAACAGTCAAACAGCAGGGTTTATATGCTAACGTTCCTTTATTGTTTTCATGCTAACGTTATTTGTATGAGGGTTGCATCTGTACTTTTAACCAGTGGTGCTGGTTGATGGTTTGGGACACACTCAGTTTATTCGTCACTACCTGTAGAGCTAACTTTGTGTAGCAGGTGTTAGCATTATGACTGCTACTAGCTGCTGCTTCTCACTGGAATATGTGTAATATGTTAGCTAGCCAGAGCTGACAGGTGTTTGTCAAAGGCAAAAAAAGTTTCAGAAATGCAAAAATGACACATACAAGTCATTTTAAAGGTTTGCAGCAAGTTGCTTTATTTCTAAATACTGAAATGTCCATATATAAGCTATCATGACATTGCAGCTACATATTCTCTTCCCCCCCTGCTGCATGCGTGAATGCAAAGTAACAGTAAGCCAACATCACTACAATAATAATTGTAATTCTTTTAAAAGTATATTCAGTTTTCATATTTAGTTGGAATATAAATTTAGCCCAAAGCTCATAGTTTAGTCAACGTGAAAGAGAGAAAGAGACTGTTTAGCTGTGCGGGTTGTTCACCACCTCTGTCAACCAGACCTGTTTCCTGTCAGACTGTATGAGGATGAACACTGTTGACAGGTTGGTTTTTACCGCTCTTGTTTCTGTGTGATGGAGGATCAGAGATGATTTTCTGTTTCTGCTGTGTGTTGCTTCTGTATCTGTTGCGCTACAATGGAGAGAAGGTAAACATAGAGATGATTAAAGATATTTTCAATTCACTTCTGTTGCAACTTCATCAGTCAGCATCACACATTTAAAAGAGTGCATTATGTTTATGTTAATGGTTACAGTAATGAGGAACATGACATGTCTTCCAGCTTTGTCTGTTAATTATGAGGATATCTCAAAGGCTACTTCTTCAATTTTAAAGATATCTAGTAGAAAGTTGGGCCTTGGGACAATGAATGTGAGAAAGAACCAATTATAGCAATAGCACCATCATGTGGCCGTTCTGAGGCACTTCATATTTTGGCTCATGATTCAATTTGAATCAAAGCTGATACATATAATATTTGAATGAGACTGAAAAAAAAGTTATTATGACCATTTTCTATAATTTAAGTAAGTGTGACAGATCTGACATAAACTGCTATGACTCATAAATTCAAATTTAGATGACGTGCACATTTCAACTTTGAACCATCCTGGTTCATTTGACCACATTTCACCAATAAGTGGCGCTACAGGAACATAATGAATTAAAATGGCCGTCACTCAATATTTATTTGTCTGATTCAGCCAAACTTCTGCTCAGTTCATCTTTGTACAAATCTCTGAGCTACTATAATGTCTGTGAGTGTTTGCTAGTTGATATCCAGTTATTCCTGCTGTTATAAGTAAAATCTGAAAATATTGAGTCTTTCTTGAGTTTAAAATATCATCTGACTGTATTTAAAACAATATTTGCTGCTCAACATTTTCATATCCACAACGTTCAGGTCATTCACCTCTTCTCCAGGTATTGACGGTGATGCTGATCATCAGGATTAAATAAAGTATTACGATCACCACACGAACAGGCATCTGCCACAGGTAAGGAGAGGCTGGAAGACAAGGAAACATTCACAATCACTTATTAGTTTCTTTCATTTTAATCTTAGTGAATATTACTGTAAATCTAGTGTCTTTTCCACATACTCTGAATACATATCTTCATCTTTGAATTCATGTTTTCACATCTTGGTTGTAAGCTCTGACGTACACCTGTTACGACTTTGTTTCATCATGTGATCATACCTGTGTTTGTGTGTGCAGGTGTAGTTGAAGGTGTCTTTTTATCTTCTGTGTGGGATCATTCAAATCAAGGTTGTAGGTTTGTTTTTAACTTTGGTGGGACATTTTTTGTCGGACGGCCAAAATAGTTGTGTATATGCACTTGGTCTCCATCTCTTTTCCTGCTCATATGTACACGCCACACACAGAAAGAGCCTGACTCTGCAAAATGTTTACTTTACTGAATATGCATTTGATGACCTGCCTGAAACCAAACTTGTATCATGAGTTTTTATTGATATAAATCTGAGACCAAAAGTAATATTTAAAATTGACGTTTAATAGACTGTCACAGTAAATGTTACAATGTTAATGTCAAAATGTCAAACTTTTCTCTTAAAGATGTACTTACTGAATCTGATAGAATAGAATAGAATAAAATGGAATCAACTTTATTGATCATCAGAGTGGAAAAAATGTCTTCTGCGCACCAAAACATAAAACAGGAACATGTAACATATAAAACAGATGTGGTAACAGCTGAGACAAAGATACACTGCTAATTGTTTACACTACATTTCTACATTTGAAATGTACTATATAATTTAATTTTACATGCCAAATGTAGTGTGTATGAACCACTTTATAAATACATGTAAGGAGGAGATTTGATCTTTAAAAATATAAACATAAAGTTTAATGTTACCTGATGGGATCACCGTCAGTTCCACAGCTGCTTTATTATTACACAAGTATTTTCCAGAGTCTGAGAGAGCAGTTTTGAGGATGAGCAGCGACTTATCTGCTAATGAACCGTATCGTTTGTGGGGGTCATTGAATCTTTGCTCTCTGTCACCATCAACTGTAAGTATGTCAACTGTGTTTCCATTAATCTCTCTGCTCCACGTCACTTTACCCTCCACAGAGTGAGAACAATGCAGAAAGACATGTTCCTTCTCCTCGACTATTTGATGGATCATTTCTGAAAAAAGAAACAGAACTTTTAAATAAATAAGAAAGTTTACATTTAACAGTCAAATGCAGCGATTTCACAGTGAATATGACCTTGAAGCTTCAAGCCCAGAATGTACCAAGTACCAAGCACTTTATGACAATAAACATATAGTTAGTGCATTAAATAAATGCAGTTTAAACAAGTTTATGTGCAGGTGTTGTTGTAGTTGAAGGTGTCTTTTTATCTTCTGTGTGGGATCATTCAAATCAAGGTTGTAGGTTTGTTTTTAACTTTGGTGGGACATTTTTTGTCGGACGGCCAAAATAGTTGTGTATGTGCACTTGGTCTCCATCTCTTTTCCTGCTCATATGTACACGTCACACACAGAAAGAGCCTGACTCTGCAAAATGTTTACTTTACTGAATATGCATTTGATGACCTGCCTGAAACCAAACTTGTATCATGAGGTTTTATTGATATAAATCTGAGACCAAAATTAATATTTAAAATTGACGTTTAATAGACTGTCACAGTAAATGTTACAAAAATAAATGTATAACAGCCTGTAGTTGATGTGTTAATGTGTTTGAATGATCTGTTGTAAAGTTTTCTAACCTCACCTCTGCAGCTCTACTTTTATAATTCATTTTCTATTTGGGTTTATTGACTTATTTTATTTATTGCTGAGTCAGCAACAGTTCAAGTTCTCACAACAAAAACCACCTGAATGTTGAGCATGTTGTGTGCTCGACTTCCTACATTGAAACTATAGTTTCACTTGAACACAGTGTTAAAACTTTCCCAGGCTCTTATATCTGTATCTGTTTGTTTAATTACTGCGTTAAAAGTGTTTTCTGCTGTTTTGTTCGTTTAGATCGATCACCTTTAATCAGTTTAATTTAACATTTAGATTTGTTTTATCTTACTCTCTCCCTCCTCCGTTGTTGTTTTTGGTGGTGGTGCTGGTACAGTTGTTGTTGCTGTAGTTGTAGTTGAGGTTGTTGTTGCTGCTGGCCTAGTTATTGTTGCTGTAGTTATAGTTGAGGTTGTTGGTGGTGTCTTGTTTTCTTCTGTGTGAGATGGAGGAAATAGATACAACAGGGCAGCAAAATGCATTTTACCACAGAAAGTTATGAAATCATTCATCAGTATTGAAACAGGAAATAGGTGATGGCCAGTTTTGTGGTGAGTTATCAAGCAGAGCAAATGTTCTCATGACTTAAACCACTTGAATGTTGAGGATATTGTTTCTGTATAATTTGAAGCAGCATTAAAGTTTCTCTCTTATTTGAACTGATCATATTTGTTATTGTTCAGCCTTGTGTGTCGTTATATTTCTTCATATAACTCTCTGTAACACCAGGCTAGCTGTTTCCTTCTGTTTCCAGTCTTTATGCTAAGCTAAGCTAACCGGCTGCTGGCTGTAGCTTCATGTTTAATGGACAGATATGAATGTGGTATCGATCTAAGTGGTGGTACCAGTTTTTCCTTTCATTTGTCACCTGTCTGTATTTTACATATACAGAATATACGTTGCCTGTAAAAAGTTTTCACCCCTCTTGGAATTTTACATGTTTTTTCACACCCATCAATAGAAAATACTCTTATGTGTCAAAGTAGAAACAGATCTCTACAAAGTGATCTAAATTAATTACAAATATAAATACATCATCTGTTTTATTTGTAAAATATAGATCTGGAAAGACACTTGTAACTATCACATTCAAATAAATGTAGTGGAGTAAAAAGTACAATATTCTCCTCTGAGATCTAGCGGACAGGAAGTAGAAAGTAACATCAAATGGTTCCTAAAAACTGTATTTAAGTAAATGTACTTAGTTACATTCCACCACTGGTTGATCTTCTCTTCTAACTCTCAGTAAGAAAGTTAAACATGTTAATAAATTTACCAAAATGTCAGATTATTCCTTTAAATAACTTCTTCTCTGTGCTTTACCTGCCTTCATATTTTTGTGTGTGTCTTTGAGTTCTTGTGTCTCACCTCTCTCAGACTGATCACCTTTGCTCACGTTTAGATTTGCAGCTGGTTTTCCATCACAGTAGTACAGTCCAGAGTCACCAGGCTGCACGTCTGGTATATTCAGATACTTGTCAACAGCTGAAACATGAGGCCTGATTTGTTGTTTTCCTTCAATCTCTCTGGTCCATGTTGGAACATGTGACCCTCTAACATCAGGACATGTCAGATTGACGTTGGACTTCTCTGCAATACTGACTGTTGTTGTTCCTGTGAGCAACAAACATTAAGTTAGTAAAAACCAAGATTCATGTTTTATAACATGCCATCATAAACACATGTATTCATGATAAAGCACATCATATAAAAAAATAAAATAAAATGATGAACATATAAAAATACACCGAAATATTTAAGTAACTACAGTAACAAGAAGTTAATGTTATAAATTAATTGGGCCTCTATTCTTAACAGTCAGTGTGAAATTAAAACCTGGTTTTGAGTTATGAAAGTAATAAGTAATGATGATGTTATTTCTTACAATATATTTGTTATTGAAGTTAAAACCACATTTACCTTTGAAATGCATCATTTCATTAATATGTCAATGTATGTATTTAATCACAGTTTAGAAAATGAAAAGTGAAGCACAGAGACGAGACTTTGAAACAGGAAGAAACAGGAAGCAGAACAACTTTGACAGAGTTTGATGTTACCTGATGGGATCACCGTCAGTTCCACAGCTGCTTCATTATTACACAAGTATTTTCCAGAGTCTGAGACAGCAACTGTAAAGATGTGCAGTGACTTATCTGCTAATGAACGGTATCGTTTGTGGGGGTCATTGAATCTTTGGTCTCTGTCACCATCAGCTATTAATATGTCAACTGTGTTTCCATTAATCTCTCTGCTCCACGTCACTTTACCCTCCACAGAGTGAGAACAACGCAGAGAGACATCTTGCTCCTCTTTGACTATTTGATGGATTATTTCTGCAAAAGAAACACAGTTTACAAGAACTAAACATCCATTTTCAGAATGTCAACATTTCTAATATTGCAAAGAACTGAAAAGTTGTTTTCCATCAGAGTCAGAATCACATTTAACTGTCGAGTGCAAACTGCTAATCATGAAAAACATGAAGACCTTAAAGCATTACTGCACTTCACTTTTAACTTCTGACTTTACACCATTCACACCATCAGCTAATGTGTGTGTGGTGGGGGGGCAGCGGTCACAATGCACTGCAACCTTACATGTGGTTTTATGTGTGATGTGTGTGCACGTTTGTGCACCACCGTCTCTTGTCACTGTGTAAGTCTGTAGATATTTTAGATCATTTTTAGATCATATAAATATATGTAGGTTAGACTATGTTTGCACCTTCATATTACTGTTCATCTCTTTTTACTATCAGTATTAATGTTTGTTTATAATATGTTTATTTATATGGTCATATGTTATATATAATATAATATATATATATATATATATATATATATATATATATATATATACATATATATAAATTGTATATATATAATATAATATTTTTATTTTTGATTTCCTTTTCATCTTTATTACTATTTCTATCTTTAATCTTAGCAGGTATAAGCTAATCTAGGAGGGCCTAAACTGCATTTCACTGCACATTGTATTGTTTGTTTTGTGTACGTGACCAATAAACAACTTTAAACTTGATTTATTCAAATACATGAATATGACAATGAACCTGAACGTGTTTCAACAAATCACTAAAATCTCTATAAAATACTTTATACATCAGCTAAATTCACTGTATGGAGAAACTGACCTTTACCTTCAGACTACGATATGAACAATATGTAAAATACTGGAAACAATGGACAACATACTTTATATGTAAAAAGTAAAAGTAAGTAAATGTATTTGTACAGCAAGTGCTTTACAAGCGCGTAATACAACATACAAAAAAGAAAGATTCATAGCAGATGAAGTGACCACCCAAGTCACGTGATTAAATAGTGCAAAACTAAAAAACACAATAAAACCATAAAATGCTGACCTGGTGCTTACAGGTTACCCTGCCTGTCTAAACGAGTTTGTCTTTAGCTGCTTTTTAAATGAATCCACAGAGTCAGCAGACTGTGAGGGAGCAGGCAGAGCGTTACATAGTTTAAATGCTACGACTTCAAAAACTCGATCACCTCGAGTCTTAAGGCGTTTGTGTGAGACAGACAGCAAGCCTGACTGTGTAAAGCTCTGTAAGTAAGAATGAGAATCTTAAACGGGATCCTAAATGTGACAGAGGCAACCTTTACTGGAACAACAACCAGAACCTCCGTCTCATCAGCACTGAGCTGTAACAACTTTTCTGCCGTCCAGTCTCTAATAGCGTTAAGACAGTCGAGGAGCCTGGGAGTGTAGATACAGGCCTCTAGTTCTCTGGCAAAGCAGGAACTAAGTTAGATTTCTTTAATATGGGCTGGATAGTAGCAGCTTAAAATAGGACAGGAAACATCCCAAAGACAAAGAAGAATTAACAATAGCTCAATTAATTAATTAATTAATTATCAATACTTCCTATAAGATGTATCATGCTGCACTCTTTTAGCCTGAAAACACCAGTAAAAATAAAGAGTTGCACCACATTCATCACTCACTCTATGACATGAACAAACATGAACATTATTATTAAAGCTGATGAAAAAGAGTAAAGTTCTTACCTGCTGTCACATTACAGCCCAGAACTAAAGCTAACAGGCAGCTGCAGATGTTCATCCTCATCCTCCAACAGACTGAACCACAATGAACAGAGACAGTTTCTATCTGAGAGAAGAACAGGAACTCAGTGTATACGTGTGTTCCTCTGACTTTAAAGGCTGCACCCTCACTTCTCAAATATCTTTCTTTTTCTTTCTTTCTCTTTCTTTGTGGTTAATGAACACTGATGAGGAAACTCTAGTGTGAACAGTGTGATCATGTTTCACACGGACAGTTCCAGGACATGAAAGTAACTCAAATGACTTTATTACATATTAGTTATTATTGTTTTTAAACTGAGACTGAGAGACTTTAAAGTTTTACTCGCTGATATTTTTTGTGTGTGTGTATGTGTGTGTGTGTGATGGTTGTTTTGTGTGAATGAACTGTCTTCTTGTGATCTTGTATGTATGTAATTTGTTCTCAGGTCTCTTGCTGAAGAGATTTTGGTCTCAATGTGATTTCCTGAACAGATAAAGATGAACTAACTAACAAATTAGATTCACAAATCTTTTAAAATTTTTTTTAATTCATTTGTTTGCAGATTCATTCTTTTAAATTTTAGGAAAGTGATTATTTGATTTGTACACAAAGGCACATACAGTATGTTCCAACACTGTCTCAGAAATTACCTTCATGTACGACTAAATAACAGCAAATATAAAATTGATCTGATGAATCTATGTCCAATATTTACTCTCTTTCAGCTCTGGTTTTGGTCTCCTTGAACTCCTGAGAACAATATCTGGCTCTTTATCTCATCACCATTGAAAAACTAATGAGCAGGTCAAAGAAACTCAAACTAATCAACTTAAGATCATCGACAGACAGGTGATCTGTGGGAAATGCAGTTAGAAACAGTGACTGATGTTTAGCAAAAAAAACAAAAATAGATCACATTTTTAAAAAGAAACTCAACAACCAAAGAAAAGAAACTGAACGAGAGCTGCCAAAGAAAGAAGAAACCAAACCACCACATTTTGGGTGAACATAGTTCGAGACTATATTTAGGCTTTGAGGTCTAACCAGACACAGACACTAAGGTCACACTCTCATGATGGTGAACAGTGGGAAAGACATTCAACTGTGTAGTGTTGGCTGGTTTGTCATTCTTCTAAAATAGCACAAAGACGCTAAAAGTGTCAGATCAAAGCAGTAAAACAGATGATGTTCACACTTACCGTATTTTCTCTAATAGTGGCCGGGGCCTTTATTTACCTCAACTGCAGAGGGTACCAGGCCTTTATTGGAAGCAGGCTTACATTAGAGAGAGGCCTTTATTCCTAATTCCCTCTGTTTGATAAGTATATTTGCTCATATTGTAGTACGAAGCCTCCCTGTTTTCTGATCTGCTTCCATTTGCTCTGTTAAATTTTTGTTACTGCATTATGCTATTAATAAAATTAAAAGCTTTCACTTCCCAATTTTTATTGTGAAACATTACACAAACATTTCAATATAACTTGTGTGAAGTATGACCAGTCAAGTACGGGAGGGGAAATATGGCCAGTGTCAGTTAAAAACTAAACAAATCTGAGGTAACATTATGCTGGTGGTCGGGTCACTAATGCCAAATACAGACACACTGATGGTGTTTTCACAATATCACAGAAAAACTGCTTTTGTGTGCATCTTCATCATTGTGTTTGTGGTTTGTTGCGATGGCTCTGTGCAGGTGCACTTATGACTCCTACATAAGTTTATTAGTAATCGGTGCACAATAATAGAAATGGGGAAGGATGTGTAACTCTAGTCATTGGTGTGTAGTGCAGAGTTGGGTGGAGAGTATGTGTGAAGTGTGACATCATGCAAAGGAAAAACAAAGAACAACAAGTCTGAACAATCCTCTGAATTTATTCTACTGTATTCAGAAATTTCCAGATCTGCATCAAAATGCACAAAGTGAAAGAAAATGATGCTGAGCAGCTGATGGTGACTGATGATTGTTTGGAGAAAAGTTCACTTCTGTCCAGGAATATTAGAGCTCAGTTTGTACAAGGATGAATTGTGCAATCTGTCATGTAGCTGTAGCATCACCCATAGAGGAAATGCCATCAGCTACACTACTGCTACACAAACATATTTAAATGGCTTTAATGGCTCAGTGATCATGACTCAGACTTACTAAAAGTTTGCACAATTACTGAGGTGTTTTCCACAAATATTGAATGTAATTCAGATGCATTTTAATACATTTTATATTATTCATTTACATCTTGTTTTATATAACAAACTGGCAGATGAAGGCTTCTCAAATCACTTGGAAAGAAAGGGAATAATTGGATGTGTTTCCCAAAATGTTGAACTATTACAAATAATATATATAACTTAATATAAATAATAAAAAATAAAAATCAATAGTTCTAATGTATTTTCACATTATATACAGCATTTATAGACATGTCATTTTAAACTTCAGACAGTTGTCCTCCAGGTGTTGAAGGCAGTGCTGACGATGATGATGATGAGAAGAGGATTGCAATTATTATATGAAGAAACACTGGTCACAAGAAAGGAGCATCTGGAAGATAAGTGAACATAATCACAACCTCATCAGTCGTCAAGTACAAAGATGTGCAGAGTGAAAAACAAGATTCATGTCTTATAATTCATTATTATCTGCTGTCATGCATTCAGGATAAAGTCAGTGGCTGAGTGAAGAGTTGAGGGAAAACCCAGCTCAGGAATAACAAGGGAATAAGAGGGTAATATCTTGTGAACTACAGGGTAATACAGGTAATACAATTATGTACTTTGATGACAAAGGGCATATAATATAACAGAGTAATATGCCAAAGATAATAATGTAAACATTGTGTTTTGATTCTCATGTCAATCTGTGGTAGATAAAAAAGCAAACTTAACATGAATGAAAGGTGTTTTGTGATTTTGGAGACTGTGTGCCCTGCATCTGCGTCTGCATCTGCGTCTGTGATAAGAGCTGGTCTGAGCAGGATTTATCGCAAACGTAATTTTATGCCAAAATAAGCACCAAAACTGCACTGCGTCAGCTAATAAACACAGTCTCAGTTGCTGCTCTCCTCCCACGTCGGCTGAAGCAGCTCCGTTGGTGTCCAGAAATGACCAAACAGGCACAGACGCAAAAAATAGACTTATGTCTGATGAAAACTGCATAAAGACTGCGTTTACCTGCCACTGGGCTTGTGCCGGCAGGAAAATAGGGACCTCAGTATAATTACCATGAATCAGGGCTGGAAAATGAACAAACACATTTCCTCCAAATTCTATAGTTATACTCCTTTAGAGACTAAACATTAAAGTTATTACCTGGAAACATTGGTGGTAATTTCTGCATAATAATCACTAATCAGTGATGTAAAATGCTGAATTACCAGTTTCTACTTCATTTCTGGTTCTGCTACGGAGCCTCTTAACATCCACCCTTTTTTTGGAATTTTCACCCATGTGGCATACCTGAATGGAAACGCTTATAACAGAAGAACTGTGAGGCCACAATGCATGTATTAGGCTTCATTTGAAAGGTAACATCTTCTAGTTCCTGGAAATGTGCTTGATTAGCATGTAGCTAAAACACAACCGAAACTACAACAGTTCAAATATGGCTCAAAAAAGTGTTTTTGCTCCTCATCTATAATGAGTCATATTTGAATAACAATAACTAGGACATACTTTATGCCAGAACTATGCAAATCACCACATATCTTCTACATCTTGTCAACCACACCTGTATAAAATTCCAGACCTCTAGACCTGATCAGATCAAGGGAGTTTTTAGTTTGTGTTGTCACTGGTGTCCCCAAACCTCTCCAAAATGTCTCCTAGTGGCCAGATTGTGTCAATTGTTTTTACTCATTACTGCAGTTCTTACAGTAAAACTATTGTGTGTGTTTCCAGGTCTGAAATAAAAAATTTTACAGAATGTTTATTGTGAATGTGATGATATTACACTGATATTATTATATGAGTATTGTGAGACCATGGAACTAATTATCACCCCTCTATTTCCTTTTTGCTGATAGTATTATGCCACCTAGTATTACCTCTACTGATAGATTTTACAATTACCTTATTACTAAGTAAATATTAACTCTGATAAAACCTGATGAGCTTTTGTTGAACCATTTTTACCTTGAGATGTTTTTTATACATTATTACCCTCCTGTTTTGATATTAGCAAGATTTAACCAGTTTATTACCAGAGTATTACTGAGACGATTTCACCTCCTTATTACCTTGTTATTACTGAGCTTGAATGTAAAGTGTTTATGAGTTGAACTCTGAAACAAGATCTGATTTGAGACACTAACACCTGCAGTGGATGACACTTACTTACTGACGCTTTACTTAAAGATACTCTGTGAATTTGTTACAGCTCACAGTGAGCTGAGAGAATTTAACAAACACAACAAATAACTGCTCGATTACAGTAACAGCAGTAAATATGATTAATTTTAAAGTTATGAGTCATATATGCATCCTTTTTATGCTGCACAATACTTTGATACAACATAAAATCTTTCACAATAAACTTTAAACAACATATGCAACATTTACAAATCAAACCTTACAATTGTTAAGTTGAAATTAGATTTTTTAAATATTGTTTTTGATACAGAAAAAAAAACTTTTAATAAAGTTTAATGTTACCTGATGGGATCACTGTCAGTTCCGCAGCTGGTTCGTCGTTACAGAAGTATTTTCCAGCATTTGAGAGAGCAGCTCTGTGAATGTGCAGTGACTTGTCTGCTAAAGAACTGTATTTCTTATAAGGATCATGAACATGTTTTATGTCTCTGTCGCCATCGACTGTCAGTACATCTAATTTGATATTTTTTTCTCTCTCTGCTCCACGTCACTTTACCCTCCACAGAGTGAGGACAGCGCAGAGTGATTGAATCCTTCTCCTCGATTACTTCATGGATTATTTGTGTAAATGAAACACAGATTGAAGTGAAAATATCGAACATGGCATTATTAGTAATATTATGAGAATGTCCTGTCTACTAGATGGTTTAATAACTGTCAGAATAATATTTAAATGTCAAAATCAAGCAGTGAGCAAACATTGAAACTGACTTTGTGTCTCTTTCTAAAGAGGAGATGGATCAACTTTTAACTAATGGCTTTATTGATGGTTAATAAATAATCTACTAATGCTTTACAGATCAGTTATAAGACAGTAATGAGAGCAACTTTGCCAAAAACATCCCTTTGGCTGGTGTTCATCCTCACTCACGCTGACTTTTTCTTTTTAGCTCTTTTTGTATTCATCACGTTGGGCCTTCTGGACCAAAACCCACCTATTAACAATACTAACATTTACACATGTAGACTTGATATATCAATATAAAAACACTTAAATAATGACTTAATGACATTTATAACCACAGACATGATGGCTTAGTACAGTATTTATTAATAACATTTATAATTGCATTATTACCAAATAAATAAATGAGAAACACCAGCGAAGGGAATTTTTCACGTAAATATTGACAACCCAAACCTTGTTCCTATTAGACAAAGAAATGTAGGTTTAATTATATCACACAGTTCATTCACTTATTCACTTTTCATGTATTTAAAGATTTTAATAGAGTGAATCTAAAAGAGAACCGAAAATAATGTAAACATGTATGTACACTAGGGGTGCACGATTCAGGAAATCTCACGATTCGATTCACAATGGATTCGCGATTCAAAATCAGTTCTCAATTCAATACATTCATAGATTTGATTCTAGATTGATGTTTTGAGTTCCTCTTTCCATTTGACTGCAGCAGACAGTCTGTCAAAGACAAAAAAAGTTTCGGAAATGCAAAAATGACACATACAAGTCATTTTAAAGGTTTGCAGCAAGTTGCTTTATTTCTAAATACTGAAATGTCCATATATAAGCTGTCATGACATTGCAGCTACATATTCTCTTCCCCTGCTGCATGCGTAAATGCAAAGTAACAGTATGTCAACATCACTACAATAATAATTGTAATTCTTTTTAAAGTATATTCAATTATCATATTTAGCTGTAATATGGCTACTGTGATGATTTAAAAGTACAGGTTAAAGAGACTTAATACATTTTTAATAGTTATAACTATTAAAAATCTCAAAAGTCAATGCATGTCAAGCTGCTTCACACTTCTGTTTTAATGATATTCATATTTTCACACATTATTGATGTTTCCCAATATTTACATAATGATGCATACAGTAAAACCAAAAGCAGCAGGAACATGAAAATGAGTTGTGAGCTGCATGTTTGTGTATGAGAGATGTTGTCAATATAAATTTAGCCCAAAGCTCATAGTTTAGTCAACGTGAAAGAGAGAAAGAGACTGTTTAGCTGTGCGGGTTGTTCACCACCTCTGTCAACCAGACCTGTTTCCTGTCAGACTGTATGAGGATGAACACTGTTGACAGGTTGGTTTTTAGCGCTCTTGTTTCTGTGTGATGGAGGATCAGAGATGATTTTCTGTTTCTGCTGTGTGTTGCTTCTGTATCTGTTGCGCTACAATGGAGAGAAGGTAAACATAGAGATGATTAAAGATATTTTCAATTCACTTCTGTTGCAACTTCATCAGTCAGCATCACACATTTAAAAGAGTGCATTATGTTTATGTTAATGGTTACAGTAATGAGGAACATGACATGTCTGTCCATGTCTTTGTCTGTTAATTATGAGGATATCTCAACTACTTCTTTGATTTTAAAGATATCTGGTAGAAAGTTGGGCCTTGGGACAATGAATGTGAGAAAGAACCAATTATAGCAATAGCACCATCATGTGGCCGTTCTGAGGCACTTCACATTTTGGATCATGATTCCTGAAATGTTAAGTGGAGAAGCTGAATTATTTTTCATGGTTAAAAAAATAAAACCTATAAATATAGACCACTGTTGGGACTACATGTGGACCACAGTTTACCACATGTTTCAAGACTCCAAGAAACGTGAGCCCTGGGGGTTCACACCCAAAGTGTGAAGCTCCACCCATGGATCCAGGTTATCAAAACTAGAGGTTCCCCTCTTATCTCTCTCTTTCTCCTCCAGTCACCAGGTGACTGCAGCCATCTTGCCATTGTTTGTTTATTTGTCTGATTCAGCCAAACTTCTGCTCAGTTCATCTTTGTACAAATCTCTGAGATACTATAATGTCTGTGAGTGTTTGCTAATTGATATCCAGTTATTTCTGCTGTTATAAGTAAAATCTGGAAATATTGAGTCTTTCTTGAGTTTAAAATATCATCTGACTGTATTTAAAACAATATTTGCTGCTCAACATTTTCATATCCACAACTTTCAGGTCATTCACCTCTTCTCCAGATAGTGACAGTGATGCTGATCATCAGGATTAAAGAAACTATTACGATCACCACACGAACAGGCATCTGCCACAGGTAAGGAGAGGCTGGAAGACAAGGAAACATTCACAATCACTAATTAGTTTCTTTCATTTTAATCTTAGTGAATATTACTGTAAATCTAGTGTCTTTTCCACATACTCTGAATACATATCTTCATCTTTGAATTCATGTTTTCACATCTTGGTTGTAAGCTCTGACGTACACCTGTTATGACTTTGTTTCATCTTGTGATCATACCTGTGTTTGTGTGTGCAGGTGTAGTTGAAGGTGTCTTTTTATCTTCTGTGTGGGATCATTCAAATCAAGGTTGTAGGTTTGTTTTTAACTTTGGTGGGACAGTTTTTGTCGGACGGCCGAAATAGTTGTGTATGTGCACTTGGTCTCCATCTCTTTTCCTGCTCATATGTACACGTCACACACAGAAAGAGCCTGACTCTGCAAAATGTTTACTTTACTGAATATGCATTCGATGACCTGCCTGAAACCAAAGTTGTATCATAAGGTTTTATTTATATAACTCTGAGACGAAAATTAATATTTAAAATTGACATTTCATAGACCGTCACAGTAAATAAATAAAAAATAAATGTATAACAGCCTGTAGTTGATGTGTTAATGTGTTTGAATGATCTGTTGTAAAGTTTTCTAACCTCACCTCTGCAGCTCTACTTTTATAATTCAACATTTAGATCTGGTTCATTTTACTCATTTACTTGTTCATTTTCTATTTGGGTTAATGACTTATTTATTGCAGTCATACCTGTGTTTGTAGCTGGTGGTGATGTTGATCTTTCATCATCATCTGTGCAGAACAGAGAAAATATATATTACAGGGCAGAAAATGTATTTTACTACAGCTAACTGTTAACAGAATGTCACAAAATGATTCAGTTTTTGAAAAAGGAACAACGCTACTTTAATATTTGTGCTGAGTCAGCAACAGTTCAAGTTCTCACAACAAAAACCACCTGAATGTTGAGCATGTTGTGTGCTCGACTTCCTACATTGAAACTGTAGTTTCACTTGAACACAGTGTTAAAACTTTCCCAGGCTCTTATATCTGTATCTGTTTGTTTAATGACTGCATTTAAAGTGTTTTCTGCTTTTTGTTCTTCTTTGAGTTCTTGTCTCTGGGCTCTAAGATCAATAAAAGCTTTTAATCAGTTTAACAATTCAACAGTTAGAACTGTTTCATTTTACTCATTTTCTTTTCAGGTTTCTTTATGTGACTTATTTATTGCAGTCATACCTGTGTTTTCAGCAGATGTAGGTGATATTGATTCTTCATCATCATCTGTGCAGAACAGAGAAAATATATATTACAGGGCAGAAAATGTATTTTACTACAGCTAACTGTTTACAGAATGTCACAAAATGATTCAGTTTTTGAAAACGTAACAACGCTACTTTAATATTTGTGCTGAGTCAGCAACAGTTCAAGTTCTCACAACAAAATCCACCTGAATGTTGAGCATGTTGTGTGCTCGACTTCCAACATTGAAACTGCAGTTTCACTTGAACACAGTGTTAAAACTTTCCCAGGCTCTTATATCTCTGCTACTACTAGTTTACTAGTTTTAATAAATCAGGTTGCACCATTAACTGTTAGAAATGTTTTATCTAGTGAACATTTAATGTGTAAATCGATAGCAAGGAAACATCTGTAGTGCCATCTAATAGCTGTGTAGTGTGAGGGGCCGCTGGTTCCACAAGTGTTCTTCCGGTTTTCAAAATTTTCTTTCACGATCTCCTTGATGTTACTGAACATAGAAACTCAGGACTCTCCTGGATAAATGAATGATCCTTCAGGTTTATATTCTGACCACCAGTTTACAGTATTTACACTTAGTTTCTCAGAAATCATGTTTTGTCTGTGATTTTGGTGGATGGCTAAGAATACTACAATACCCATGAGCCTCAGCTGCTGTTGCTATGGAGAAGAAGCCTTTGGCTCTGTAGATTGTAAAATCAATTTGTCAACACTGTAATCTTTGGCTTCTGCCTGCTGTTAGCAGTGCACATGAGTGGATTTTAAGCTCAGTGATTGGCTGTTTCTTACAGAAATGCACTTTGGGAGTCGTAGTTAATTTCTACCTTGAAATATTTATGTACACAGTCAACTTTTTATCTTTAATTGTTCATCTTTTTTCTGACGATTTAACCATCCAAGCAGTAGAAGTGCTCAGTGTAACATTGTCTGTGAGAAAAATGAACAGAATTTTTACCTCCGGAACCAGGAACGCCAAAAATATCTCCTCTAATTTTGCAACTCTATGAGAAACAGCCAACTATGTAAACAGGAAGTGACTATGGCATCAACAGTTTTAGGAGCCAAAAGATAAAATAAACTTAAATGTGAATCGTTTTTCAATGTAGGTGTGACACAACAAAATCCACCTGAATGTTGAGCATGTTGTGTGCTCGACTTCCAACATTGAAACTATAGTTTCACTTGAACACAGTGTTAAAACTTTCCCAGGCTCTTATATCTCTGCATCCGTTTGTCTCATAACTGCATTTAAAGTTTTTAATCAATTTAACATTTTAGCGTTTCCATTTGGGTATGCCAAATGGGCAAAAATTCCAAAAAAAAGGGTGGATGTTAAGAGGCTGTTTCATTTTACTCATTTTCTTTTCAGGTTTCTTTATGTGACTTATTTATTGCAGTCATACCTTTGTTTTTAGATGATGGTGATGTTATAGAAGTTGCTGTAGGTGATGTTGGTGATGTTGATGTTGTATTATCATCTGTGCAGAACAGAGAAAATATATATTACAGGGCAGAAAATGTATTTTACTACAGCTAACTGTTTACACAATGTCACAAAATGATTCGGTTTTTGAAAAAGTACCAACACTACTTTAATATTTGTGCTGAGTCAGCAACAGTTCAAGTTCTCACAACAAAAACCACCTGAATGTTGAACATGTTGTCTGCTTGACTTCCTACATTGAAACTGTAGTTTCACTTGAACACAGTGTTAAAACTTTCCCAGGCTCTTATATCTGTATCTGTTTGTTTAATTACTGCATTTAAAGTGTTTTCTGCCGTTTTGTTCGTTTAGATCGATCACCCTTAATCAGTTTAATTTAACATTTAGATCTGTTTTATCTTACTCTCTCCCTCCTCCTTTTTCTTAGTTTTTGGTGGTGCAGTTGTTGTTATTGTTGCTGTAGTTGTAGTTGAGGTTGTTGTCGGTGGTGTGCTGTTTACTTGTGTGTGAGATGGAGGAAATAGATACAACAGGGCAGCAAAATACATTTTACCACAGAAAGTTATGAAATCATTCATCAGTTTTGAAACAGGAAATAGGCGATGGCCAGTTTTGTGGTGAGTTATCAAGCAGAGCAAATGTTCTCATGACTTAAAGCACTTGAATGTTGAGGATATTGTTTCTGTTTAATTTGAAGCAGCATTAAAGTTTCTCTCTTATGTGAACTGATCATATTTGTTATTGTTCAGCCTTGTGTTTCGTTATATTTCTTCATATAACTCTCTGTAACACCAGGCTAGCTGTTTCCTTCTGTTTCCAGTCTTTATGCTAAGCTAAGCTAACCGGCTGCTGGCTGTAGCTTCATGTTTAATGGACAGATATGAATGTGGTATCGATCTAAGTGGTGGTACCAGTTTTTCCTTTCATTTGTCACCTGTCTGTATTTTACATATACAGAATATACGTTGCCTGTAAAAAGTTTTCATCCCTCTTGGAATTTTACATGTCTTTTCACACCGATCAACAGAAAATACTCTTATGTGTCAAAGTAGAAACAGATCTCTACAAAGTGATCTAAATGAATTACAAATATAAATACATCATCTGTTTTATTTGTAAAATATAGATCTGGAAAGACACTTGTAACTATCACATTCAAATAAATGTAGTGGAGTAAAAAGTACAATATTCTCCTCTGAGATCTAGCGGACAGGAAGTAGAAAGTAACATCAAATGGTTCCTAAAAACTGTATTTAAGTAAATGTACTTAGTTACATTCCACCACTGGTTGATCTTCTCTTCTAACTCTCAGTAAGAAAGTTAAACATGTTAATAAATTTACCAAAATGTCAGATTATTCCTTTAAATAACTTCTTCTCTGTGCTTTACCTGCCTTCATATTTTTGTGTTTCTTTGAGTTTTTGTGTCTCACCTCTCTCAGACTGATCACGTTTAGATTTGCAGCTGAGCAACAAACATTAAGTTAGTAAAAACCAAGATTCATGTTTTATAACATGCCATCATAAACACATGTATTCATGATAAAGTCAGTGACACATGGAAGAGTTTTGTTCCAAAACAAGATTTTCTTTGATAAACTAACTTCTGTTTCTACACAAAGTGGAGAATTGTTACAGTCACTAAAAGTTCTCTTACTGTATTGATATCTAACTTAAAGCTGCACTAATATATTGGCTGATATCAGCTTATCAGACTGTTTGTGTCGGCCACTAATTAACAGAAACATCAGTACAGAAATATGACAGATAAATAATGGTTTGAGGTCATTTAGAAACAGTTTCTGCACTGATGAGTTTATTTTTACACTGCAAAGTGTCCTGTGCAGAACACACTGTGATCACACTTTGAAGTGATGCTTATTGAAAATGTTATAATCTTATATATATCTAATATGTCAACTGTGTTTCCATTAATCTCTCTGCTCCACGTCACTTTACCCTCCACAGAGTGAGAACAATGCAGAGAGACTTGTTGCTCCTCTTTGACTATTTGATGGATTATTTCTGCAAAATAAACACAGTTTACAATAACTAAACATCCATTTTCAGAATGTCAACATTTCTAATATTGCAAAGAACTGAAAAGTTGTTTTCCATCAGAGTCAGAATCACATTTAACTGTCGAGTGCAAACTGCTAATCATGAAAAACATGTGATCATACCTGTGTTTGTGTGTGCAGGTGTAGTTGAAGGTGTCTTTTTATCTTCTGTGTGGGATCGTTCAAATCAAGGTTGTAGGTTTGTTTTTAACTTTGGTGGGACATTTTTTGTCGGACGGCCAAAACAGTTGTGTATGTACATTTGGACTCCATCTCTTTTCCTGCTCACACACAGAAAGAGCCTGACTCTGCAAAATGTTTACTTTACTGAATATGCATTTGATGACCTGCCTGAAACCAAACTTGTATCATGAGTTTTTATCTATATAAATCTGAGACCAAAATTAAAATTTAAAATTGACATTTAATAGACCGTCACAGTAAATGTTACAAAAATAAATGTATAACAGCCTGTAGTTAATGTGTTAATGTGTTTGAATGATCTATTGTAAAGTTTTCTAACCTCACCTCTGCAGCTCTACTTTTATAATTCAACATTTAGATCTGGTTCATTTTATTCATTTACTTGTTCATTTTCTATTTGGTTTATTGACTTATTTATTGCAGTCATACCTGTGTTTGCAGCTGGTGGTGATGTTGATCTTTCATCATCATCTGTGCAGAACAGAGAAAATATATATTACAGGGCAGAAAATGTATTTTACTACAGCTAACTGTTAACAGAATGTCACAAAATGATTCAGTTTTTGAAAAAGGAACAACGCTACTTTAATATTTGTGCTGAGTCAGCAACAGTTCAAGTTCTCACAACAAAATCCACCTGAATGTTGAGCATGTTGTGTGCTCGACTTCCAACATTGAAACTATATTTTCTCTTGAACACAGTGTTAAAACTTTCCCAGGCTCTTATATCTGTATCTGTTTGTTTAATTACTGCATTTAAAGTGTTTTCTGCTTTTTGTTCTTCTTTGAGTTCTTGTCTCTGGGCTCTCAGATCAATAAAAGCTTTTAATCAGTTTAACAATTCAACAGTTAGAACTGTTTCATTTTACTCATTTTCTTTTCAGGTTTCTTTATGTGACTTATTTATTGCAGTCATACCTGTGTTTTCAGCTAGTGGTGATGTTGATTCTTCATCATCATCTGTGTAGAATAGAGAAAATATATATTACAGGGCAGAAAATGTATTTTACTACAGCTAACTGTTTACAGAATGTCACAAAATAATTCACAGTTTTTGAAAAAGGAACAACGCTACTTTAATATTTGTGCTGAGTCAGCAACAGTTCAAGTTCTCACAACAAAAACCACCTGAATGTTGAGCATGTTGTGTGCTCGACTTCCAACATTGAAACTATAGTTTCACTTGAACACAGTGTTAAAACTTTCCCAGGCTCTTATATCTCTGCTACTACTAGTTTACTAGTTTTAGTAAATCAGGTTGCACCATTAACTGTTAGAAATGTTTTATCTAGTGAACATTTCATGTGTAAATCGATAGCAAGGAAACATCTGTAGTGCCATCTAATAGCTGTGAAGTGTGAGGGGCCGCTGGTTCCACAAGTGTTTTTCTGGTTTTCAAAATTTTCTTTAAACGATCTCCTCGATGTTACTGAACATAGAAACTCAGGACTCTCCTGGATAAATGAATGATCCTACAGGTTTATATTCTGACCACCAGTTTACAGTATTTACACTTAGTTTCTCAGAAATCATGTTTTGTCTGTGATTTTGGTGGACGGCTAAGAATACTACAATACCCATGAGCCTCAGCTGCTGTTGCTATGGAGAAGAAGCCTTTGGCTCTGTAGATTGTAAAATCAATTTTGTCAACACTGTAATCTTTGGCTTCTGCCTGCTGTTAGCAGTGCACATGAGTGGATTTTAAACTCAGTGATTGGCTGTTTCTTGCAGAAATGCACTTTGGGAGTCGTAGTTAATTTCTACCTTGAAATTATTATATACACAGTCAACTTTTTATCTTTAATTGTTCATCTTTTTTCTGGTGATTTAACCATCCAAGCAGTAGAAGTGCTCAGTGAAACATTGTCTGTGAGAAAAACGAACAGAATTTTTACCTCCGGAACCAGGAACGCCAAAAATATCTCCTCTAATTTTGCAACTCTATGAGAAACAGCCAACTATGTAAACAGGAAGTGACTATAGCATCATGAGCTGTAACATAACTTCCAACAATAACAGTTTTAGGAGCCAAAAGATAAAATAAACTTAAATGTGAATCGTTTTTCAATGTAGGTGTGACACAACAAAAACCATCTGAATGTTGAGCATGTTGTGTGCTCGACTTCCTACATTGAAACTATAGTTTCACTTGAACACAGTGTTAAAACTTTCCCAGGCTCTTATATCTCTGCATCCGTTTGTCTCATAACTGCATTTAAAGTTTTTAATCAATTTAACATTTTAGCATTTCCATTTGGGTATGCCAAATGGGCAAAAATTCCAAAAAAAAGGGTGGATGTTAAGAGGCTGTTTCATTTTACTCATTTTCTTTTCAGGTTTCTTTATGTGACTTATTTATTGCAGTCATACCTTTGTCTTCAGCAGATGTTGTATATGATGTTGAGTCTTCATCATCATCTGTGCAGAATAGAGAAAATATATATTACAGGGCAGAAAATGTATTTTACTACAGCTAACTGTTTACAGAATGTCACAAATTGATTCAGTTTTTGAAAAAGGAACAACGTTACTTTAATATTTGTGCTGAGTCAGCAACAGTTCAAGTTCTCACAACAAAAACCACCTGAATGTTGAGCATGTTGTGTGCTCGACTTCCAACATTGAAACTGTAGTTTCACTTGAACACAGTGTTAAAACTTTCCCAGGCTCTTATATCTGTATCTGTTTGTTTAATTACTGCGTTTAAAGTGTTTTCTGCCGTTTTGTTCGTTGAGATCGATCACCCTTAATCAGTTTAATTTAACATTTAGATCTGTTTTCATCTTACTCTCCCCCTCCTCCGTTGTTGTTGTTGGTGTCCTGTTTTCTTCTGTGTGAGATGGAGGAAATAGATACAACAGAGCAGCAAAATGCATTTTACCACAGAAAGTTATGAAATCATTCATCAGTTTTGAAGCAGGAAATAGGCGATGGCCAGTTTTGTGGTGAGTTATCAAGCAGAGCAAATGTTCTCATGACTTAAACCACTTGAATGTTGAGGATATTGTTTCTGTTTAATTTGAAGCAGCATTAAAGTTTCTCTCTTATGTGAACTGATCATATTTGTTATTGTTCAGCCTTGTGTGTCGTTATATTTCTTCATATAACTCTCTGTAACACCAGGCTAGCTGTTTCCTTCTGTTTCCAGTCTTTATGCTAAGCTAAGCTAACCGGCTGCTGGCTGTAGCTTCATGTTTAATGGACAGATATGAATGTGGTATCGATCTAAGTGGTGGTACCAGTTTTTCCTTTCATTTGTCACCCGTCTGTATTTTACATATACAGAATATACGTTGCCTGTAAAAAGTTTTCACCCTTCTTGGAATTTTACATGTCTTTTCACACCCATCAATAGAAAATACTCTTATGTGTCAAAGTAGAAACAGATCTCTACAAAGTGATCTGAATTAATTACAAATATAAATACATCATCTGTTTTATTTGTAAAATATAGATCTGAAAGACACTTGTAACTATCACATTCAAATAAATGTAGTGGAGTAAAAAGTACAATATTCTCCTCTGAGATCTAGCGGACAGGAAGTAGAAAGTAACATCAAATGGTTCCTAAAAACTGTATTTAAGTAAATGCACTTAGTTACATTCCACCACTGGTTGATCTTCTCTTCTAACTCTCAGTAAGAAAGTTAAACATGTTAATAAATTTACCAAAATGTCAGATTATTCCTTTAAATAACTTCTTCTCTGTGCTTTACCTGCCTTCATATTTTTGTGTGTGTCTTTGAGTTCTTGTGTCTCACCTCTCTCAGACTGATCACCTTTGCTCACGTTTAGATACAGAGCTGGTTTTCCACCACAGTAGTACAGTCCAGAGTCACCAGGCTGCACGTCTGGTATATTCAGATACTTGTCAACAGCTGAAACATGAGGCCTGATTTGTTGTCGTTTTCCATCAATCTCTCTGGTCCATGTTGGAACATGTGACCCTCCAACATCAGGACATGTCAGAGTGACGTTAGACTTCTCTGCAATACTGACTGTTGTTGTTCCTGTGAGCAACAAACATTAAGTTAGTAAAAACCAAGATTCATGTTTTATAACATGCCATCATAAACACATGTATTCATGATAAAGTCAGTGACACATGGAAGAGTTTTGTTCCAAAACAAGATTTTCTTTGATTAACTAACTTCTGTTTCTACACAAAGTGGAGAATTGTTACAGTCACTAAAAGTTCTCTTACTGTATTGATACCTAACTTAAAGCTGCACTAATATATTGGCTGATATCAGCTTATCAGACTGTTTGTGTCGGCCACTAATTAACAGATACATCAGTACAGAAATATGACAGATAAATAAAGGTTTGAGGTCATTTAGAAACAGTTTCTGCACTGATGAGTTTATTTTTACACTGCAAAGTGTCCTGTGCAGAACACACTGTGATCACACTTTGAAGTGATGCTTATTGAAAATGTTATAATCTTAAACCAGCAGTCAGGTGTCCATATGAGCAGTGAAAGAGGTTTTCCTCGCTATAATCATTCCTCCTGTTCATACTGGATATTAAAAGATCCTTCAAATGTGCTTTCAATGGAAGTGATGGAGGACAAAATCCACAGTGTGTCCACACAGTCATTTAAAAGTCTGTGTGAAGCTTCTATTCAGCTTCAGCAGTCTGAGTTAGTCATATCAAGTGGATATCTGACACATTTACAGTCTTTTTAGCATCAAATTCCCTCTTTGTGTTTCCTCGGACAGTGTTTCCCTGTTGAGCTGCAGGTGGAAGTATAGTAACAAAAAGAGGAACTTTGGTACTAAAAAGACTGTAACGTTGAAAGATATCTACTTGATTTGACTCATTTGGACGCTGAAGCTTCATATTAGCTTCAGATAAACTTTGAAATACATTTTTGCACAGGAGGAGGACTGTGGATTTTGTCCTCCATCACTTCCATTGTAAGGTCATTATGAAGGGATCTTCTAATGGTCAGTATGAACAGGAGGAATGATTACAGCAAGAAAAACAGCTTTAATGTTCATTTGAGCTCCTGATTGTTGGTTATAAGTTCCTAAATGAGGTTTTAGAGAAAAGGACTTAATTCAGGTGTTTGTTTCCTGTGTGACTCTACATGAACAAGACGACCTGTTCCTTTAAAAGGAAAAGAACAATAGAAATGACGTATTAGAGAACTTTAAAAAGATATTTTTCTTCACTGACCATAAAAAGCTGTTTATTAATTTACCACAAACAAAGTAAAGCACATCACATAAAAAAATACAATAAAATGACGAACGTATAAAAATACACAGAAATATTTAAGTAACTACAGTAACGAGAAGTTAATGTTATAAATTAATTGGGCCTCTATTCTTAACAGTCAGTGTGAAATTAAAACCTGGTTTTGAGTTATGAAAGTAATAAGTAATGCTGATGTTATTTCTTACAATATATTTGTTATTGAAGTTAAAACCACATTTACCTTTGAAATGCATCATTTCATTAATATGTCAATGTATGTATTTAATCACAGTTTAGAAAATGAAAAGTGAAGCACAGAGACGAGACTTTGAAACAGGAAGAAACAGGAAGCAGAACAACTTTGACAGAGTTTGATGTTACCTGATGGGATCACCGTCAGTTCCACAGCTGATTCATTATTACACAAGTATTTTCCAGAGTCTGAGACAGCAACTCTAGAGATGTGCAGTGACTTATCTGCTAATGAACTGTATCGTTTGTGGGAGTCATTGAATCTTTGGTCTCCGTCACCATCAGCTATTAATATGTCAACTGTGTTTCCATTAATCTCTCTGCTCCACGTCACTTTACCCTCCACAGAGTGAGAACAATGCAGAGAGACTTGTTGCTCCTCTTTGACTATTTGATGGATTATTTCTGCAAAAGAAACATAGTTTACAAGAACTAAACATCCATTTTCAGAATGTCAACATTTCTAATATTGCAAAGAACTGAAAAGTTGTTTTCCATCAGAGTCAGAATCACATTTAACTGTCGAGTGCAAACTGCTAATCATGAAAAACATGAAGACCTTAAAGCATTACTGCACTTCACTTTTAACTTCTGACTTTACATCATTCACACCATCAGCTAATGTGTGTGTGGTGGTGGGGGGGCAGCGGTCACAATGCACTGCAACCTTACATGTGGTTTTGTGTGCGTGCACATTTGTGCACCACCATCTCTTGTCACTGTGTGAGTCTGTAGATATTTTAGATCATTTTTAGATCATATAAATATATGTAGGTTAGACTATGTTTGCACCTTCATATTACTGTTCATCTCTTTTTACTATCAATATTAATGTTTGTTTATAATATGTTTATTTATATGGTCGTAGTGTATGTTTTATATAATGTAATATATAAATTGTATATATATAATATAACATTTATACTTTTGATTTCTTTTTCATCTTTATTACTTTTTCTATCTTTAATCTTAGCAGCTATAAGCTAATCTAGGAGGGCCTAAACTGCATTTCACTGCATATTGTATTGTTTGTTTTGTGTACGTGACCAATAAACAACTTTGAACTTGATTTATTCAAATACATGAATATGACAATGAACCTGAACGTGTTTCAACAAATCACTAAAATCTCTATAAAATACTTTATACATCAGCTAAATTCACTGTATGGAGAAACTGACCTTTACCTTCAGACTACGATATGAACAATATGTAAAATACTGGAAACAATGGACAACATACTTTATATGTAAAAAGTAAAAGTAAGTAAATGTATTTGTACAGCAAGTGCTTTACAAGCGCGTAATACAACATACAAAAAAGAAAGAAATCATAGCAGATGAAGTGACCACCCAAGTCACATGATTAAGTAGTGCAAAACTAAAAAACACAATAAAACCATAAAATGCTGACCTGGTGCTTACAGGTTACCCTGCCTGTCTAAACGAGTTTGTCTTTAGCTGCTTTTTAAATGAATCCACAGAGTCAGCAGACTGTGAGGGAGCAGGCAGAGCGTTACATAGTTTAGATGCTACGACTTCAAAAACTCGATCACCTCGAGTCTTAAGGCGTTTGTGTGAGACAGACAGCAAGCCTGACTGTGCAAAGCTCTGTAAGTAAGAATGAGAATCTTAAATGGGATCCTAAATGTGACAGAGGCAACCTTTACTGGAACAACAACCAGAACCTCCGTCTCATCAGCACCGAGCTGTAACAACTTTTCTGCCGTCCAGTCTCTAATAGCGTTAAGACAGTCGAGGAGCCTGGGAGTGTAGATACAGGCCTCTAGTTCTCTGGCAAAGCAGGAACTAAGTTAGATTTCTTTAATATGGGCTGGATAGTAGCAGCTTAAAATAGGAAGGGAAACATCACGAAGACAAAGAAGAATTAACAATAGCTCAATTAATTAATTAATTAATTATCAATACTTCCTATAAGATGTATCATGCTGCACTCTTTTAGCCTGAAAACACCAGTAAAAATAAAGAGTTGCACCACATTCATCACTCACTCTATGACATGAACAAACATGAACATTATTATTAAAGCTGATGAAAAAGAGTAAAGTTCTTACCTGCTGTCACATTACAGCCCAGAACTAAAGCTAACAGGCAGCTGCAGATGTTCATCCTCATCCTCCGACAGACTGAACCACAATGAACAGAGACAGTTTCTATCTGAGAGAAGAACAGGAACTCAGTGTATACGTGTGTTCCTCTGACTTTAAAGGCTGCACCCTCACCTCTCAAATATCTTTCTTTTTCTTTCTTTCTCTTTCTTTGTGGTTAATGAACACTGATGAGGAAACTCTAGTGTGAACAGTGTGATCATGTTTCACACGGACAGTTCCAGGACATGAAAGTAACTCAAATGACTTTATTACATATTAGTTATTATTGTTTTTAAACTGAGACTGAGAGACTTTAAAGTTTTACTCGCTGATATTTTTTAGTTTTTTGTTTTAATGTGTTTGTGTGTGTGTGTGTGTGTGGGTGTGTGATGGTTGTTCTGTGTGAATGAACTGTCTTCTTGTGATCTTGTATGTATGTAATTTGTTCTCAGGTCTCTTGCTGAAGAGATTTTGGTCTCAATGTGATTTCCTGAACAGATAAAGATGAACTAACTAACAAATTAGATTCACAGGTCTTTTAAAAAATGTTTTAATTAATTTGTTTGCAGATTCATTCTTTTAAATTTTAGGAAAGTGATGATTTGATTTGTACACAAAGGCATTCACATATTATAAAAACACACTTTTCCCTACATACAGTATGTTCCAACACTGTCTCTTCATGTACGACTTAATAACAGCAAATATAAAATTGATCTGATGAATCTATGTCCAATATTTACTCTCTTTTAGCTTTGGTTATTTCTCCTTGAACTCCTGACAACAATATCTGGCTCTTTATCTCATCACCATTGAAAGACTAACGAGCAGGTCAAAGAAACTCAAACTAATCAACTTAAAATCATTGAAAGACAGGTGATCTGAACAATGAGAGCTGCCAAAGAAAGAAGAAACCAAACCACCACATTCTGGGTGAACACAGTCCGAGACAGATGCAGCAGAACTTTCCAGCCAGATATCAAACCACACAGAGACCACTCAAGCACAGAAGCTGTTCAGCAGCAACCATATATGTTGATTTAGAGGAAACATGACGTGCTTCCTGCATGACAAACGTCTCAGTGAGGGGACATTTTTTCTAATCCCCAGAACTTTAATCTGATCTGGTGTCATAACAGAGAAGAAGTGACACTGATGCAGGCGGTCGGGTCACTAATGCTAAATACAGACACACTGATGGTGTTTTCACAATATCACAGAAAAACTGCTTTTGTGTTCATCTTCATCATTGTGTTTGTGGTTTGTTGCGACGGCTCTGCGCAGGTGCACCAAAAGATCAAATGTGTTGAACTTTGATCCCAGTTGAACTAACCTTTGTAGATGCTGTTGACCACTGCTTGAACTGAAAGATGGACTCAAGACAAATTACTTTTGTTTTTGAATTTCCAGAACTGGACAATAACAAACCCGACCTCATATCAAGACCAGACAAAAAATATATTTGCTTTGTGAAATATCAGCAAGCAGATGTTGCCTCGTTTGGGACTGTCTCATCCACTGTGTGGGAGACAGAGAGCTCAATCAAATTATCCAGTATCCTTATTTTCAACAATCATTGTTTTGCAGCAAAACACTTAACTCTGATCCAGGAAACAAGGTGGTTCAATAGTGTTAAAAGGAAATCACACATAGAACATGAAGCAGAAATGACTCCTACATAAGTTTATTAGTAATTGGTGCACAAAAACAGAAATAGGGAAGGATGTGGAACTCTAGTCATTGGTGTGTAGTGCAGAGTTGGGTGGAGAGTATGTGTGAAGTGCGACATCATGCAAAGGAAAAACAAACAACACCAAGTCTGCACAATCCTCTGAATTTATTCTACTGTATTCAGAAATTTCCAGATCTGCATCAAAATGCACAAAGTGAAAGAAAATGATGCTGAGCAGCTGATGGTGACTGATGATTGTTTGGAGAAAAGTTCCCTTCTGTCCAGGAATATTAGAGCTCAGTTTGTACAAGGATGAATTGTGCAATCTGTCATGTAGCTGTAGCATCACCCATAGAGGAAATGCCATCAACTACACTACTGCTACACAAACATATTTAAATGGCTTTAATGGCTCAGTGATCATGACTCAGACTTACTGAAAGTTTGCACAATTACTGAGGTGTTTTCCACAAATATTGAATGTAATTCAGATATATTTTACATTATTTTATATTATTCATTTACATCTTTTTTATATAACAAACTGGCAGATGAATGCTTCTCAAATCACTCTGAGAGAAAGGGAATAATTGGATGTGTTTCCCAAAATGTTGATCTATTATAAATAACAAAAAAAACAATAGTTCTAATGCATTTTCACATTATATACAGCATTTATAGACATGTCATTTTAAACTTCAGACAGTTGTCCTCCAGGTGCTGAAGGCAGTGCTGACGATGATGAGGATGAGAAGAGGATTGCAATTATTATATGAAGAAACACTGGTCACAAGAAAGGAGCATCTGGAAGATAAGTGAACATAATCACAACCTCATCAGTCGTCAAGTACAAAGATGTGCAGAGTGAAAAACAAGATTCATGTCTTATAATTCATTATTATCTGCTGTCATGCATTCAGGATAAAGTCAGTGGCTGAGTGAAGAGTTGAAGGAAAACCCAGCTCAGGAATAACAAGGGAATAAGAGGGTAATATCTTGTGAACTACAGGGTAATACAGGTAATACAATTATGTACTTTGATGACAAAGGGCATATAATATAACAGAGTAATATGCCAAAGATAATAATGTAAACATTGTGTTTTGATTCTCATGTCAATCTGTGGTAGATAAAAAAGCAAACTTAAAATGAATGAAAGGTGTTTTGTGATTTTGGAGACTGTGTGCCCTGCATCTGCGTCTGCATCTGCGTCTGCAATAAGAGCTGGTCTGAGCAGGATTTATCGCAAACGTAATTTTATGCCAAAATAAGCACCAAAACTGAACTGCGTCAGCTAATAAACACAGTCTCAGTTGCTGCTCTCCTCCCACGTCGGCTGAAGCAGCTCCGTTGGTGTCCAGAAATGACCAAACAGGCACAGACGCAAAAAATAGACTTATGTCTGATGAAAACTGCATAAAGACTGCGTTTACCTGCCGCTGGGCTTGTGCCGGCAGGAAAATAGGGACCTCAGTATAATTACCATGAATCAGGGCTGGAAAATGAACAAACACATTTCCTCCAAATTCTATAGTTGTACTCCTTTAGAGACTAAACATTAAAGTTATTACCTGGAAACATTGGTGGTAATTTCTGCATAATAATCACTAATCAGTGATGTAAAATGCTGAACTACCAGTTTCTACTTCATTTTGTGGTTCTGCTACGGAGCCTCTTAACATCCACCCTTTTTTTGGAATTTTCACCCATGTGGCATACCTGAATGGAAACGCTTATAACAGAAGAACTGTGAGGCCACAATGCATGTATTAGGCTTCATTTGAAAGGTAACATCTTCTAGTTCCTGGAAATGTGCTTGATTAGCATGTAGCTAAAACACAACCGAAACTACAACAGTTCAAATATGGCTCAAAAAAGTGTTTTTGCTCCTCATCTATAATGAGTCATATTTGAATAACAATAACTAGGACATACTTTATGCCAGAACTATGCAAATCACCACATATCTTCTACATCTTGTCAACCACACCTGTATAAAATTCCAGACCTCTAGACCTGATCAGATCAAGGGAGTTTTTAGTTTGTGTTGTCACTGGTGTCCCCGAACCTCTCCAAAATGTCTCCTAGTGGCCAGATTGTGTCAATTGTTTTTACTCATTACTGCAGTTCTTACAGTAAAACTATTGTGTGTGTTTCCAGGTCTGAAATAAAAAATTTTACAGTATGTTTATTGTGAATGTGATGATATTACACTGATATTATTATATGAGTATTGTGAGACCATGGAACTAATTATCACCCCTCTATTTCCTTTTTGCTGATAGTATTATGCCACCTAGTATTACCTCTACTGATAGATTTTACAATTACCTTATTACTAAGTAAATATTAACTCTGATAAAACCTGATGAGCTTTTGTTGAACCATTTTTACCTTGAGATGTTTTTTATACATTATTACCCTCCTGTTTTGATATTAGCAAGATTTAACCAGTTTATTACCAGAGTATTACTGAGACGATTTCACCTCCTTATTACCTCGTTATTACTGAGCTTGAATGTAAAGTGTTTATGAGTTGAACTCTGAAACAAGATCTGATTTGAGACACTAACACCTGCAGTGGATGACACTTACTTACTGACACTTTACTTAAAGATACTCTGTGAATTTGTTACAGCTCACAGTGAGCTGAGAGAATTTAACAAACACAACAAATAACTGCTCGATTACAGTAACAGCAGTAAATATGATTCATTTTAAAGTTATGAGTCATATATGCATCCTTTTTATGCTGCACAATACTTTGATACAACATAAAATCTTTCACAATAAACTTTAAACAACATATGCAACATTTACAAATCAAACCTTACAATTGTTAAGTTGAAATTAGATTTTTTAAATATTGTTTTTGATACAGAAAAAAAAACTTTTAATAAAGTTTAATGTTACCTGATGGGATCACTGTCAGTTCCGCAGCTGGTTCGTCGTTACAGAAGTATTTTCCAGCATTTGAGAGAGCAGCTCTGTGAATGTGCAGTGACTTGTCTGCTAAAGAACTGTATTTCTTATAAGGATCATGAACATGTTTTATGTCTCTGTCGCCATCGACTGTCAGTACATCTAATTTGATATTTTTTTCTCTCTCTGCTCCACGTCACTTTACCCTCCACAGAGTGAGGACAGCGCAGAGTGATTGAATCCTTCTCCTCGATTACTTCATGGATTATTTGTGTAAATGAAACACAGATTGAAGTGAAAATATCGAACATGGCATTATTAGTAATATTATGAGAATGTCCTGTCTACTAGATGGTTTAATAACTGTCAGAATAATATTTAAATGTCAAAATCAAGCAGTGAGCAAACATTGAAACTGACTTTGTGTCTCTTTCTAAAGAGGAGATGGATCAACTTTTAACTAATGGCTTTATTGATGGTTAATAAATAATCTACTAATGCTTTACAGATCAGTTATAAGACAGTAATGATAGCAACTTTGCCAAAAACATCCCTTTGGCTGGTGTTCATCCTCACTCACGCTGACTTTTTCTTTTTAGCTCTTTTTGTATTCATCACGTTGGGCCTTCTGGACCAAAACCCACCTATTAACAATACTAACATTTACACATGTAGACTTGATATATCAATATAAAAACACTTAAATAATGACTTAATGACATTTATAACCACAGACATGATGGCTTAGTGCAGTATTTATTAATAACATTTATAACTGCATTATTACCAAATAAATAAATGATAAACACCAGCGAAGGGAATTTTTCACGTAAATATTGACAACCCAAACCTTGTTCATATTAGACAAAGAAATGTAGGTTTAATTATATCACACAGTTCATTCACTTATTCACTTTTCATGTATTTAAAGATTTTAATAGAGTGAATCTAAAAGAGAACCGAAAATAATGTAAACATGTATGTACACTAGGGGTGCACGATTCAGGAAATCTCACGATTCGATTCACAATCGATTCGCGATTCAAAATCAGTTCTCAATTCAATACATTCATAGATTTGATTCTAGATTGATGTTTTGAGTTCCTCTTTCCATTTGACTGCAGCAGACAGTCTGTGAAAGACAAAAAAAGTTTCTGAAATGCAAAAATGACACATACAAGTCATTTTAAAGGTTTGCAGCAAGTTGCTTTATTTCTAAATACTGAAATGTCCATATATAAGCTGTCATGACATTGCAGCTACATATTCTCTTCCCCTGCTGCATGCGTAAATGCAAAGTAACAGTATGTCAACATCACTACAATAATAATTGTAATTCTTTTTAAAGTATATTCAATTATCATATTTAGCTGTAATATGGCTACTGTGATGATTTAAAAGTACAGGTTAAAGAGACTTAATACATTTTTAATAGTTATAACTATTAAAAATCTCAAAAGTCAATGCATGTCAAGCTGCTTCACACTTCTGTTTTAATGATATTCATATTTTCACACATTATTGATGTTTCCCAATATTTACATAATGATGCATACAGTAAAACCAAAAGCAGCAGGAACATGACAATGAGTTGTGAGCTGCATGTTTGTGTATGAGAGATGTTGTCAATATAAATTTAGCCCAAAGCTCATAGTTTAGTCAACGTGAAAGAGAGAAAGAGACTGTTTAGCTGTGCGGGTTGTTCAGCACCTCTGTCAACCAGACCTGTTTCCTGTCAGACTGTATGAGGATGAACACTGTTGACAGGTTGGTTTTTACCGCTCTTGTTTCTGTGTGATGGAGGATCAGAGATGATTTTCTGTTTCTGCTGTGTGTTGCTTCTGTATCTGTTGTGCTACAATGGAGAGAAGGTAAACATAGAAATGATTAAAGATATTTTCAATTCACTTCTGTTGCAACTTCATCAGTCAGCATCACACATTTAAAAGAGTGCATTATGTTTATGTTAATGGTTACAGTAATGAGGAACATGACATGTCTGTCCATGTCTTTGTCTGTTAATTATGAGGATATCTCAAAGGCTACTTCTTCAATTTTAAAGATATCTGGTAGAAAGTTGGGCTATAATTTTCTTTCTATAATTTCTATAATACTTTCTATAATTTCAGTAAGTGTGACAGATCTGACATAAACTGCTATGACTCATAAATTCAAATTTAGATGACATGTGCACATTTCAACTTTGAACCATCCTGGTTCATTTGACTACATTTCACCAATAAGTGGCGCTACAGGAACATAATGAATTAAAATGGCCGTCACTCAATATTTATTTGTCTGATTCAGCCAAACTTCTGCTCAGTTCATCTTTGTACAAATCTCTGAGCTACTATAATGTCTGTGAGTGTTTGCTAGTTGATATCCAGTTATTTCTGCTGTTATAAGTAAATTCTGAAAATATTGAGTCTTTCTTGAGTTTAAAATATCATCTGACTGTAATTTTTAAAACAATATTTGCTGCTCAACATTTTCATATCCACAACTTTCAGGTCATTCACCTCTTCTCCAGGTAGTGACGGTGATGCTGATCATCAGGATTAAATAAAGTATTACGATCACCACACGAACAGGCATCCGCCACAGGTAAGGAGAGGCTGGAAGACAAGGAAACATTCACAATCACTAATTAGTTTCTTTCATTTTAATCTTGGTGAATATTACTGTAAATCTAGTGTCTTTTCCACATACTCTGAATACATATCTTCATCTTTGAATTCATGTTTTCACATCTTGGTTGTAAGCTCTGACGTACACCTGTTACGACTTTGTTTCATCTTGTGATCATACCTGTGTTTGTGTGTGCAGTAGTAGTTGAAGGTGTCTTTTTATCTTCTGTGTGGGATCATTCAAATCAAGGTTGTAGGCTTGTTTTTAACTTTGGTGGGACATTTTTTGTCGGATGGCCAAAATAGTTGTGTATGTGCACTTGGTCTCCATCTCTTTTCCTGCTCATATGTACACGTCACACACAGAAAGAGCCTGACTCTGCAAAATGTTTACTTTACTGAATATGCATTTGATGACCTGCCTGAAACCAAACTTGTATCATGAGTTTTTATTGATATAAATCTGAGACCAAAAGTAATATTTAAAATTGACGTTTAATAGACCGTCACAGTAAATGTTGCAATGTTAATGTTAAAATGTCAAACTTTTGTTTTAAAGACGTACTTACTGAATCTGATAGAATAGAATAGAATAAAATGGAATCAACTTTATTGATCACCAGAGTAGAAAAAATGTCTTCTGCGCACCAAAACATAAAACAGGAACATGTAACATATAAAACAGATGTGGTAACAGCTGAGACAAAGATACACTGCTAATTGTTTACACTACATTTCTACATTTGAAATGTACTATATCATTTAATTTTACATGCCAAATGTAGTGTGTATGAACCACTTTATAAATACATGTAAGGAGGAGATTTGATCTTTAAAAATATAAACATAAAGTTTAATGTTACCTGATGGGATCACTGTCAGTTCCACAGCTGCTTTATTATTACACAAGTATTTTCCAGAGTCTGAGAGAGCAGTTTTGAGGATGAGCAGCGACTTATCTGCTAATGAACTGTATCGTTTGTGGGGGTCATTGAATCTTTGCTCTCTGTCACCATCAACTGTAAGTATGTCAACTGTGTTTCCATTAATCTCTCTGCTCCACGTCACTTTACCCTCCACAGAGTGAGAACAATGCAGAAAGACATGTTCCTTCTCCTCGACTATTTGATGGATCATTTCTGAAAAAAGAAACAGAACTTTTAAATAAATAAGAAAGTTTACATTTAACAGTCAAATGCAGCGATTTCACAGTGAATATGACCTTCAAGCTTCAAGCCCAGAATGTACCAAGTACCAAGCACTTTATGACAATAAACATATAGTTAGTGCATTAAATAAATGCAGTTTAAACAAGTTTATGTGCAGGTGTTGTTGTAGTTGAAGGTGTCTTTTTATCTTCTGTGTGGGATCGTTCAAATCAAGGTTGTAGGTTTGTTTTTAACTTTGGTGGGACATTTTTTGTTGGATGGCCAAAATAGTTGTGTATGTGCACTTGGTCTCCATCTCTTTTCCTGCTCATATGTACACGTCACACACAGAAAAAGCCTGACTCTGCAAAATGTTTACTTTACTGAATATGCATTTGATGACCTGCCTGAAACCAAACTTGTATCATGAGTTTTTATTGATATAAATCTGAGACCAAAATTAATATTTAAAATTAACGTTTAATAGACCGTCACAGTAAATGTTACAAAAATAAATGTATAACAGCCTGTAGTTAATGTGTTAATGTGTTTGAATGATCTGTTGTAAAGTTTTCTAACCTCACCTCTGCAGCTCTACTTTTATAATTCAACATTTAGATCTGGTTCATTTTACTCATTTACTTGTTCATTTTCTATTTGGGTTTATTGACTTATTTGTTGCAGTCATACCTGTGTTTGCAGCTGGTGGTGATGTTGTAGAAGTTGTTGTAGGTGATATTGGGGTTTTTTTATCTTCTGTGCAGAATAGAGAAAATATATATTACAGGGCAGAAAATGTATTTTACTACAGCTAACTGTTTACAGAATGTCACAAAATGATTCAGTTTTTGAAAAAGTAACAACGTTACTTTAATATTTGTGCTGAGTCAGCAACAGTTCAAGTTCTCACAACAAAATCCACCTGAATGTTGAGCATGTTGTGTGCTCGACTTCCTACATTGAAACTGTAGTTTCACTTGAACACAGTGTTAAAACTTTCCCAGGCTCTTATATCTCTGCTACTACTAGTTTACTAGTTTTTAGTAAATCAGGTTGCACCATTAACTGTTAGAAATGTTTTATCTAGTGAACATTTAATGTGTAAATCGATAGCAAGGAAACATCTGTAGTGCCATCTAATAGCTGTGTAGTGTGAGGGGCCGCTGGTTCCACAAGTGTTCTTCCGGTTTTCAAAATTTTCTTTCACGATCTCCTTGATGTTACTGAACATAGAAACTCAGGACTCTCCTGGATAAATGAATGATCCTACAGGTTTATATTCTGACCACCAGTTTACAGTATTTACACTTAGTTTCTCAGAAATCATGTTTTGTCTGTGATTTTGGTGGACGGCTAAGAATACTACAATACCCATGAGCCTCAGCTGCTGTTGCTATGGAGAAGAAGCCTTTGGCTCTGTGGATTGTAAAATCAATTTGTCAACACTGTAATCTTTGGCTTCTGCCTGCTGTTAGCAGTGCACATGAGTGGATTTTAAGCTCAGTGATTGGCTGTTTCTTGCAGAAATGCACTTTGGGAGTCGTAGTTAATTTCTACCTTGAAATATTTATGTACACAGTCGACTTTTTATCTTTAATTGTTCATCTTTTTTCTGATGATTTAACCATCCAAGTGGTAGAAGTGCTCAGTGTAACATTGTCTGTGAGAAAAATGAACAGAATTTTTACCTCCGGAACCAGGAACGCCAAAAATATCTCCTCTAATTTTGCAACTCTATGAGAAACAGCCAACTATGTAAACAGGAAGTGACTATAGCATCATGAGCTGTAACATAACTTCCGACAATAACAGTTTAGGAGCCAAAAGATAAAATAAACTGAACTGCGAATCCTTTTTCAATGTAGGTGTGACACAACAAAATCCATCTGAATGTTGAGCATGTTGTGTGCTCGACTTCCTACATTGAAACTATAGTTTCACTTGAACACAGTGTTAAAACTTTCCCAGGCTCTTATATCTGTATCTGTTTGTTTAATTACTGCATTTAAAGTGTTTTCTGCTTTTTTGTTCATTTAGATCGATCACCTTTTAATCAGTTTAATTTAACATTTAGATCTGTTTTATCTTTCTTCTTTTTGTTTCCGGGTTTCTTGGTGTGACTTTGTTTCTTTGTTGTTGTTGTCGGTGGTGTCCTATTTTCTTCTGTGTGAGATGGAGGAAATAGATACAACAGGGCAGCAAAATGCATTTTACCACAGAAAGTTATGAAATCATTCATCAGTATTGAAACAGGAAATAGGTGATGGCCAGTTTTGTGGTGAGTTATCAAGCAGAGCAAATGTTCTCATGACTTAAAGCACTTGAATGTTGAGGATATTGTTTCTGTTTAATTTGAAGCAGCATTAAAGTTTCTCTCTTATTTGAACTGATCATATTTGTTATTGTTCAGCCTTGTGTGTCGTTATATTTCTGCATATAACTCTCTGTAACACCAGGCTAGCTGTTTCCATCTGTTTCCAGTCTTTATGCTAAGCTAAGCTAACCGGCTGCTGGCTGTAGCTTCATGTTTAATGGACAGATATGAATGTGGTATCGATCTAAGTGGTGGTACCAGTTTTTCCTTTCATTTGTCACCCGTCTGTATTTTACATGTACAGAATATACGTTGCCTGTAAAAAGTTTTCACCCCTCTTGGAATTTTACATGTCTTTTCACACCCATCAATAGAAAATACTCTTATGTGTCAAAGTAGAAACAGATCTCTACAAAGTGATCTAAATTAATTACAAATATAAATACATCATCTGTTTTATTTGTAAAATATAGATCTGGAAAGACACTTGTAACTATCACATTCAAATAAATGTAGTGGAGTAAAAAGTACAATATTCTCCTCTGAGATCTAGCGGACAGGAAGTAGAAAGTAACATCAAATGGTTCCTAAAACTGTAATTAAGTAAATGTACTTAGTTACATTCCACCACTGGTTGATCTTCTCTTCTAACTCTCAGTAAGAAAGTTAAACATGTTAATAAATTTACCAAAATGTCAGATTATTCCTTTAAATAACTTCTCTGTGCTTTACCTGCCTTCATATTTTTGTGTGTGTCTTTGAGTTCTTGTGTCTCACCTCTCTCAGACTGATCACCTTTGATCACGTTTAGATTTGCAGCTGGTTTTCCATCACAGTAGTACAGTCCAGAGTCACCAGGCTGCACGTCTGGTATATTCAGATACTTGTGAACAGCTGAAACATGATGCCTGATTTGTTGTCGTTTTCCATCAATCTCTCTGGTCCATGTTGGAACATGTGACCCTCCAACATCAGGACATGTCAGAGTGACGCTGGACTTCTCTGCAATACTGACTATTGTTGTTCCTGTGAGCAACAAACATTAAGTTAGTAAAAACCAAGATTCATGTTTTATAACATGCCATCATAAACACATGTATTCATGATAAAGTCAGTGACACATGGAAGAGTTTTGTTCCAAAACAAGATTTTCTTTGATAAACTAACTTCTGTTTCTACACAAAGTGGAGAATTGTTACAGTCACTAAAAGTTCTCTTACTGTATTGATACCTAACTTAAAGCTGCACTAATATATTGGCTGATATCAGCTTATCAGACTGTTTGTGTTGGCCACTAATTAACAGAAACATCAGTACAGAAATATGACAGATAAATAAAGGTTTGAGGTCATTTAGAAACAGTTTCTGCATTGATGAGTTTATTTTTACACTGCAAAGTGTCCTGTGCAGAACACACTGTGATCACACTTTGAAGTGATGCTTATTGAAAATGTTATAATCTTAAACCAGCAGTCAGGTGTCCATAGTAGCAGTGAAAGAGGTTTTCCTCGCTATAATCATTCCTCCTGTTCATACTGGATATTAAAAGATCCTTCAAATGTGCTTTCAATGGAAGTGATGGAGGCCAAAATCCACAGTGTGTCCACACAGTCATTTAAAAGTCTCTGTGAAGCTTCTATTCAGCTTCAGCAGTCTGAGTTAGTCATATCAAGTGGATATCTGACACATTTACAGTCTTTTTAGCATCAAATTCCCTCTTTGTGTTTCCTCGGACAGTGTTTCCCTGTTGAGCTGCATGTGGAAATATAGTAACAAAAAGAGGAACTTTGGTACTAAAAAGACTGTAACGTTGAAAGATATCTACTTGATTTGACTCATTTGGACGCTGAAGCTTCATATTAGCTTCAGATAAACTTTTAAATACATTTTTGCACAGGAGGAGGACTGTGGATTTTGTCCTCCATCACTTCCATTGTAAGGTCATTATGAAGGGATCTTCTAATGGTCAGTATGAACAGGAGGAATGATTACAACAAGAAAAACAGCTTTAATGTTCATTTGGGATCCTGACTGTTGGTTATAAGTTCCTAAATGAGGTTTTAGAGAAAAGGACTTAATTCAGGTGTTTGTTTCCTGTGTGACTCTACATGAACAAGACGACCTGTTCCTTTAAAAGGAAAAGAACAATAGAAATGACGCATTAGAGAACTTTAAAAAGATATTTTTCTTCACTGACCATAAAAAGCTGTTTATTAATTTACCACAAACAAAGTAAAGCACATCACATAAAAAAAATCAAATAAAATGATTAACGTGTAAAAATACACAGAAATATTTCAGTAACTACAGTAACAAGAAGTTAATGTTATAAATTAATTCGGCCTCTATTCTTAACAGTCAGTGTGAAATTAAAACCTGGTTTTGAGTTATGAAAGTAATAAGTAATGATGATGTTATTTCTTACAATATATTTGTTATTGAAGTTAAAACCACATTTACCTTTGAAATGCATCATTTCATTAACATGTCAATGTATGTATTTAATCACAGTTTAGAAAATGAAAAGTGAAGCACAGAGACGAGACTTTGAAACAGGAAGAAACAGGAAGCAGAACAACTTTGACAGAGTTTGATGTTACCTGATGGGATCACCGTCAGTTCCACAGCTGCTTCATTATTACACAAGTATTTTCCAGAGTCTGAGAGAGCAACTCTAGAGATGTGCAGTGACTTATCTGCTAATGAACTGTATCGTTTGTGGGAGTCATTGAATCTTTGCTCTCCGTCACCATCAGCTATTAATATGTCAACTGTGTTTCCATTAATTTCTCTGCTCCACGTCACTTTACCCTCCACAGAGTGAGAACAATGCAGAGAGACTTGTTGCTCCTCTTTGACTATTTGATGGATTATTTCTGCAAAAGAAACACAGTTTACAATAACTAAACATCCATTTTCAGAATGTCAACATTTCTAATATTGCAAAGAACTGAAAAGTTGTTTTCCATCAGAGTCAGAATCACATTTAACTGTCGAGTGCAAACTGCTAATCATGAAAAACATGAAGACCTTAAAGCATTACTGCACTTCACTTTTAACTTCTGACTTTACATCATTCACACCATCAGCTAATGTGTGTGTGGTGGTGGGGGGGCAGCGGTCACAATGCACTGCAACCTTACATGTGGTTTTGTGTGCGTGCACATTTGTGCACCACCGTCTCTTGTCACTGTGTGAGTCTGTAGATATTTTAGATCATTTTTAGATCATATAAATATATGTAGGTTAGACTATGTTTGCACCTTCATATCGCTGTTCATCTCTTTTTACTATCAGTATTAATGTTTGTTTATAATATGTTTATATGGTCATAGTGTATGTTATATATAATATATATAAATTGTATATATATATGATATAATATTTTTATTTTTGATTTCCTTTTCATCTTTATTACTATTTCTATCTTTAATCTTAGCAGCTATAAGCTAATCTAGGAGGGCCTAAACTGCATTTCACTGCATATTGTATTGTTTGTTTTGTGTACGTGACCAATAAACAACTTTGAACTTGATTTATTCAAATACATGAATATGACAATGAACCTGAACGTGTTTCAACAAATCACTAAAATCTCTATAAAATACTTTATACATCAGCTAAATTCACTGTATGGAGAAACTGACCTTTACCTTCAGACTACGATATGAACAATATGTAAAATACTGGAAACAATGGACAACATACTTTATATGTAAAAAGTAAAAGTAAGTAAATGTATTTGTACAGCAAGTGCTTTACAAGCACGTAATACAACATACAAAAAAGAAAGATTCATAGCAGATGAAGTGACCACCCAAGTCACATGATTAAATAGTGCAAAACTAAAAAACACAATAAAACCATAAAATGCTGACCTGGTGCTTACAGGTTACCCTGCCTGTCTAAACGAGTTTGTCTTTAGCTGCTTTTTAAATGAATCCACAGAGTCAGCAGACTGTGAGGCAGCAGGCAGAGCGTTACATAGTTTAGATGCTACGACTTCAAAAACTCGATCACCTCGAGTCTTAAGGCGTTTGTGTGAGACAGACAGCAAGCCTGACTGTGCAAAGCTCTGTAAGTAAGAAACAAGGAAGAATTAACAATAGCTCAATTAATTAATTATCAATACTTCCTATAAGATGCATCATGCTGCACTCTTTTAGCCTGAAAACACCAGTAAAAATAAAGAGTTGCACCACATTCATCACTCACTCTATGACATGAACAAACATGAACATTATTATTAAAGCTGATGAAAAAGAGTAAAGTTCTTACCTGCTGTCACATTACAGCCCAGAACTAAAGCTAACAGGCAGCTGCAGATGTTCATCCTCATCCTCCAACAGACTGAACCACAATGAACAGAGACAGTTTCTATCTGAGAGGAGAACAGGAACTCAGTGTATACGTGTGATCCTCTGACTTTAAAGGCCACACTTCAACTTTTTAAATATCTGTCACTTTTTTTCTGTCTTTGTGGTTAATGAACTGTGATGTATTAATTCTGAGGTTGTTTTGGACCCATAAGCAGACACAGAAACAGAGATGGATGGATGAGAGAGCAGGCTGTAGAGGGTTTGTATGGCAGAAATAGGCTGGTAGCTGGGTGAACCTGGCGTGGAGTAGTTGAAGAGTGGGCTGGCAGCTGTGTAGCAAGAGATGACTTGGTTGACAAGCTGGCACTGGAGATCTGGACACAGGAGAAGTTGGATTAGTGGCGGCACAAAAAGATCACAAGAAAATAACTCAAGTACTGTGAATACTGAGCGGCTGAGAGAGAGCGTAGCTACCACTGAGCTGACTGAACAATCTGGTGATGAGTGAAGGGAGAGCTGGAGTACATGAGCTGTGAGTTGATAAGCTGATTGCAGACAGGTGTGGACTGAACCATGTGCAAGGTCAGGGAAGCCACACCCACCACACGCACACACACAGGGTGCATCCCAAGTCTCTTAAATTGCATCCACGTTTCCCTCACTTGTGTCTTTTCCTTGTGTCTTAGTCCCTCCCACCGTGGATGAAAGGAGAGACGCAAGGAAGCCAAGCGAGGAGAGGAAACAAGGAAATTTGTTTTAAGAGACATGAGACGTCCTCTCCTCTGAAGCGTCATGTGAAGCGACGTCCGTTTCTGATCACAGCTGGATCAGCTGTCAGTCGGCTTTAACAACTGTAGAAACCATTTCTACTCGCAGAATGCGTTTATACTATTTATTGATCATTTCCATCTGTATTTTTTGATAATCCTGATAGTGAATTCATCATTCAATAACCCAGAATATGATCAGGGTGTCTTCTGAACACTGGAAAATATGTGTTTGTCTAAATGTTTCAGGGCAAATGGAAATGATTTAACTCATATCAAACCCGACGCTCAGGAATTTGTAGCCTCTCATGTGACTGAATGGAAATGACGATAAATGATGTAAAATATAAATGTGTTTAACTGTTATTATGGATAAAATTAAAGTCAGGAAGAGTCTGTCTGTCAGCAAGAAACAAGAAACTTTCTAATAAATGAAGAAAGTTGTTTATGGTTCTTTTGTTGATCAGACCGACAATTAACAGATTTGTAACGTAGTTTTTTTTTCCATCCATAATATTCGATCTTGCAGAACAATATCTACTAGTAGAAACTACATAATTGATCTGATGAATCTATGTCCAATATTTACTCTCTTTTAGCTCTGGTTTTGGTCTCCATGAACTCCTGAGAACAATATCTGGGTCTTTATCTCATCACCATAGAAAGACTAACGAGCAGGTCAAAGAAACTCAAACTAATCAACTTAAAATCATCGACAGACAGGTGATCTGTGGGAAATGCAGTTAGAAACAGTGACTGATGTTTAGCAAAAAAAACAAACTAAAAGAGATTACAGTTTTCAACAACCAAAAGATAAAAAACTGATACACTGCTACACAAAGAAAAAAACAAACCACCACATTTTGGGTGAACAGACTATATTTAGGCTTTGACAGTTTCAACGGAACTTCTCAGCCAGATATCAAACCACACACACAGACCAATGAAGCACAAACGCTGTTCAGCAGCAGCCATATATGATGATTTAGAGGAAGCGTGACGTTTTTCCTGCATGACAAACCTCTCAGTGAGGGGACATTTTTTCTGTTCCCCAGAACTTTAGTGAGGCTGCAGTGTCATGCACATTATCTGCAGCCTCATCTGATCTGGTGTCATCACAGAGAAGCAGTAATACTGATGCAGGCGGTCGGGTCACTAATGCTTAATACAGACACACTGATGGTGTTTTCACAATATCACAAGAAAACTGCTTTTGTGTGCGTCTTCATCATTGTATTTGTGGTTTGCTGCGACGGCTCTGCGCAGGTGCACTGAAAGATCAAATCTGTTGAACTTTGACCCGAGTTGTAATGTTGGATCTGTGAGGAGCACAGCTGGTTATTAGCAATAATTGATTATTATCAGAGATAATGATCACTTATTAAAATTAATAAATTATTAATATGAATTATTAATAATGGGGCACCACCCGGAAACCGGGACCAATAACCAGACAATAAGGTGGTCTCATAAAAGAGTTCATCTAGAATGCTAAATATCTGAGGGATATCAGCATTAATGGATGAACAAAGGTTTTAGTTTGAGCTCTGACTCTCTCAATCAGCCACTTTTCACAATGTACAAACATAATAATGGCAAGACTTCTCTTTAAAGATACGTTTATTAAGCAAGAGCAGAGTTAACAAAGTTGCTTTGATCATTGAATCACCATCCTAAAATCAAATTCTACCAACCTACCTGTGTGTGTGTGTGCATGTCAGTGGCAAGATGGCGGATGGGACTATGGCAGGAAGTCACACGAGAACCACATGGCAGAAGTGACCATGGTGTCTTGGTTAGAACAATAGCAAGATGGCGCTGCCTGGGGGTTGGCATCTCTGCACTCACCCAATTCAACGTATGAAATACACGTATCTGATGGTAGATAATGAGGGGCCGTCAGATGTGTAAGAGGGGTGCACATGTTGTGTATCTGTTCGTAGCAAGAGAGAGAAAGAAAGAGAAGGAAAAGGGGGGAGAGAAGCCGTTGCTTTGTCTACAGAGAGCGCGCATACGAACGGAATGGAACAAATTCAACGCTCTGCCCCTCGTTATCATCCATCAGACACGTGTTTTTCATACATTGAACTGGGTGAGTGCAGAGACGCCATCTTGCTATTGTCTAACCAAGACACTGCAGTCACTTCAGCCATTTAGTTCTCATGTGACGTGATTTCCTCCCAATCGTCACATCTGCCATCTAAACTCTTGCGCAACATCATCACACCAGATCATGTACACCATCTTGCCACCCACCCCCATACACATACATACACACACTCTCACCTTCATAGCTGTTATGTATGTTTGCTTTGGCAGGATTAGATTTTACTCCTCACAGACCCAACAGTTGGTGCCCTGTGTGAGGCTCCCAATATATCAGCCTTTTTTGCATATATACAGTGTAGTTTTGTATTGTATACAGTGTGCACTAGTGGTTGTGTTAGCAGAGAGTTGTTAGCATTTTGCATGCTAGTTTTTTAGTCCCCTACCACATTACCCAACTATTACTCCCCAGAGGTGCTGAAGCCACCTTATGAACATCCTAATAGGATAGGCTGTAGGGTAGAGTAGGTAAGTTAGACTAAATCCTTAGATCTGCTACTACCACTGTTATGCAACCTTCACCAACACATCTGACATATGGTCTTGGCAGTGCACCTCAAATCCAGTTACGACCAGGATTCACACATCACTTACAGGTACATTCAAACACACACAGGCCAGACTGGACTCCCTCCTTCCCATTCAGCACACCAGTCTGCGCCATTCCACTGGCAATCTCTTTTCGGGAGTTAACCTAACCACCTTTCCTTCTTTCTTTTTCCTTTTCCTTTTTTATGATTTTGTGTTGTGTTATGGGTGATAACCAAAGAGCAGCAAAAGTATTTGTGCTGATTAATGCTTTGTGTACCTGGAGATAGTTAGAACACTACCCAGATATTGCCTGAGTAACTGCCCAGACAAGCCTGTTGGGCCGTAACCAGGGTCACACAAAGAAAGGCCTGCATGCAAGCCACAAAGCCTGATAAGGCTCCCATCGTTAGGACACAACGGGAGTCCATTTTGGACTCCATATCCCACAATCCACCCAATTCACACCTAGGTGTTTTGTATCAAATTGTTGCAGAAAAAGGTACCAGAGCAAAAAACTCTCTCTTGAAAATAAAAAGGGAGTCAGAGGTCCAAGCAGCAAAGTGTTCTTTAATGCCGGCAAAAAAGGGGAGCAATCAGCACTTTACAACGAACCAAATCGTTTCCAAAGGTTTTTCTTTGGGGCATTGTTTTTATGCCCTTGGGTCGGCTTAGGTCACACCTTATCATCCACCCTCCCTAATTTTTGACCAGTTATTATGTTATTTTTATCTCCGTCACTCGTTGTTGGTCAAAACTCTTCAAAACAGGTTTTGAGGTGTTTGAGGATATGTACTGGCATATTCAATTCTACCTGATTATATCCAATTTTTATATAAGTATTGGGAATCATTTTACACCATTATTGCCAAGTTGTCTTCTGGCCTTTTATTTTTTTTATAAGTTATTCTAGTCATTTTACACCCTTATTTCTTGATCTCCTCCAGAGAGTATTTTTGAAAGGTGAAGACTTTAGCAGACCCAAGCAAAGTGACATGTAATACAAACACACTCAAATTTCTCCAGTGTATGATTATAATTCTTCTATCGTGCCTCTATACGTACAGTGTGATTAAATATGGTTCATGAGATTATAGCTACACCAATACAAATTGTATCACACTAGCCCTTATTGCTTATAAACTTATAAAATCAATCTGCATAGCTTAATATTGTCTTTAAGCACACCAATGACTTTTAATGAAAATACACCACAGGTGCTAATCAGGAAGTGTCAGGCTACTGTCTCTGATTGGTAGAGACACATCAACATTACCGGCAGCCATGGCAACACAGCAGTGACGTCACGGCCCCATAAATAGGGGCGGAAACAAGTCTCTGTCTCTTTCAGTATTGTCCATGCTCAGGAGAAGGCTTGCTTTTTCCATCAGCCAGATTTCCAACAAAAGTAACTTGTACATGTGTTTCCCCACTGAAGTCTTTCCCCTCGCCGGATGAGACAAGACTTCACCCATGTTCACCCAAACACCATCTCTGGATCCAAGAGAGATCGCTGCTGCAACCAGCTCTCTCACTACCTGCAGAAGGAAGAAATGGAATTTCTTCATAAAGACACGGTTAACGTCTCTGCCCCGCTCTTCTTTAACTGAGTTGACTCCACTGTTTTCTCCGCTACACCGCCGAGAATCAGCCTGCCGTGAAACCCGCACAGCGCAAGGACAGCATCCGTCAGCATCCGAGCCGAGGAACCGAGCCGGACCGAAAGACGGAGTTAACACACACACCCTGCTCGCTTTCTGAAGCGACCAAGTAAGAGGCTTAAGTCAGGGCAGAGGCAGTGTTTGTGTGTTTACCTTCAGCTTCAGTGCTGTTGTTGTTTTGTTTAGCTTTTAGCTTTTTAAGCTTTATTGCTACTATTGTTTCGTTGGGTGGATTGACGGACCGCCAAGTCCATTTGCTCTGCTTTACTCTGAGGAGTATTTAAAGTTGCTGCCTCTTCAGTTGTGTTCACCACGCTAGACTGTTTTGTGTTTGTCCCGCTCGGGACTACCGCTGTGTTTGTGCCACCATGAGTGAGCGAGTAAGTTGCTTTGTCGATCAGAAACCAGACAATGTGTGTTACAGACTGCTGTCTGTAAGCGCTCTCTCTGTGGACAAAGGAACCGCCTCTCTACTATCAGACATGTGTTTTTCATACATTGGATTGGGTGAGTGCAGAGACACCGGCCCCCGGTAGCACCATCTTGCTATTGTGTAACCAAGACACTGCAGTCACTTCTGCCATTTAGTTCTTGCATAATGTGACTTCCTCCCAATAGTCACATCCGCCATCTAAACGCTCACGGGACGTCATCACACCAGATCACATCCACCATCTTGCCACCCACATACACACACACGCACGCACGCATACTCCCACTCCCACTTGCATGTGTTTTCACTAACAAACCCGACCTCATATCAAGACCAGACAAAAAATATATTTGCCTGGTGAAATATCAGCATGCAGATGTTGCCTCGTTTGGGACTGTCTCATCCACTGTGAGGGAGACAGGAAGGTCAGTCTTATGTGATAATCAAATTATTCAATATCCTTATTTTCAACAGTAATTGCTTTGCACCTGCTGTCAGTGGCATCAAAACACTTAACTCTGATCCAGGAAACAAGGTGGTACAATAGAGTTCTCTGTGTAGTTCCCTTCACATAGAACAGAAATGACTTCTACATAAGTTTATTAATAATTGGTGCACAAAAACAGAAATAGGGAAGGATGTGGAACTCTAGTCATTGGTGTGTAGTGCAGAGTTGGGTGGAAAGTATGTGTGAAGTGTGACATCATGCAAAGGAAAGACAAACAACAACTAGAATGGACTCATACAAGTCTGCACAATCCTCGGAATTTATTCTACTGTATTCAGAAATTTCCAGATCTGCATGAAAATGCACAAAGTGAAAGAAAATGATGCTGAGCAGCTGATGGTGACTGATGATTGTTTGGAGAAAAGTTCACTTCTGTCCAGGAATATTAGAGCTCGGTCTGTACAAGGATGAATTGTGCAAAATTTCAGGTGAGTCAAACTCATGACTGCTGAGTTACGGCGACTTAAATTTGTCATGTAGCTGTAGCACCACCCATAGAGGAAATGCCCTTAACTCATACAAGTTTAGTGAGCATGACAGAGAGAAAGAGACTGTTTAGTTGTGCAAGTTGTTCACCACCTCCGTCAACCAGACACCTGTGAGGAAACACAAGAAGACACAGCAGGAACGTCACAAACAGTTCAGAGCAGCAAATGTAAAAACTCTCATGGGTTCACACAAGTTTCTCAACTTTGAAGCAAACTTTAGAGTTTGGATTATTTATCATTATCAATAGTATCTGTAATAAATCTGTGAATGATGCTCAAATTGGTAGTTTTAACAGTCATATGAGTGAGTGTTTCCTGTCAGACTGTATGAGGATGAACACTGTTGACAGGTTGGTTTTTACCGCTCTTGTTTCTGTGTGATGGAGGATCAGAGATGATTTTCTGTTTCTGCTGTGTGTTGCTTCTGTATCTGTTGCACTACAATGGAGAGAAGGTAAACATAGAGATGATTAAAGATATTTTCAATTCACTTCTGTTGCAACTTCATCAGTCAGCATCACACATTTAAACATAATGCACTCTTGTTTATGTTAATGGTTACAGTAATGAGGAACATGACATGTCTGTCCATGTCTTTGTTAATTATGAGGATATCTCAAAGGCTACTTCTTCAATTTTAAAGATATCTGGTAAAAAGTTGGGCCTTAGGACAATGAATGTGAGAAAGAACCAATTATAGCAATAGCACCATCATGTGGCCGTTCTGAGGCACTTCACATTATCCTGAAATGTTAAGTGGAGAAGCTGAATTATTTTTCATTGTTAAAAACTGATTTATAAATAAAGAACATGCACATTTACACCCAGACAGAGTTTCACTACTCACATCTGATCAATTTGAATCAAAACTAATACATATAATATTTGAATGAGACTGAAAAAAAGTTATTATGACCATTTTCTATAATTTCAGTAAGTGTGACAGATCTGACATAAACTGCTATGACTCATAAATTCAAATTTAGATGACATGTGCACATTTCAACTTTGAATCATCCTGGTTCATTTGACCACATTTCACCAATAAGTGGCGCTACAGGAACATAATGAATTAAAATGGCTGTCACTCAATATTTATTTTTAGTTTAAAAATATTATTTGACTGTATTTTTTTTAAACAATATTTGCTCAACATTTTCATATCCACAACTTTCAGGTCATTCACCTCTTCTCCAGGTAGTGACGGTGATGCTGATCATCAGGATTAAATAAAGTATTAAGATCACCACACGAACAGGCATCTGCCACAGGTAAGGAGAGGCTGGAAGACAAGGAAACATTCACAATCACTAATTAGTTTCTTTCATTTTAATCTTGGTATAGAGAATATTACTGTAAATCTAGTGTCTTTTCCACATAATCTGAATACACATCTTCATCTTTGAATTCATGTTTTCACATCTTTGTTGTAAACTCTGTTGTCACACAGATGAGAATTTAACATTTAGATCTGTTTTGTCAAAATCATTGTCAATCAACAACCTGTAGGTGATGTGTTACTCTGTTTGAACAATCTGTTTTAAAGTTTTCTAACGTTTACAATTCACCATTTAGTTCTGTTTCATTTGACTCATTTTCTTTTCAGGTTTCTTGATGTGACTTATTTATTGCAGTCATACCTGTGTTTGCAGGTGATGTTGTAGAAGTTGTTGTAGGCGATGTTGTTGTTTTTTTAACTTCTGTGCAGAATATAGAAAATGTATATTAGAGGGTAGAAAATGTATTTTACTACAGCTAACTGTTTGCAGAACGTCACAAAATGATGGTCTGTCAAGCTTTGGGAGTATTACGAGGCATTACGTAAGGAGGCGGTGAGATCCATCCTGGTGGTGCCCGGTCACTGAGATAAACTAACAAATCCTTGACTTCTTGACTTCTTTATGGCAATTTTCTCTATTATTAACAACACAATAACCCACATTTCAGCCTGTAAACCAGAACCGGAACAGATTTTTTCACATATTGGAGGAATTAGCGACCTGGCAGCAACCTTCACCGATCATTACAACCTGTGCAAAATGGATACAACACCTGTTACCCCTCAGCAAGATTCCAATAAACAGATGAAGACTTCATCCGCAGATATAGATGATCTACAGACAACAGTAATCGAGTTCAGTGTCCTACAATCCATCAATAAAAAACTTGACATATTGGTTTCACTCCATGATGAAATAAAAGAGCTTCGCTCTCATCGAAAAGTTAGAACAGTCCAACAACTCCTCTCTAACCTCTGTCAAAACACAAACAAAAATGGACTCGGTCATAACAGAAAACAAAACAGTAAGAGAAGCTATACTGGACATTCAAACCAGAAGCATGAGCCAAAACCTGATCTTTTTCGGCATCTCCGAACGCCGAACTGACAATCCTGAAACACCGATAAAGAACTTCATGAGAACCCAACTCAAACTCCCACCTGACCCCATAAACCAGATCACTTTCCACCGTGTTCACCATCTTAGCTCTCACATTAACAAATCACCCATCGTCACCAAACTGGAACATTTCAAACACAAGGAACTCATTAGAAGCAAAGGAAAGGAACTCAAAGGCACAAAATACGAACTTAATGACCAATTTCCACATGAAATAAACGAACGACATAAAGCTCTCTACCCCATCCTGAAACAACACAGACAAAATGATAAACGTGCCAACCTGGCGATGGACAAACTACACCTAGAAGGACAGCTCTACCGTGACTCCAACACCACTCCCTGGCTTTTCTGACTCACCACGACCCATCTAACATTCAGTGACCGTTGCATCCTTTATTAAAATCCGAACCTCTTCCATCACTCTCCCTTATCTCTCGATGTGTACCATCATGCTTGTTTACATGTGTATATGTAAGTGTCTATGGATATTTTTTATTGTGGCTATTATTTACCCCTCCCCCTCTCATTGCATGTATGACACAGAGACACACACCTCAAAGCAAGCATTTACCAGGATGCATTTCACCAGTATTCCTAAATCATGGCTGCACTTAAATTCCTAAACTGGAATATACTTAGGATTGGCTCCCAAGCTAAAAGGAATCAAATATTTATTCACTTAAATCAATTAAATCCAGATATCTGCCTACTTTTCAAGAAACCCATACGCCAAACTCTATCGACCATAGATTAAAATCACCAGAATTCTCTGCCCCTTATATCCTGATTCACAAGAGAATCCCACTAACTCATATCTCCACCATTATTGATTCAGACGGCAGATTCATTATCTTAAATACATCAATCAACAATACCAATCTGACCATAGCAAATATCTACGGACCCAACACAGACGACCCCCCCCCCCCCCCCCTTCTTTCATTGATTCTTCACATCATTGTGTAATTTCACAGACTCCAAAATTATCATCGGAGGTGATTTTAACACAGTTCTCAATCCAGCAGTAGACCAAACAGGAACAATAAGCAGGAAATGCAAATCCACAGAGACAGTAAAACAGTGTATATTTGGCCTTGATGACAGTTGGCGACTAAATAATCCAACAGTAAGAGAATTTTCATATTTCTCACCACTACATCACTAATTCTCCCGTATAGACTTCTTCCTAACTAGTATAATAAGTGATCATGCTAATATCTCATTACATCTACACAGTAAACAATTCCATAAACAACCCTCCAGATGACGCTTCAATATCTCATTGCTTAAAGACCCAGACAGGTTTTTCAGGAAAGAGAGGGAATCCTTCATGGACATAAACCACTCTCCAAATAACTCACTGACAATAATCTGGGAAACCGCAAAAACATTAATCAGAGGAAAAATAATCTCATATTCATTTTACAAAAAGAAAATAGAGACAGCACATGAAAATCATTTGGATTTAAAAATCAAAGAATTAGAAAATATTTGTGCCAAAACTCCCACAAAAGAAAACTTCAATAAACTTAGAAAATATAAATTAGATTTGTCTGACATAACAAATTAAAAAACACAGTTTTTAATACAACAACTTAAACACAAGCATTTTAAATATATTACTAATAAATCAGGGAAATTTCTTACAAATCAACACCAACAAAAGAAGGAAAAATACTTCATTCCAGCTATGAAAACTCAGCGGGGAAGACCCTGATCTCACCAGAAGAAATAAAAAACATCTTTCAAATATTCTACCATCAATTATACACATTAGATAATGAATCAGATCTTAGAGACATAAATAAATTCTTCCATAGCATAGACCTAACCACACTAACACTAAGTAGAAAAAAACTAAATATCTCAGCATGGATAGACCTCCTCATAGTACACATAACCATGTAAAAACCAACTGTATCTATTAACCATGAAATACATCAGTTCCAGAAAGCATGGGAGCCGATCCTCACTGCATTACTTCCTCAATCACACACACACACACACAACACCCATCTACACCCCTGACCCCTGCTATCTACACCTTAATAATTAATAATTAATAACTTAATCATTTCTTCTTTGCTTTTTCCTTCTTTCTTCTTCTTGTTATTATTATTATTACTATTATTATTATTATCATCATCACCATCATAACATCATAACACGCCTCCTCTTTAATACACTCACTCAATCACTCATCCATCCACACACACACACACACGCACACACACACAGACACCACTATTCCTATTATATCTGTCTTTTGTTGATATTATTGTTATTAGGGTTATCTTTTATTTAGGTATTTTTTTTCTCTTTATTATTATTATTGGTATTATTATTGCCATTGTTGTTATTGTTATTAGCTTTATTGTACTACTGTTCACTGCTACCATTGCTATCCTTATTATTACTCTCATATACTACTGTAATACTATCTTATTTGCACTATTGTCACTCTCACTCCTCTAGATACCATCAACATGTGTATTTATTTAACTTTTTATTCATTCTATATCAGTTTTGGTTGTGAATTTTGTATCATTGCTTTTACTCTATTTTATTTTATTTTTTTTAAGCACAATAAGTAGTTATACTATTATTATTACTTTTGCTTATTGATATTATGATAACAATCATTATTATTATTATTATTATTATTATTGTTATGTTCACTAACATTTTTATTACTTTCATATCTACTTATTTGCATTCTGACCAGCTATCATCAACATGTGTGTTTAAGCATTATTTTACTTTATTTCATATTATATATATATATATACTTATTTATTCATCTGTTTATTTAGTTATTATTAGTTATTATTATTAGTAACTAATTATTATTAGTTATTTTTCTTTCTTTCTTTTCTTTATTGGCTGTGAATTTGCATTATTGTTATTTTATTTGTGTGTGTGTGTGTGTTTTTTTTTAAGCAGAATTATCAGTTATATTATTATTAGCATCACAGCAGATGAGTGAATAGGAAAGTCATAAAGTGGTTGTACTCGGCACATCATCAGCCACTCCTGCCAAGAAAATTTAATGTAATTATCCTTTGTAATTCTAAAATTTCTCTATTTTCCTTTCTCTGTTCACTTTCTGTTCATCTTCCTATTTATTTATTTACTTGTTGTTATTATTATTATCATGATTATTATTATTTTTTTTAATTAATCGAGTAATTTATTTACTTTTTCTCTTTGCGCTAAGCACTCCCCCCAATTGCTCCTCTAACTTACACTCACAACTACACACACACAGGAATCCTAAATGCATGTTTTGTCTTGTTGCATGAATCCTGTAACGTCATCCGTCGTATTACGTTCTGTCTTGTCTTGTATCACTTTTGTTTTATCTCACTACATGAAAAAAAAAAAAGAAGAAGAATGTCACAAAAAAAATCCCAGTTTTTGAAAAAGGAACAAGGTTAATTTAACATTAGCGGTTAGTCGTCTAGCAACAGTTCAACTTCTCACGACAAAATCCACCTGAATGTTGAGCATGTTGTGTGCTCGACTTCCTACATTGAAACTATAGTTTCACTTGAACACAGTGTTAAAACTTTCCCAGGCTCTTATATCTGTATCTGTTTGTTTAATTACTGCATTTAAAGTGTTTTTTGCTGCTTTGTCGATCACCTTATAATCAGTTTAATTTAACATTTAGGTCTGTTTCGTCTCACTCTCTCTCTTCTCCTTTTTCTTTCCAGGTTTCTTGGTGTGACTTTGTGTCATTGTTATAGTTGAGGTTGTTCTGTTTTCTTGTGTGGAGAAAATATAAACAAAATGCATTTTACTATAGAAAGTTATGGAATCATTCACCGGTTTGGAAATAGGGAAAATGGTAATGGCCAATTTTTTATATATATATGTATTACATATAAGGAATATATAGCACCTATAAAAAATTTTCATGTCTTTTCACACCCATCAATAGAAAATACTCTTATGTGTCAAAGTAGAAACAGATCTCTACAAAGTGATCTAAATTAATCACAAATATAAATACATCATCTGTTTCATTTGTAAAATATAGATCTGGAAAGACACTTGTAACTATCACATTCAAATAAATGTAGTGGAGTAAAAAGTACAATATTCTCCTCTGAGATCTAGCGGACAGGAAGTAGAAAGTAACATCAAATGGTTCCTAAAAACTGTATTTAAGTAAATGTACTTAGTTACATTCCACCACTGGTTGATCTTCTCTTCTAACTCTCAGTAAGAAAGTTAAACATGTTAATAAATTTCCCAAAATGTCAGATTATTCCTTTAAATAACTTCTTCTCTGTGCTTTACCTGCCTTCATATTTTTGTGTGTGTCTTTGAGTTCTTGTGTCTCACCTCTCTCAGTCTGATCACCTTTGATCACGTTTAGATTTGCAGCTGGTTTTCCATCACAGTAGTACAGTCCAGAGTCACCAGGCTGCACGTCTGGTATATTCAGATACTTGTCAACAGCTGAAACATGAGGCCTGATTTGTTGTTGTTTTCCATCAATCTCTCTGGTCCATGTTGGAACATGTGACCCTCCAACATCAGGACATGTCAGATTGACGATGGACTTCTCTGTAATACTGACTGTTGTTGTTCCTGTACGACAAATGACATGATTCAGTTCTTATAATGTACCAATATTAAATACTCTCACATACTCAGATTCAAATATGAGGCCATATGTGATGATTAGTCAACTTAAGCTCAAGTTTGTTTGTTTTTTACTTATGTCTTACTTAAAGTAATCGTTTGCAATTTTCCTACTGGCGCATGTTTGATTTTTCTTGGTGAGAATTAAAATAAGAATAAATATGAAGCTACCACCAGTAGCCAGTTAGCTTAGCTTAGCACAGAGACTGTAAACAGGGGGAAACAGCTAGCCTGGCTCTGTCCAAAGGTAACAAAATCCAAAAAAACTAAATTCTTTGTGAAATTTAGTGAAAACCAAAATTTTCTGGAGTTTTCACTAGTTGCCTGGCAACTGCACATGACTGCAAATTTTTGTTTTTACACTCTGAGTTTGTACAGATTAAACAAACATTCAGTATGATATGAATGAATGAACTTTAGAGGTTTGATTTTGTTACCTTTGGACAGAGCCAGGCTAGCTGTTTACCTGTTTACAGTCTTTGTGCTAAGCTAAGCTAATTGGCTACTGGTGGTAGCTTCATATTTACTGTACAGATAAAAGAGAGGTGTCAATCATCTAACTTTAGGCAAGAAAGTAAATAAGCATATTTCTATTTCTAAGTTTAATGTTACCTGATGGGATCACTGTCAGTTCCACAGCTGGTTCATTACTACACAAGTATTTTCCAGAGTCTGAGACAGCAACTCTAAAGATGTTCAGTGACTTATCTGCAGTTGAACCGTATCGTCTGCCGGGATCATTCAATCTTTGCTCTCTGTCACCATCAACTACAAATATATCAACTGTGTTTCCATTAATCTCTCTGCTCCACGTCAGTTTACCCTCCACAGAGTGAGAACAACGCAGAGAGACTTGTTGCTCCTCTTCGACTATTTGATGGATCATTTCTGCAAAAGAAAAGAAAATTTTTAAATAAATAACAAAGTTCACATTTAACAGTCAAATGTAGCGATTTCACAGTGAATATGACCTTCAAGCTTCAAGCCCAGAATGTACCAAGTACCAAGCACTTAATGACAATAAACATATAGTTAAGAGTGCTTTAAATAAATGCAGTTTAAACAAGTTTATTTCAGCCACTTATGTAGAAATATTCTTAAAGTGAAAATATCTTACCTGCACTGACATTACAGCCCAGAACAAAAAGTAACCAGCAGCTCTTGATGTTCATCTTCAAACTACAAACTGAAATGATTCAATACACAGAATGAAGACTGACCTCATCTTCCATCTAAAGGCGAAGAACAGGAACTGTGTAGTTATGTTGCTTTATATACCTCAAACTTCTTCTTTTGGTTGATGGGTGCTGTTTCTTTTTGCATTGATGTGAGTCATTTTCACAAAGTGTTGCAGCATCAAATGTAAATGCAATTTACATTATAAACAATTACAACAGATTCTGTTACCAAAGCTACCGTCCCTCTGACTGATATATTATTATATATGACATCATTAGATTATTAATAGTGAAGCATCAGTGTTAGAGCAGCATGTTACTGTTGTAGCTGCTGGAGGTGGAGCTAGTTTACACTACTTTATATACAGTTAGCTAGTTTAGTCCAGTGGTTCCCAACCTAGGAGTCGGGCCCCTCCAAAGGGTCAGCAGATAAATCTGAGGGGTGGTGAGATGATTAATGGGAGAGGAAAGAAGAAAAAACAAAGTTCTGATACACAAATCTGTTTTCAGTTTTTTGGACTTTTTCTCTAATCTTTGATTTTTGCTGAAATATTGGATCATTTGAACATTTATTGAAATGAAAGCATGTGAGAAGTTTAGAGGGAAAAATCACTATTTGGTGGAGCTGTTAACAACTCATAGACATGTGGAAACCACTGGTTTCATCTTTAACAATGTGTTGTATTTTAAAAGCTTGTTATATTATCCATTGTGTCAAATCTTCATCTGAAAAGCAACTAAAGCTGTCAAATAAATCTAGTGGAGTAGAAAGTACAATATTTCCCTCTGAAATGTAGTGGAGTGGAAGTACAAAGTAACATCACATGGAAATATTCAAGTAAAGTACAAGTACCTCAAAATTGTACTTAAGTACAGTAATTCCACCACTGGTAGAGTGCTAAATAAAAAAGTTGAGTTGAGTTGCTGTACAGGTATAAAGACAGAAAGCGATTTCATTCAAGCCAAAGTTGACCAATCTTTCTGGAAGGTTGATCAACCCTGGCAAGGTTCTAATTCTTCCTCCTCTTCCTCTTCCTCAGAGACACATATAACAGGAATGAGATGAGAGCCGACGAGGCTGGCTTGGAGCAGCTTCAGCTGTTCAACAGGAGCAGATCTGTGGAGATCTTCCATGAGGAAACGATCACCACAAACCGAGGGTGAGTCGACACAGGCGAACAGTCATCTACCACGCTTTACAATCACAGTCAGATGTTTCTTTCTGTACATGACGCAGTGGTTCACATCATGCTGTATGGATTAAATGTAGTGGAATGGAAGTATGAAGTAGCATCAAATGGAAAAGTAAAGTACAACTACCTCAAAATTGTACTCAAGTAAATGTACTTACTTATTTTCCACAACTGTCATACTGTGTGAAACAGTGTGAATCATTTATATTTCTGAGCCTATAATACCTCACTAGAGGGCGCTTTGCTATAAATTCTTAATACATGAGAGGACAAAATCCCAGCAGGTAAATATTCACTCTGCATCTCACAACACCTGCCGCATCCTCGGCCACTTTAATTTGACTAAAAACAAACTACAATGCCAAAATTAGAGGTACAAGCTGCTGGCAGTGTTTCAGCATGTCCTCATTCACCCCTCACATGGGTTATGTAATAACTCCCCCTCCTCACACAGAAGAATTAAGAATAAAAATAATAGTCCCAGCAGCAAGAAAGTGACTTTTTAACACACTATGAGTTTCCATAGCTTGGTTACGTACCGTGAGTACGTTTATTTTGTCGTACAAACTGAAATGACACGCTGTTATTTTTCGGGAAGAAGACCATCCCTGATTCAACGTGATTTTCACGGTGAACAATTTTTTTGACTTGGTAAACCATGATTGGCTAGTGCGCTTGTCAATTTAACACGAAGTAGGAATTCCTTCATGTTCATTGGTTGAGTGTTACTGTCACTCAAAATGCGGCCGTTCGATTGGGCCAAATCACGTTTAACCCCCCCTCAACAATACGTTAGCTGAGGCCCCCAATCGCTATCTCTCTGAATTAATCTCATTGGTCTTTTGACTAGTCAATCACAAAAAGCTTTGCTGTCATTGGCTGTCCCGTTACGAGTGGGCGGGGATTTTTCAGAGAGTACGTTTCCTTGTTTGTCATATGCGAGACTAAAAGCCAAAGGGAAGGACCGATAGATCGTCCGGAAAGACAAACGAAACAAAAATACCAATCTTACATTTTTAGAAAATTCTCAGTTAGCTTGAATTATAAATGCTATTCACGCCTAATATCATTCAGATATCTTAATGGTAAAGCTAGCGGCTGTACTGTCTGTGTTTGTTTAGCTAACGTTAGCTGTTATCTTGCTCTCCAAACACTCCGCCTGTGTGGCGATGAGTACGGATTTACTGTCTGATTTGGACACTCGTTTCTTCGCTGATAACCTCCTGACGAGCGAAGACTGGGGTAAGTTATCATCTAAAGCCACCATAAAGGGAAATAAACGCACATGTCAACGATACAAAGCGATAACGGCTGTGTGGATAACGATGCGAGCCGTTAAAACGTCTTTAACGGTTCACTTTCACCTGCAGCGTGTGTGTGTTTTGGATATAAAATGGTTTTTATAGTAAATGAGGTGTTGAAAGTAGTTAGCTGACCGATACACGCGGGTTAAGTGTGGATGTGTGTGCGCTTCCTCGGTCTGCAGACCCGGATATGTCAGTTTATCTTTAACACAAGTGGGTGGAAGCGTGATCTCACATTAAAGGACAGATTCACAATTTTTTTTTTTCAAGTGTCTTAAAACAACAGTCAGGAGCCTCAACGAACAGTGAAAGAGGTTTTCCTCTCTGTAATCATTCCTCCTGTTCATACATCACAAGAGTACTGCAAGACTGCCACCAACTATTACTTTCTTTAATAATCCATTGATTGTTCTGTGTATAAAATGGTTAAATAATTGCCAAATTGTTGAGAGTACTATCATATACACTCACTGAGTACTTTATTAGGAACACCCATTGTCAAAAAGGTGATAATTCTACTTTATGTTTATTATTGAGGTTGTAGTTGGTGATGTAATTCACTCCTAATCCTAATATTCTTAATATTTTGTCTACTCCATTAACATACATGAGGGGGGCAGAATATTAGAAGCACTAGAGCTAGTTTATTGGGTGCATTAGATTGTACAGGTGTTTCTATTAAATGAGTGTATAGTGGGGGTCAATAGGGGCCCAACAACATAGGAGGTTAATCCAACTGTGCTTCTACTACAAACCTTATCTGGTTTTACCCGCTGAATCTGTCTGACATGCACCTATTTAGCTTCTCAAGTCTTCATTTTTACTTGCGTTATAGTTCACGATGCTGCGTGTGGAACTGAACAATGAGAGTGTGATATCTATAGTCCTCTATTACAGGGGTCAGCAGTCAGGCTCAACAATGGGCCAGTTTTCCTCAGCGCTGCTTACTGGGAATGGGGAGGTGATGATGATGTCATACCGGCGCGTGAAAACACATCCTGACATGTTGTTCATAAAACAGCTTCTGCTCAGATCTGCCAAATGATGTTATTTACCTTTTGTTATTCATCATGAGTCTTGTGTTTACATCCGTGTCTACTGTAGATTCATGATGATACATGTAAAATATTTGATGTCATCTGTAAGAGGGAAAACTTCAGCTTTTGTTAATGGGACAAATATTTTTATTGGAGGGCTGGATTTACCTGCCGCTGCTCCGTTATGTCGTACGAGTCACGATTATCATCATCATCATCATCATCATCGTGGCTGCAAGTTTACTGAGTTTCTTAGTGCAGCCACTTATAGGCTACATGTCAGCAGCAGTAAACAGTGTAACATCACCTACTGTAAGCTGTAATATTCTCTCCTCTAATATCTCTCCGACTGTCACATGACGCCTCTCATATTAGTCACGGAGCGTTTTGATTTAGAAAGATGTTCTCCGGTTGTTTCCGCTCCTCTAATCCGACTACTGACTGTGATAAATGTGTCTGCTGATTTCTTCTTTTCACTCCTCGGGAACATTTTTGTGAATGAAACTTTGTGCACAGTTGTCCGCCTCATATGGACGTTTTAGGGGCGTCAATGATGCTGATGAAAGCATCATCAGGCTGAAACCACAGATTGACACAGTTCGTGCAGTTGAGAGAGTTCATTGAATGCGACGTGGAAGAGTCGTACCAGCAAAACCTCAAAACGAAACAATAACGTTCTTGCATAAGATAAGTGATAATGTTGAGTTATCACACAGGCCTGCAGATAAGAGTTAACCTACATCTCATAATGAGACCTTGATTATTGTGATGTGAGAACCAGTCACACGCTGCTAAATGCTGCTAAATGCTAGCTGCTCCTGGTTTCTTACAATGAGCCATCTGGACAGATAAACATCCATCTGTACAAGTTCTCTCTGCTCTTTTAAGTAGATTCAGCAGACAAACAGTAAGAACGGTGAGATTTTCCACCTACTGTGACTGGTTGACAAAAGGAATTTTACTGCCCTGTTGTCGGTCTTCTGCAGTCAGGCAATAAACTCGATTAGATTAGATGAAACTTTAATGATCCTCATGAGAGAACTGGGTCAAAGCAGCAGCAGTGAGACTAATAGAGACGAGCTGTAAAACACAGAAGAAAGCTCTGACGATGAGGACTTTAAAGAAAAAAGTTATTTTATCTTTTCAGTGTTAAGAGATTAAGACCAAAACCAACTAGAGCTGCATTTGAAATGAGCGTTTTCATCAGCTGTGAATCTTTTTTGTCAATAAAATGTCTGACTAGAGACCACGGAGACGTCTTCACGTATCTAGTTTTTTTCTGATCAACAATCCAAACCACAAAGATTCAGTTCAGTTTGTTGTGTAAGACTCAGTCAAGCTTCAAATCCTCTGCAAATTTGGGCCATTTTTGCTGAACTAAAACAATTATTTGATTATCAGAATAGCAGCTGTTTAATCTTCTCTCAGTCGATTAATTGACTAACACCACTACAACACTACTACACACACAGCCTACAGTCTGAGTCGGACGTATCGTGATGAAAAGATGCATCCGTTTTAAAAAAAATCCACCTGTCTTGAACAAGCAGACTGTTGGGCTCTAAAACACCATATATATCAGATTATTATTGATATTTAGAGACGGTTGTTTAAAGGATATTTCAAACATGAATTTTTGTTGTAGTCTTGATACCGTGTGCAGCTGTGTGTCATATTTCCACTGATCTGCGGCGCCAACGTGTGAAAACGATATTAGCCGACAATGATCAACCACACGCTGCTGTGAAAGAACTTCATTTCACACCCGCACTCTTTGACAGGATGTGGGCTCAATAAAAAGCACAAGTGTACCCTGTTTGTCCTAGTTTCAAAGTTCAGACTTGTTTTCACCTCTACCTGCTTTAAACACGCAAGGCATGATGGGAGAAACGATGGGATGGCACACAGGGTCGCGTTTACAGCCAGGCTGAGTGAGTGAGAGCAGCGTGTGATGTTAAACATGTAGAGCAGTAAATCAGTTAGAGATGGATCTGTGTGTCAGCAGTTGCATCGACAGAGATGCAGCCTGAACGTAGGGGTGGATAAAATTCTCCAAGAGGATCAATATTTTATATAAAGAGACGTCCCAAACCAGTCTGGGGGTCGATAACAGGGCTGATCCAGGTATATTTTATACAGCAAGAAAAGTCAGATCCTCTCTGTGTCCTCTCCGTTCACCTCGGCCTGCCAGTGTCGCAGCGCTGCTCTTCTTCTAGTGTGTGAATGTGAAAAATAATTTGGGCAAACCGCTGCGAGGGACTCTGAGTTCAGAAACACACAGACTTGTTCCACTCCGACATTCACAAAGATCAGATCAGAGTAGAAAACATTCAGCCGGTTTGAGCCGCTACTAATTATGGCTTTTGATGGTTAAAGTGACAAACGTGTTGGACAGCAGCTCGTATCAGCTAATGACACTGATTCATTCTGTGAGGAACTCTGTAACACCGATGTACAATCAGGAGGTCAGGCTGGCGTTGGTGATGGGTGTCAGCCGGCTAGAACAAGCTCTGGAAAAGCCACAAGTAGCAACAGTCGCTAGAAGTCTTCCCTTACAAAGAATAAACTATTTGTGGCAGCAGTTTCCCTCAATCAGCGATGTTTGTTGACGAGCCGCCAGCTTCTCCTAAATAATTTACTTACTGAGCTCTGATCACAGTGCAGGAAACAGCTGAGAAAACAAGAACGTGCTTTAACACCAGGTGTAGATGCAAAACCTGTGGATGTGATGTCATCATGCAGATACACATCACGTATTACAACCAGGTGTAGACGCGGCCTTCAGCTCAGTGTCAGGAGTCAATAAGTGTGAATGTTTTCTGCTTCTTTAGTCGTCTGTGACAGTAAACTGAACATCTTTAGGTTGTGGACTGCTGGTCAGAACAAAACATGTTTGAGAAACAGTGATCAACATATTTCACAACTAACTGATCAATTGAGAAGATAATCAACAGATTCATTGATAATAAAGATAAACAATTTGTGAAATTCAGTGGACGTCTTCCTGTAGTAAGTGTTTTTTAGCCACAGATGGAGCCTGTATTTGCCACAAAATCAGATTAAATTGATGTCAAGTAACTTGAATCATACATTGAGTAACATCAGTGCTTGAATCACGTTTGTGCTGTTTTATTTAAAACTCCTCATCCGGTCCTCTCAGTCTCTTCTAGCGTGTGTTAACATATTTCTGGGTAACCTGGATTAATAAATATTTGTGTTTTCTTCGCTGCATGTCGGTCAGTCTCTCTCTCATGTGTTTAAATGTGACGCTGTGTCTCTCCTCAGATGCCTGCCTGTACCAGTGCGAGAGCATGGAGGAGGGAGAGGACGGAGACTTCGGCCGAGGGATGAAATACGAAGCGTCGGTACGTGAGACAAAAGAAAGTGTCACAGCTCACAGCTCTGCTTTCTGTCCGGGACTGAGAGTGTAACTGACACCTTCACACGGTTCAGTCTGATACCTTCACTCAGTTACTGTCTTTTCATGTAACACAGTCAATCCCAGCGCTGCCATTTCAGTAGAAATACAAGAAAAATATGATAAATTGGAATCTTTACCTGGCAGGTTTTTTTTTATGCTTACAGCCACCAAAAAGAAAAGTAAAATAACATGTGTTTAGTCGGGTCTGTTGATCTGTCTGTTGGTGCCGAGTGAAATATCTCGTCAACCTTCGGATGGTTTATCATGAAATGTTGGACAGATGTTCAGGTTCCCCAGAGGATGAATCCTACTGACGTCTGTGATCAGCTGATCACCAGCTGCTCAGAGTTCCACTCCAAATGATACGATATGATATCAATTACAGCTGCAATGATTAGTTGATTAGTTGATTAGTTGCTAACTAGTAAATTAATTGCAATTAACTATTTTGATAATCGATTAATCGTTTTGAGTTTCTCAAATGTGAATGTTTTTCTTTAGTCGTCTCTGACAGTAAACTGAATATCTTTGAATTGTGGACTGTTGATTTTTTTTTCACCATTTTTTGACATTTTGCAGACCAAACAACTAATCGATTAATCAAGAAAATGATTGACAGATTAATCAATAATGAAAATAATGGCTAGTTTAAGCCATAAAATCTGAACTTCCTTCTGAAACTGTTCAATGTGTAATTGGACACTTTCACTTTCTGTTTTGCTGCCTTGTAGGAATAAAACTACACTTGAAATTAATATTAACTACTGGTTAATTGGGGCACCACCTCCATTAATTAATAATGAATTAATTAATTAATTAATGAGGAGGAACAATAATTAGATGAAAATAATCAGTCTTATATCTGAACGTCATGAACTCTGAATATAGTGAGCTCCATCTGTGATATAAAGGAATACACAGATACAAAGACTTGGCTACAAACCAAGATATGTATTTAGCTACTGACGGATGGAGATGAATATATATATATATATATGTGTGTATGTATATGTATACTTATATACAACTAAAATGAATGAATGTGTAAATTAAATGAACAAGTTCTTGCTGACAGAATGAATGAACTCTACCTACAGCCAATGAAAATGTAATTTCAGTAGCTCTTGCATCTCTGAGACAGAACCATGGTAGATGGTTTTCCTGCTGTTTCCGTGGTGATGAAAGACTGATGATGAGGATGTTGCAGTTTGAGTGAAGCACTCTGGTTCAGCACTTCTTCAGCAGTGTGAGTCCAGTCTCAGACTAGCTGAGGCTGCGTAGTAGACACATGCAGCAGGGAGACGTCTCAGTCTCGGTGGCTGCAGGGTTGGATGCATGGAGCTCTAGACTAAGATTTAACTACGCAATAAAAATAGGAGATTACAAAAATAATGTATATTCAAATGGTGTGGTTTGGCTCGTGGCTGAGGCGTCTTGGCGGTCTTTGCTCTTTCTGGAGCTTTCAGTGCTCAGCCATAAAAAAAAAAAGAAATAAGGACAACGTCCAGAATGCATGAACGACTATCACGACTATCTGATAAGACCGAGAGAAATCAGCAGCAGCAGCAGCAGCAGCAGCGGTCAGTAGGCCAACGAGGCAGAAGTAGAGCAACAGCTGCCTGACAGTTGTAAAAGTTTTTCGAGGCGTGTTTCAAAAGAAACAGCATCCTCGGCGCTCTTTTGAAGGACTGCATTGATTACTAATTAATTCCTTTGTGTGGAGAAAAAAACTCACCTTCAAATAAAAGGGAGATAATTTAATTTTATTTCTATTGAATATCTGAAATTTACGCACTTACAAGTTGAATATTCACTCATTTCTGTTGCCAATGGGAATTTCACCAACACATCATGAAAAACTTAATAAATCTTAATTGCGTAATCTGTAATTAAATCTATTAAGAAAGCATTATCATAGCAGTGACACCATACCTGAATAACATCAAATAAATCTAATGCAATGATATGTGTGAATTATAATTTTGAAGCAGAGTTTAAGTTTCTATTATGTCAACAAAATTAATAGTTCTCAAAAAAAACAGTAAAAGTTAACATTGGTCAGACAAGTCCAGATACATATTTTTACACATTTTTAGGGGCATTTCTGACCAACTCAGACTCTGATTGTATACGAAAGAGAAAGACAAGAGGAGAGCAACTTAAAGGAAACAGCTTCTCCCAAAAATACGACTTAAGAGATACGACTTCAGAGATAGTGGGCTATAGGGGTGTAACAGTACGTGTATTCGTCCTGAACCGTTACCGTACGAACGTTACGGTTCGGTCCATGCGCTCTGAGACCCAAACAATATCTGTCATAATAGTTTAATAACCCACTTACTCCGACATGTGGAACAATAATTCTAGAGCACAAGTTTCACCTGGAACGTTTTGGCAGCGAACAACTAGCATGCTCATGTTAACTTAGCCAAGACCCATAACATATGCTCCGTAGTGAAACAATACCGTGACATCATTAGATTATTAATAGTGAAGCATCAGTGTTAGAGCACCATGTTACTGTTGTAGCTGCTGGAGGTGGAGCTAGTTTACACTACTTTATATACAGTTAGAGTATAAATCAGCATAACACAGCTGTCAGCAGGTGTCCTGACTCCTCGTAAGAAACAGAAAGGTTGTTTTCTTGTTCCACTGCGGAACAACTGAACTGTTTGAGTAATAGTTACGACCAATGAGCCATAGATGGATCTTTACATTTTATCAAAATGAAAATGTTTTTTTTTTACCTTTCTTTTCTTTTCCTACTGTATCAAAATCATACCGAACCATGACCCCAAAACTGAGGTACATACTGAACTGTGAACTTAGTGTATGGTTACTAGCAGAAGAAGAGAGGATGGTCCGTCCAGGTTCAGGTGGTCTGATTGTATCTGAAAATAAAAAGAAACGTGTTAATCTCCAAAATTATTCATTTTCTCTCTGTGACTGCTGCTGAAAAGGCATTTTTAGTCCTGTCCAATGTTTCCTTGACATCCTTATGCCTTTAGGTTAGAAGTCATTGGGTCTGTGTGTGTGTGTGCGTGTGTGTGTGCGCTCCTCCACCTACACAGACAGACTGTCAGGCTAAAATGAATCATTGTGTATCTTACAGCCGGCAGAGAAAAGACAGGTCTGTAACCATCAGTAGGTACAGATGATGGATCAGAAGATAATCAGGCTAATCGTTTGTCGGTTGGCTGAGTGGAGGAGGTGTACACACACACACACACACACACACACACACACACACACAGACACACACACACACACACACACACACACACACACAGGTGTTGACATACTGACTAATCCAGCAGTTGTTTGGTCTAATTCTCCTCCTGACTTCTTTTTCCACCCTCTCTGTCTCTTCTCCCTCTTATTCTTCTTCTTCTTCTTCTTCTTCTCCCAACCTCTCGCAGTTTGACAACGACCTCGTGCTCACTCTCGATCCTGACAACCCCACGTCGCCATGGCAACACCTTGACGACAATCTGCTCACAGGTACAGAATGAAACACACAGGGAACGTTCTGCTCTCACGCCTCAAGCGTCCTCACGTCTGTGAAACATGAGACGCTTTGTTTTCACCTCTGCCACAGCGGCCGGTCAGACCTGGAAAACCTTTAGTCACCTTTTACACAGCTGACTTGAACATCAACTGCTTTAATAACACATTTTTAAATATGTATTCTGCCACTTGATTGATTGAATCTCAGACAGCGTTTTACTGTGTGTGTGTATATATATGTAAGTATAATAGTGCAGTGAAGTCAGTTAAACTCCTGTTTAAACAGACAGGTACCAGCTTCTCTGCGTCTCTACCGTGTGATCGTCTCTCCGGCTGGCAGCGCTGTCAAAGCTCTGCGGTGTGTTTGGATTTTATAACCGAACCGATACCAGGACGTGAACTTTTTATTTCACTGACGTCTTCACATCACAAACAACGAACAACAGCATTAGAATACAAGTCTCGCAGGTAAAACACACGACTCGTGTAGCTGTTATATCAGTTTAGTGTGCGTTACTGTAACTTGCAGTAACCGGGCGGAGATAAACCTCCTGAATCTGCACCCAAAACGCTGTGAAAACTTTCATTTCTACCGCAGCCTCCGTGATCATCGACTGGGAAAGAGGCAGAAAAAAGGCTCATAGAAGCATGAAGAAGAACAGAGGGAGTTCACAGATAATTAGCCATTAATCATGTCATGTGATGCTACTTGAGATTGTCACTAATGAGAATAGCAGGTCCACCTTAAAGGTCAGTCCACCTTAAGGGAGCCTGGTCAGGTCAGGCTAACCCATCGTCGCTAACTTCGAGGCTAACCCCCTTCACTTTAACCAGCAGGTGGCAGGACACGGGTGATGCTGATATATTCACTGTTTCCTGTCTGTGTGTCTTGTCGTTTTCTCTGAAGGAGACGCTCCTGTGATAAAAAGTGAGATGACCATTGCTCAGGCTTTACCGGTGGAAATGTGTAAGTTCTTCTCTGGTATTTTCAAACCCAATTTATCTATCGAACAAAAACAGTTATGCTAAAATATGTGTCTCTTTTTTTGGGGGGGATTTTATTTCAACTTCAGCATCACATACAAAGCTGTCACAGCTTTCAGCATTGAGTAATGATAATAATTCATCTTCCTGTGTTTGTGTCCAGTGTTCCAGGTGAAAGCAGAGCCTCCGTCTCCAGCGTCCTCTCTGGGGTCCGACTGCTCCGCTTCATCTCCAGATCCACAGGTGTGTTTATGTTTGAGTTTGACTCTGAAAGAAGCTGCTGCGGCTTATTAGACTCACATTCAGGCTGCTTTATTGCCAAAACACATGAATTTACAATAAATTCAGAACATTGTTACTGAAATGAAAAAAGGAAAAAAGTCCTTCATGTATGAAATAAACTGAACAGCAGATTAAACCAATTACATAGTTTTTCAAGATAAAAAAATATACTTTTATATAATACAAAGTTAAAAAAAAAGTTTGAGAGGAATCAACTCATTTATTTCCTCTAGTATAGTTTGTAATTTTTCATTATTAGAGCAGCTGCTAAACAGTTGATTTTTATTGATGAGTTGAAGAAGTGATCAGTGAGCAGCTCATGTTTTCTTATATCTGACTGTTTGTATCTTCAGTGAAGGCTTAAAGAGTAACTCGACACTCCCTGACAATCTTGTTCCAGTTGACCTCCAGTAGTTTAACATCTTTTTTTTAACAACGACTTTAAAGTTACTCTTTAACTTTTCCTCCTACGATGAAGCAGCTCATTCTTCAGGCTCAGACAGAACAAAGACAAGTAACAAATTAAGACGACAAGCAAAGATCGAGGTTAACGAGACTTAATTCAGATCACAACCAGCTGTAAAATCAAACACAGCAAAACACATAAAATGACAAACAAGAAGAGCTGCAGACACGTCGATCTGACTTGAGTCTCCGCTGTCCAGATCACAGTCAAAGGTGAAAACCCTCCGACTCCTCCGTACATGTACGGAGACGTGCTGTCGCCTCCGCTGGGATCCATGGAGGTCACCGTGGCGACGTCGGCGGTCGGCCCGCGGCAGACGCAGATTACCGCGGTGACGCAGACGCAGCTACAGACGCCGCTGACGACGCAGATCCCGGCGGTCATCGGCGGGATCCAGACGCAGGCCACCGGTAGGTTCCTAACCCGGGTCGGGTCCCGTACCAGCTGACCTCCGCTAGAGATCAGAACTGAGTGATTTATCAAATTAACGTAGCTCTACCATCGCTGTGAGGGATAACATGTAGTTTTTTGATAACTAGGTGTAATGTTTCCTCTCTGTCTGGTCCTAGTCGGCACTCATGCAGCAGAATTATGAATTAATTGTAGCTGATTTATTGTATTCATCAGTAGATCAGTGTTACAGTGTTCCAGCCTGCTAGTTATACATGTGTTTATCAGTCTTTACAGATGTTACTCAGATGATAAAATGCTGTTTTGATGATGATGGAGCCTCAGTCATCATTTGTGTTGATGGTGTAAATAGTGTAAAGCAGTCAAAAGCGTCTAAAATCTACACTAGATGTCTAATATTAGATGTTTATGTTATTCTACTGTTTGATTTGCTTTAATTAAATCAGAATAAAAATCCGATGTGTCTCAGATGTAAAGATTATTTCTAACGTCTCTCCTTCAGTCCTGCCTTCGTCCACGCTGAAGGCCAGCACCATCCTGAGCGCCAAACCTCCCATCCAGCCCAGACCTGTGTGTGTCACCTCGCTCCCCGTCCCCCAGACCCCCGCGCCGGCCAAGACCCTCATACTGCAGGGCCTCCCCTCCATGGACCAGACCAGACCTGGTGAGAGAGAGAGTTTAGTCGATTTTATGTGCAAAAATATCACACAGAAACATGTTAGTAACGTGTTTATCGGTTACTTGGAAACATCTTTTTAACGCCGTCCAATAAGAAGCAACCAGCTATGTAAACAGGAAGTATAACGTCAACCCTTCCTCCTCCAGTCGTTCTGTCTCAGTCCGTCTGCCTCGGTTCGGCTCCGGCCATCGTCAAGATGGAGCCCGTCTCTCCCAGCATCCCCCAGCACTGCTCCAGCCCCACGGCCCAGCCCGCCAGCAAACCCATCGTCCCGGCGACCACGACGTTACCCGGCAACAACTCAAACGACATCGATGTGAGTAGGGTTCATCACATCACAACCAGACACACAAACTAAAGAATCTGTTTGTCATTACTTTAGTTTGGGAAATATAAACATGGTTTAAGTCTTTTCCATTTAAGAAAATATACCAAACTGCTTAATGTGTCAATGTTTGGCTTGATGAGATATAATATACAATAAGGAAAGATGGAGGTCTTTATTGGATCCACTTTAGCTTCTGCTATAGTCGCTAACCTTCCTGTGATCTACACATTCAAATATCAAGATAAACATTAAAACAATCAAAGCAAAATCCAAACAAATACAGAATAACAGCAAAGAGCACAGACAAATGAAAACTCATAAATACAACAGGACAGCTGCATATAAATACATAACCATAACATAAAGTTAATGAAAACTAAGACGAGTAGTAAAGTCTGCTTCAGATACATCTGCGTTTGTTTCTGTGATGTTGGTTTTATAACTGCTGATAAAAGCAGTGAATCAAAACCAAAAGATGATAAATAAGAGATGGTTATTACATTCATTCTCTGCTGCTTATCTGGTCCACGTCACACCAGTTGATTGATTATATTATTAGGAATTATAGTTATTTACAGCTCGGTGCAGATAAAAATGTCAATAAATTCATGTACTTAATAAATAATTGTAGGTCTACTGGTTCGCTATCGTTCTTTGACCTGTATGATAAATTCTATGTGGTGTGAAAGTATTGTTCTAAAGTTTGAGATGAGTTCAACTCAGGTTAGGTGTCTGTATCTGTTTCTAAGGTTAAATCATTGTAATCAATCTGGAAGAAATACACAGCAGTGCTGCAGACAGCCGCCTGTTTGGAGTCACATATATAAGATTTAGTCAGAAACGCTGTGCGCTGTACGGACACGTGTGAGGGGAAGTTTGGTAACAGACTGCAGCAGCTGTCTTACATAAAGGTTGTGATATATGAAGAGTCTCAGCCTCAGGGTGTCACGTTATCTAACACCTATTCAACTCTAGCTTTCTCTACTTTTGTTCTCTCTCTCCTCTTCTCTTCCCTCCTCCTCCTTACTCCTCTCTACTTCCCCCGCCATCTTTCCCCTCCTCCGCCTTCCCTCCCCCTCTCTCTCTCTCTCTCTCCTCCTCCTCCTCCTCCTGCAGATGAAGGTGCTGAAGCGGCAGCAGAGGATGATAAAGAACCGGGAGTCGGCCTGCCAGTCGAGGAAGAAGAAGAAGGAGTACCTGCAGAACCTGGAGGCCCAGCTCAGGGAGGCCCAGCAGGAGAACGAGCGGCTCCGCAGGGAGAACCAGGCGCTGAGGGAGAGACTGGCTGGGAAAGAGGTGAGGAGACGACGCCGCCTTTAGTGCTTCAACCGTCTCGGTGTGAAGTTGTAAACTCTGAAAAGTCCTCAAAAGCACTGAATACTAAATAGATATTAAATAACCAAGATCTTAAATACATCTTATTTTGTCCAACCATCAGTCCAAAACTCCACAATAATTCATTTACAGTAATATATAACAAAGAAAAGCAACAAATTCTCACATTTGAGAGCTTTGAACCAGCGAACGTTCTGCTTGAAAAACTATCAGAATAGTTGATGATTCATTTTCTGCTGCTCGACTAAATTATTGAGATATTTTTGTGATATATTTTGTTTCAGTCAAATAGAGTTCTGAAGTTCTTCACTCAGTACATTATGATAAATCAGTAAAAGCTGCGATTAAAGGAGAGATTCTGAACAGGAAGAAATCAGTCAGAGAAGAAGAGAGATGAAGGTCAGACTGAGCTGCAGGAGGAGAAACCTGTAAACCTTTGATGCTGGAAATCATTTAATAAAACAACATTAAAGATTAAATGATTGACACGAGTAAATCTGGAGAGAATCCAGTTATTACAGGATAAAATACAACAAGACATTTAAAGTTTAGTTTCTCTTTTCTGTTAAATGTTTTGAGTGTTTTTGCTTCTGTGTATGTTTTTCCACGTGTGTCTGTTTATATTCAGTATTTTATTAACAAACAGCTTCATTTAAATCTAGTCAATCTCGTGTGTTTGTGGTTTTCAGGGCAGCGACTCGGCGACTAACAAGAGAGCCGTGTGCGTCATGGCCGTTCTGCTGTTCATGACCTTCAGCTTCGGACCCGTCAGGTATCTGCAGCGCTTTCCTCAGCTTCCTCCTCATCTGCTCTTCTTCTTCTTATTCTTATTCTTATTCTTCTTCTTCTTCTTCTTCTTCTTCTTCTTCTTCTTCTTCTTCTTCTTCTTCTTCTTCTTCTTCTTCTTATTCTTCTTATTCTTATTCTTATTCTTATTCTTATTCTTATTCTTATTCTTATTCTTCTTATTTTGATGATATTCCAGCAGCTGTACCGCTATGAGGCGTGTCATCGCTGCCCTCTGTGTGTGCAGTTTTACCCTCATCTGTTTCCGCTGCGCATTGCATTGTGGGAGGATAGCGTCCACTCAGAGCTCGCTGAGAAATCAGCTGTTTTTACTGTTTGGTCTGAGAGTCACATTTCAAGTCAAAAACAAAGAAACAACAAAAAAAAATCAGTTTCTTTTTATCATCCATGAGGAATAAAATACAAAAAATATTTATATAGAAAAATACTTTAAAAAATATTATATTTAAAAATATAAATAAAATAAAATTTATAAAAAAAAAATAAATTTAAAAACATTAATTTAATTTAATAAATTAAATTAATAAGATTAAATATATAAATAATATATGCTGGTCCTTAAAATGACTGATAATATTTTCTGGAAAATTAATTTAGGGCCTAAAAAAAAGGTACATGTCATAAATAAAGTCTCCAGAACTCTTAAAGTGTTTTATATAAGCAGTGATACATACAAACAGTGATTTATCTCCATGCCAACAGTGACACACAACCAAATGAAAGTGTATCTTTGTTGGTCTTCTTCCCGCAGCATCACAGACAGGAAGCTGTCGACTGACCTACAGGAAGGTGTGGTGTCATATACAGGACGACGGCTGCTGGAGATCGAACAGGAGCAACAACAACAACAACAACAGCAACAGCAACAGCAGCAACAACAGGCGTCTGTTCAACCTCCGAGCAGAGAGGAGGACAAGACGGAGACGGAGGAGGACGGAGACGCAGAAAGATACACACAAGAGTCGTATCAGTTCAGGTGAGACGAATCAGCTCAACACCAGAAATCACCAGTCGTTGAGTTCAGACACTAAACTTAAGATTTACACCAAAAAAAACACTTCAAATGTTCCTCGTTGATTTCTTCTTCTCTTTGTGTCTGGACGTCAGCGCTGCGGAGACTTGAGCTCTCGATGACCAGAAAATAAACCTTTTTAAAGGAGCAGTTCACCAGTTTTACACATGAAGATCAGTTTCATTCATTTGAACCTTTATTTGGACAAGACAGGCCAAAGATTACAATACAAATATAAAATAAAAGAAATAAAACACATAATATGAAAACATATTAAGGCAATAAAAAGCAACATATGTAAATAAAAGTTAAAGCTCAATTAAAACACACGTTCACACAGTTAATGCATCATAGTTGTATAATGTGCTCTGTAAGGTCTGAGGAAAAAACCCTGGTGATGTCACAGTGATGTCATCAGGGTTTCTCAACATGGACAAAGCTGAGGTGCATTATGGGAAGAGTAGGATCTGAGAGAACTGGGCATTTGCAAGCTAGCGAGTAGCTCGTTCATTAGCTTTAACTTTGTAAGTAAACAACATACGACTAGTCAGGTGACTTTGTTGTTGTTGACATTTATCACTGAAGCGATGAACCTTACAATTTATCATTTTAAGCATTTTTTTTTCCTGCAAAATGCTGGAAGAAAATTGAAACAAACTTTTTAGGACTTCATGTGCTGCAGAGTTGAGCCAGAATAAATAAAAAGAGCTGCAGCAGCTGCACAGCTCTGATGAAACAGGTTATCTCATCATCTGCTCTCCAACCACTGGAGAGAAAAGCAGACGACAGTTTAACAGAACTGGTTCAGTCACTCTTAACTGTCATCATGTTTCTCTGCTGGATTCCTCTAAACGCTGACGTGTAATTCACTCGACTAATGTTACCGTACGTCTCAAACATGTGATTCATCTTTGTGTTTTTGGCGTGTCGTCGCAGGAACCTGAGTGATGTGTTCAGTGACATGAAGGATCTGGTTCTGCAGGACATCGACCGTTACTTCAGCTCGTCAGACTGCAGACAGTTTAACCGCTCCGAGTCTCTCCGGTCAGTCAAACGCTTCGGCTTCACACGTTTTGTTTTGTTTCAAACAGTCGATTTCTTCTCTGACCCTCCTCCTTCTCTTCCTCATCCTCAGGCTGGCGGACGAGCTGAGAGGTTGGGTTCACCGACACCAAATCGACCGCAAGAAGTCTGGAGGGAAACCGAAGATCGCCAAGAAGGCAAAGATCGCCCAGGTGGAGACTCATCTTCATCCTCCTGTTAATACTGACGTCGTTTCTTCTTCTCTCTTCATAAAGCCTGTTTTTATTTTATAATATAACATAGTTCCTTATGGCTTGACTTTCCTGTTTATTATAAAGAAAAAGAAAAAAAACAGCATTTGCACACATTTCAGGGATCAGAATTTGAGATAAGTTAAGGTAGGAATGAATTATATACAAAATGTGTTGAATGCAGTAACTGTTTATTGTGTCCGTTCGAGATAAACTCATCAGATAAATTTCATATGAACTGATTTGTTTTTGACTTGATGCAGAAAGCTCAGCTGAGGAAGACGAACATCTCCAGATATCTGCCCATCCAGGCGCACCGCTCCATAGAAAGGTGATTATTACACAAAGCAACCAGAAAAAAACATAAACTACTGTTAAAAGATATTAGTTAATTTCTGCTGTAACTTCTTACAGCAGCAACAAGAGAGAGAGAGAAAGTTTCATCTTCAGGTGCAGTTATGTAATCGAAAAACCAGTGAAAAGTGAAGCAGCGTGTTTCTTTCAGCTGGATGAAACAAAAAAAGTCACGAATGAAAAAAAAAAACAGGAATAATTTATAAATCAATAATTATTTAGAAGGTTTGATGAAAAGGATGAAAAGAAAAACATTTTATCAAAACACAAACTTGCATATTTTGAAAACGTTAATATGATATTGTAAGAATTTCCTGAAATAGACGAGCTGATGAGGAGCAAAGATTTGAGCTGACAAAGATATCGTGAAGAGTAAAAGTCATACTAGTGACATGTTTTTATTTAAGAGTCATTTTACATTATATCTGAAATGTTCTGGTCTCTCAGATGTGATGATTTAATGACAGCAAACAAGATGTGAAGATGTCACCTTTGACTTAAGGAAACTGTAACATTTTATGAAATTTAAGACAAAATGATAAATTGTTAAAATAATCACTAGTTGCAGCTCTATTCAGACGGTGGTGATGGTATTGAGCGTTCGGTCTGAGCGTGACCGTGAACCTGACGTCTCCGTGTCTGTTTGCAGTCAGCTGCAGGTGCTCGCTGGTCCTGAGGTCACGTACAGCGACTTCCTGGATGCCATCGACCGCAGAGAGGACACCTTCTACGTCGTCTCTTTCAGACGGGTATGACAACACGAGAAGTGACTCAACAGCTCGATCCGGACAAACCAGAAAAACTCTGCAACGCTTCAACACCAACTAATCCTCCTGAGATGCAAAAAAACAAAAAAAAAACCCCTTACAGTTAAAATGTGTTTATCTGACAGTATTCCTCATTTGATTAACTTCTTACACTTTGTGATCATTTCTAAAATCATTTGCATATTAAGACAGGATTCTTCAAAGTGGAAGAAAAGGTGGAACATGAGTTTTTCTCGGTTTTGCTGTTTTTATTTTCTACATTCAGCTCAATAAACAACAGATATGATTTATTTAAAAGCTCCCAGATGACAATAATTTAAACATGAGAACAGCAAGTTGAGGTGTCAGTGTGGGGAAAACATAATAATTTGTGGTCACCTTGAAGAGGGCAGCAAACACCTTTGACGTGTCACATTCAGTCAGACTGAAGTTTGAAGAAGACGACAAAGAAGTTACCCTGTAAAACACGTTGGAGGGATCTCAAAGATCTAAAAGTTAACAGCCAGAAGCAGAAGTATATCCTCATATCAAGCTTAAAATGAAAAAAACAAGTGATCCACAGTGCGATGAGTAGTACACATACACACAAGACAAGACTATCCTGTTTAATATTCCATCATAATAAAACCAGAATGTCTCCTCTGTTTCTCCAAACAGGACCACCTGTTGTTACCTGCCATCAGCCACAATAAGACCAGCCGACCCAAAATGTCTCTGGTCATGCCGGCCATGTCTGTTAACGGTGAGTCTGACAACACATCTGCTCTGTAAATCACTTCTACTGTGTTTCCTTTTAAGAAAAACATCACTGATGCGTTCTGTCGTCAGCAGACGGTCACACTGAGCCTGACTGCATCCTGCTACACAACACAAGAGCCACAGACTCTGAACAACAACCCACATTAGCTTCCTGCTAAAGTCTCCTTCTTATCTAACTTATAAACATGAACGCACGTGTTGTCCTGCAGCTCAGCTTGTTGAAGAGTCACCTAACAAATATTCACCAGGGAAAAGTGCACCGTTAACGTCAGTTAGCAGCTAGATAGCTAATTAGCTAATTAGCTGCTCAGCTGCATCACATTGAACAGCCTGTAAACACTCCTGCAGACGTCACTTCGGACACGTTAGTGTTGGTTTTGTTGTTGCTCTTTAAATCCCTGTTAGCAACTCACCATCTGAAAAACAAATCAAGGCCTTGAAAGTTTTTGAAAGCAGACATAAATAGACATGGTTCATTGAAAGTGCTTGAATTTTTATATTTTGTGTTAGAATAGAATATTGCTTTGCTGTGATGTGTTAAAGGAAAGATACCTTAGATAGTCTTTATTGTAACAGTAATTAACCTTGATCTGTGTCTCAAACTATGCCGTGTTGGGTCCTTGAATTTGAGGGAACTGGGTCTGGAAAGTCTTTGAAAGTGATGTTTAAGAAGGTGTGAGAAGATAATCACTCTGTTGAAACTGTTTGTGTGACTTTATTTCCTCTTGTCGTCCGCAGAGAGTCTCTATAATTCCTCTCAGGGCTACGAGATGATGATGCAGGTCGACTGCGAGGTCATGGACACCCGCATCGTCCCCATCAAGTCCTCCGCCGTCCCCCCGTCCCTCCGTGACCCGCCTCCGCCACCCCCCTCCGCCCACCACAACCCCCACCATCACCACGGCAACCACACCTCACTCCGAGGACGTCACCAGCATCACCCCTCCTCGTCCTCCTCCTCATCGTCATCGTCTCAGCGGCAACCTTTACCTGTCCGACGACGGCCAGCGGAATATCTCATCAGCCAATCGGAAGGGGTCTGATTAGCCGTTGCCGTGGCGATCACAGCAGATGATGGGTAGAGAAGAGGCAGGCAGGCGGTTTTGGGAAGAAGAGGTGACAGTTAAAGGTTTGAGGCTTGGAACAAAGTCCAAGACGAACATTTAAACCTTGAGACACATTTCTTTAATAATAATCTCATCATCTTTACATCAGGTAACATTTCTCCTCTGGCTTATACACGTCGCTTCGTCCTGCAGAAGTTGAGTTTCCTGTAGTTTGTGGAAAGTGAAAATTCAGGAAAACCTCCATGAAACACATATGAAAAGGATTTTAATCAGTAATTGAAGCAGTTACTGTTTAAAACCTCAAGAGAGGGTTGAAAAGATTTTAAAAAAAGCCTCTTTAGAAGAAAATATCCTAATATATAAAAATAGATTCCTAAAAATGAAAGTTGGATGCAGACACGGCAGCACACTGCACTTAGAAACGGTGCTGCGTTTTAATATTTAATTGTGAAAATGTGCCGTTTGAATGAAGTGCGGAGCGGTCAGCGTGGCGTTCGTAGGTGAAGCTCAGAGACGATGAGCTGAAAGTTTGTTTCATCGGTTTGTTTCGGTTTTAACTCCTAAATGAACTGTTGCTCTTCGTCCGGCGGCGCTGCAGAGCTGCACAGTTACAGCTGCAACTAGAATCTTTAAAGTAGATCTGCAACTTACCGTTATTTTCATTATTGATAATCTATCTATAAAACATCAGAAGATAATGAAATATGATGATTACACTATCTAAATGGAGCCAAAACCATAAAATAGTCAAGTTCCAATCATAAAAGACAAAGAAAAGCAGCAAATGTTCTCATTTAAGAACAAACAACCATCAATATTTTGGTATTTTTGCTTAAAAAACAACTTTAACACTGAATCAATGATCAAAATAGTTGCATTTTCTGTGGATGGTTTATTAATGAATCGTTGCAGCTCTACTCTAAAGATTAACAGGATCGATGTCTTTTGCAATTTTCTATCTACACAATCAGCACTGTGTCTGTTCTCAGACATTCAGATCAGCAATAAAACCGTTTATTAATAATAACGTGTGACACGTTGCGACTGTGCAGCTGCAGCAGGACGAAGCGCTGACGGCCTCACGCTCAGTCCCGGTCTCTGTGGAGTTTGTATATTTGTTGTGTTGTCGTCGTTACTCTCGGTTATAATCAGACTACATGTAGAGAAGAAAAAGAGAAGAAACATGCGGTCTGGACGTTTGATGTCGGCGCTGACGGCTGCTGCGTGAAGCAGGATCCTGTCAGCTGTGAAACGTGGCTGCTTTCAGCGAGTTGAAGAATCAGATATTTACAACTAAAGCTGCTTTTTCAGTGAGGAAACACTGCAATGTGTAATCAGGATATTATTTTCATTATCAATATCGTCTATAAAATGTTAGAAAATAGTGAGAAAAAGGTCCAACATGACATCTTTAAGTGTCTTGTTCTGATCTACATCGTTAAGTCTATAACAGGTACATCAAGGTCCAAGATGACGTTTTGTCCACAACTCAAAGATCTTCAGTTTACTGTCATAGAGACGAAAGAAACCAGAAAATATTCACGTTTTTGAAGCTGAATCAGATAATTCTGACTTTTTTTTTTTTTTCTTTAAAAAATGACTCAGAAATCAATTAAATAGTTGCCGATTAATCGAGTTATTGTTGCAGCTTTGTTCAGTTTATTATCATGTGTGACAAATAAAAGCTTCACATTTGAGAAGCTACTAAAACGATCATTCCACTATCAAACGATCAGCTGATTAATCGATCGATCGCTGCAGCTCTACGTTTTCCAAATAAAACAAAAAAACCACTTCAGACGTCCTGCTTCACGTGGCCTCCGTCAGATTTCTCATGTTTCCCTTTTTTGTTTTTGTTTTTTTGTTTTTTTTAACAGAGAATCATGTTTGTGTTGAACGGAGGATTTTATTTAATAGCTGTAAATATCAATGTTCACTGTGTAGATATTTTGTTTATTTTTGTCACCTTTTTTTAAATTTTTTTTTTTTATCTTTTATGTCTTTTTCACAACAAAAAGTAAAACAACAAAAAAAAAAAAAGAAGATGTGTGTTCCTGGAATAATGAAACAAACAGGCTGATGGTGAATTTTTATATTTTCTGTCCGTGTTCAGTTCAGTGGACCAACCTTCACTCACAGTTTAAACTCAGGATCTTCTGTCCTGATACAAAATATTTATGGAAATATATTAAAACACTGATTTTTTTTTTTTTTTATTGTACAGAATCATCTTGTAGGAAACTTCAGTTCCTCCTTTAACTTTGTTTTAAAAATACTGAAACAGACCCAGAAAAGATATGACAACTGAATATTTCTTGGAAAAACCGTCAACCAACCAGTTTTTCTGACCAAAAAAAAAAAATGCTTCTGAAGTTCTTTATTTCGTCTTTTCTTGTCTTTTGTTCTGATGCTGTTGAAACTGTTTTTCTGCCATTTATATGTTTGATCAAATCTGAATCATTTAAAACGTGACTCCTCCAACTTTATATACATGAAGATCAGTTTACTGGTCGAGGTTTGTTTTGCTCAGTGTGTGAAAACGGTTGTGATGATGTCATAGTGATGGCGGGATACTGACTGATACTTACAGATAAAAAACATCTTGATTTAATATCAATCAACACATATCACATAACAGCTGCAGCCTTCAGACTTTTCATGAGCTAATTAATCAAAATACTGAAGTTCCTGATTAAAAATGACTCTACGGAGAAGACGTCTCACTCTGTCTGAACTACAGAAACACTCTGGTTGTACAGCGGTGTGTTACAGAGCGGAGCGTCTTCTCTCACAGAGGATCTTTGGACACACAAACCGACAACAGACGAGTTTGATTTTGTCATCGAGTTACTGGCAGAGTGATTTACTGTCAGCTGATATGAGCTGCAGTTCTTCTACTCAGAGTTTAGAGAATCTGAGTATTTAACAACTCAGAGTTAATCAAATAATAGAAAACATCTCTAGGACTTAAACTCCAGATATCTTGACCTCTGTTTGATTGATTTTCTTTAAAATGTGTCTCCTGTAAGTCCCCCAACATTATGAACATGCAACATCAAATAGCGGGAGAGTCCCCCCTTTTTAAGATTTCAACTTTATAATAAAAACACAAAGATTGACAATCAAAGATCTAAAACTCCACATTCATCATCATCCTCTTCTTTACGTTTTAGCATAAAAACTACCTGGATAATTTGTTAATGAAAAGAAAGATATAAAAGATTCATTAATGAGTTTATTGGACGTATCAACGTCAGATGTAAACAGATCTAAAATAGTCAGAATTAAACCCTACCTCTGTGGAAACTATAATAAAATATATAAATATAAAAAAAATAACGACATGAATTGCTGCCTCTGCCCTTTGGCCCGAACATGTTTGTTTTTGTCTTTTTTTATATTTGTGAATCTCATCGTTTTGTTTTTTATACTGATTGAATTGTTACTTTTTGTGTAAAGAAAAGAGGGGAAAAAAAAAAGAAATGTTGAAGTTAAATGTGGAAACAACTGAATCCTGATCTTATGAAACACCACTTGTTTTTTCTTGATTTAAAAAGGAACTCAGTGCAACTGTTTGTTTTTTTTTATTTGTTTGTTTGTTTTTATAATAACAGCAATATTTTCTCATCTGGTCGACGGTTCTTAACTGATGTGATTTCACTCTTTCCTCAAACTGTCAAAGTTAAAAATGACAGGAAGTTTGTTTTGTTTAGTTTTTTGTGAGGTTTGACTTTCTTCAGGTTTCTGGCTTTGCAGAAGAAGAATAACGACATTTATGTTGCATCAAGATTAATTTTTTCACTCTTAAAATGTCTTCAGACGTCTTCAGAAGAGTAAAACACAAATATTCACGTGTGAGAAGCTGAAATGGAGGAATTTTTTTTGGCATTTTAACCAAAAAAAATCGGATTATTTTCATTATTGGTTAATTGTTTTTTCTGTAAAATTATGAAAAACATCTCTGATATTAGAGAAGCTGAAACCAGAGAGTTTTTGGCATTTTGTGTTTTTTTTTTTTTTTTTTTTTTTTAAAAAGGACAAAATAGTTGCAGATTAACTTTCTAGTTGATTGAGCTCTAATCTCTAATAGTTCCTTTAAGAAAACAGGAGACACTTAAAGAAGCAGTGTGTAGGATTTAGTGCCATCTAGTGGTGAGATTGTAGATTGCAACCAACTGAATACTACCCCCCCCCCCCCCCCCCCCCACCCCGCCCTCCCTACAGCCAGTGTTTGGTTTGCCCATTCTGGGCTACTGTAGAAAACATGGCGGTGCAACACGGGCCTCTGTAGATATAAAGACTCATTCTAAGGTACACTATAAGCTACACTATACACTAATTAAAACATACTCATGAATATTATATTCCATTTCTACCAGTAGATCTCCCTAAATCCTTCACACTGCTCCTTTAATAAACAAACTGAACCATCATGGAGGCAGAGTTTCGGTTTCAGAACCAGTTAAGAACCACCGACCTGATCTGAGACCAGATATCATTCACTTTGTCTTCTGCAATGTGAAAGCATGAATCTGTGGTGACTAAAGGTAACAATGTAAATATGATGTGACCGTATGCCTTTTTGTCTTGTTTCTTTTTTTTTTTTATTTAAATGGAAAAATCATAAATATGTAAATACATCTTTCTAATTCCATCCCTCCAGATGAAACGAGGCGTTTGACCTGCTGCCTTTTATGTTTGTAGGAAATGAAGCGTTGAATTTGATAAAGATACAATAAACTGAAGCTGAGTGCTCGTTTTTATCAACTCGTTTGGTACAAAAACCTTAATGAACAATTTACTCACTTTACTCAATTTACTACTACATTTCAGAGGGAAATATTGTACTTTCTACTCCACTACATTTATTTGACAGCTTTAGTTACTTTTCAGATGAAGATTTGACACAATGGATAATATAACAAGCTTTTAAAATACAACACATTGTTAAAGATGAAACCAGTGGTTTCCAACCTTTTTGGCTTTTGACGTCTTACAAAAAGCAGTGTGTAGTCGGGGTCACATTTCACATGTCTATGAGTTGTTAACAGCTCCACCAAATAGTGATTTTTCCCTCTAAACTTCTCACATGCTTTCATTTCAATAAATGTTCAAATGATCCAATATTTCAGCAAAAATCAAAGATTAGAGAAAAAGTCCAAAAACTGAAAACAGATTTGTGTATCAGAACTTTGTTTTTTCTTCTTTCCTCTCCCATTAATCATCTCACCACCCCTCAGATTTATCTGCTGACCCTTTGGAGGGGCCCGACCCCTAGGTTGGGAACCACTGGACTAAACTAGCTAACTGTATATAAAGTAGTGTAAACTAGCTCCACCTCCAGCAGCTACAACAGTAACATGCTGCTCTAACACTGATGCTTCACTATTAATAATCTAATGATGTCATATATAATAATATATCAGTCAGAGGGACCAAACCACTACTTTTACTGCAATACTTTAACTACATCAAGCTCATAATACTTATGTACTTTTACTGCAATACTTTAACTACATCAAGCTCATAATACTTATGTACTTTTACTGCAATACTTTAACTACATCAAGCTCATAATACTTATGTACTTTTACTGCAATACTTTAACTACATCAAGCTCATAATACTTATGTACTTTTACTGCAATACTTTAACTACATCAAGCTCATAATACTTATGTACTTTTACTGCAATACTTTAACTACATCAAGCTCATAATACTTATGTACTTTTACTGCAATACTTTAACTACATCAAGCTCATAATACTTATGTACTTCTACTGTAGGAGGACTTTTCATGCAGGACTTTTACTTGTTATGGAGTATTTTTACATTGATGTATTGGTACTTTTACTGAAGCAACAGATCTGAATACTTCTTCCACCAAACAGTTTCTGTCCTGCAGTCATCAAGGATTTACTCTGAACCAGATGAACACACCAGTAAAACTAGTTTAATAAATTTTAATATGAATTATTCTTAAGAATGAGAGTAAAAGTGAAGAATATTTCACTTATATTCATCTTTATCTTATGATAAACACCCTGAGCTCTGTTTAACCCTTCAGCTCTCTCTCAGGTGAAGCTGAAGAGTTTAACTACCGTTCACTAAAGACTTCAGACTCTCAGATTCAGCAGCTGATTGTGGAGCCGTAAAGTTTAAAAGTTTAACAGCTTGGAGCTCAGCGAGGTGGTGCAGATTCAAGTTTACAGTCGTAAGAACAGATGTTACAGATGTTGCGTTGCTGCATGTTAAGAAGTAAACAGATCAGAGACAGAAGCTGAATTTGACTTAATATCGATTTTACTCACATAGTTTTAAACTTGTTTAAACTTAAAATACTGCAGACAAACACTGCAGATCATCCTGCTGCTGCAGCTGCAAACTGACACGTACTTCACGTTTATCAGAGAATCAATGTTTTGTAAATGTTCATCATTTAACGTATCGTCTAGTATTTTAATCTTTTATCAAATCATTTTTATCAAATAGTCTTTGGTCATTTTCTCAAGATTACACAGACAGAAAAGAGGAAAATATTTGTAACTTATGCAGAAGTCAGCAGAATGACTTTTAGAAACTTTTTTTTCATTTAATGAATATGATGTATTAATGTAAATAAAGATAATAAAGTCTGACTTTAATTGCCGTCAATCCTACATTCACACAAAATGATGATTGTAACTAAACTTCACTGCATCCGTTTGATTTTTCTGTTCTCTAACAACCACAGCAGTTTGTTTTTATTCAGACTTATATTTATAATCAGTAAACAAACATGTAATAAATGGTTTATAACACACTATAATGTACTTATAAGTAGATATAAGTGTTTATTAATGTATTTGTCAACAACTGTAATTACTGTATAAACAGATAATGAATGACAATATGGAAAAACACAGATACTGTACATTAATAAACACATAAAAATGTCCTCATATCTGTTTATAACTACATTATAGTTTGTTATAAACCATTTATTAAACATTTGTATACTGCTTATTAATGCTAAATAAAGGCATTTAGAGTAAAGTGTTATTGATGGTTTGAATAAAAAAAAAAACTTTTTGTGGTCTACAGAGAACAGAAAAATTACATAGATATAATTATCTATAATGATAAAGATATGCTTTATATGTTAAATGTAAATTGTTCTCTGATATTCAGTGTTACACTATAATCGTAATTTTTCACTGTCTTGTTAAAGTTAATTTAAAAGAGCGTCCACAGATTTAGATTTGACTCCTTTAACACTGTCGGACTCATGATGGACAGTTTAAGAAAAAAGGAAGCAAAGAAATTGTTTTGTTTATTCCACACGTTCTTCTTCATTGTCAAAACTTGACGTCTACGTTACCCACAATGCAACTCGACAGCTAAGTTATATCGGGGTGTGTTATGCAAGACTGACTTTATTTCAGGGAAAAGCATCAAGTTTTAATGTGCAGAGTCGGACTGTTTTAATGTCTTTGAGCAATAAACTGAAGTTCAGAGGTCACTGCTCTGTAGCTGACCTCTGACCTCTGACCTTTGACCTCAGTGAAGAGGAACATCTACACACAGGGAAGTGTCACAGAGCTGCAGTGTAACCATCAAAATGTCTAATGACAAAAGAATTAGCTTCAGAAATGATAAATAAACTACAGATGGGAGAATATCACACACAGTGAAGTGTTCAGTGAACTGTATCAGTCTCTGCAGTAGCTTCCAGCTGCAGCAGTCAGTTCAGTTTCTGTTCAGTCTGACTGAGGGAGGTTTTTGTACGACGCTTTTTCACTGTGTGAACACATCCTGACTGTTGATATAGTGATAACTCTGACAGTAATAAACTGCTGCATCTTCAGCCTGAACTCCACTGATGGTCAGAGTGAAGTCAGAGTCTGATCCACTGCCTGAAAAACGATCTGGAATCCCTGATTCCACCTGGTCAGCCCCGTAAATGAGAAGTTTAGGAGCTTCTCCATCTTTCTGTTGGTACCAGGCTAAAGTGTCGGAACCATAAACATCCTGACTGGTCCTACAGTTGATGGATGTGGATCCTCCCAGAGCAGATGTCACTGCTGCAGGCTGAGTCACTGTGACCTGGCCTCTGGACTCTGAGGATACAGAGACAAAAACATAAAGCAGCGTCATGGTTTTGATGGTTTTGATGGTTTTGTCGGCTTCATTTCAGAGGGACGGATGTTCAAAGAGGAGAGGAGTTTGATTCTCTGGACTTTACCTGTGAAGCAGCAGCAGAGGAGAGTCCAGATGAGGACGGAGATCAAAGTCATGTTTTTGATGAGGAGGATTTCTGTGGCTTCTGTTGTGATGAAGGACAGCTGTCAGTCATCCAGTGTTCAACTCTCAGGACTATAAACTCTCCCAGAGCACTGGAGCATGGTGCTGCTGATGCAAAGTGGCTCTCTATGGAAATGCTCTGACTGAGGTTTTAACAAAATGCGTCAGTGTTCATGTTTATGCTGATTTCTATCAGTTAATTCACGTCTACAAATGTCTACTATCTTATCCAGAACTGTAAAGGCTGTCAGTTTCATTTTACCACAAATTTAAAATCATATACGAAACATAATTATTAAGTTTGGAAATTTGTGGGGTTTTGCTTTAGTGAGTTTCCGTATAAACCAGCTGTGTTTTACAAATACATAACGGTTTTAATGAGTTTCTTGACTTCATAACCATTTGGCATTTGGGTAGTATGTGCCATTTTATCTGCTCTCCTTGAATATTTTATCTGGTGTTTTTGCTTTTTATTTATTCAGATTTTATTTTATTTTATTTTATTTCTTTGACTGTGAAGCACTTTGTAACTGGTATTTGTGAAAGGTGCTATATAAATAAACTTTGCTTGCCGTAAGTTCTGGGAAGTTATACGGTAAATTTTGGGAAGTTACACTCTAAATCCCCAATTGTTACTCCCTTGTTTCTCATTGTTTACACTTCGCAGTTTACACTTCATTTAATTTTAACAGATGAAGAGTATCTGGAGCAAATTCTGCCAAGTTTGTACTTTTACTGCAATACTTTAACTACATCAAGCTCATAATACTTATGTACTTTTACTGTAGGAGGACTTTTCATGCAGGACTTTTACTTGTTATGGAGTATTTTTACATTGATGTATTAGTACTTTTACTGAAGTAAAGGATCTGAATACTTCTTCCACCAGTTTCTGTCCTGCAGTCATCAAGGATTTACTCTGAATCAACTGAACACACCAGTAAAACTAGTTTAATAAATTTTAATATGAATTATTCTTAAGAATGAGAGTAAAAGTGAAGAATATTTCACTTATATTCAACATCTTATGATAAACACCCTGAGCTCTGTTTAACCCTTCAGCTCTCTCTCAGGTGAAGCTGAAGAGTTTAACTACCGTTCACTAAAGACTTCAGACTCTCAGATTCAGCAGCTGATTGTGGAGCCGTAAAGTTTAAAAGTTTAACAGCTTGGAGCTCAGCGAGGTGGTGCAGATTCAAGTTTACAGTCGTAAAAACAGATGTTACAGATGTTGCGTTGCTGCAGGTAAACAGATCAGAGACAGAAGCTGAATTTGACTTGATTGTGTTCTTTAAAAACTTTTTGTAAAAACTTCAAAGTACTTAAATTACATCAAATATCTTTTTCTTTTTACATTTTCAAGCCAAAACCATTTTCATTGTCTTCCCAACAAACTGCTTTTAATTTAAAATACATTCACATAAAACTCAGGATTCATCAAAGTGATATCTGATTAATAATGATCAATTGAACCTTCTGTGAGCTCTTTCAACTGGACTGTAAGTATTTAAATTCATCTTTAAAATGTTTTATTTTGTGGGGGGTTTTTTTTGCTTATTTTTTATTAAACTGTAAATTTGCAGCAGTGAAAATGATCAAATCCATCAAAGAAACACAAATGTATTTCTCCTTAAAGAACTTTAAAGGCTTTTCTTCCAGTGTTTAGTGTTTTTATGTCTTCCTCAGTTTTAAGGTGGATTTTTCCTTCTTGTTGTTGGTTGTTTGAGCAGCCGGAGGGCGACAGAGCGCTGCAGACAAACACTGCAGATCATCCTGCTGCTGCAGCTGCAAACTGACACGTACTTCACGTTTATCAGAGAATCAATGTTTTGTAAATGTTCATCATTTAACGTATCGTCTAGTATTTTAATCTTTTATCAAATAATTTTTATCAAATAGTCTTTGGTCATTTTCTCAAGTTTACACAGACAGAAAAGAGGAAAATATTTGTAACTTATGCAGAAGTCAGCAGAATGACTTTTAGAAACTTTTTTTTCATTTAATGAATATGATGTATTAATGTAAATAAAGATAATAAAGTCTGACTTTAACTGCCGTCAATCCTACATTCACACAAAATGATGATTGTAACTAAACTTCACTGCATCTGTTTGATTTTTCTGTTCTCTAACAACCACAGCAGTTTGTTTTTATTCAGACTTATATTTATAATCAGTAAACAAACATGTAATAAATGGTTTATAACGCACTATAATGTACTTATAAGTAGATATAAGTGTTTATTAATGTATTTGTCAACAACTGTAATTACTGTATAAACAGATAATGAATGACAATATGGAAAAACACAGATACTGTACATTAATAAACACATAAAAATGTCCTCATATCTGTTTATAACTACATTATAGTTTGTTATAAACCATTTATTAAACATTTGTATACTGCTTATTAATGCTAAATAAAGGCATTTAAAGTAAAGTGTTATTGATGGTTTGAATATAAAGAAAACGTTTTGTGGTCTACAGAGAACAGAAAAATTACATAGATATAATTATCTATAATGATAAAGATATGCTTTATATGTTAAGTGTAAATTGTTCTCTGATATTCAGTGTTACACTATAATCGTAATTTTTCACTGTCTTGTTAAAGTTAATTTAAAAGAGCGTCCACAGATTTAGAATTTGACTCCTTTAACACTGTCGGACTCATGATGGACAGTTTAAGAAAAAAGGAAGCAAAGAAATTGTTTTGTTTATTCTACACGTTCTTCTTCACTGTCAAAACTTGATGCCTACGTTACCCACAATGCAACTCGACAGCTAACAGTTATATCAGGGTGTGTTATGCAAGACTGACTTTATTTCAGGGAAAGGCATTGAGTTTTAATGTGCAGAGTCGGACTGTTTTAATGTCTTTGAGCAATAAACTGAAGTTCAGAGGTCACTGCTCTGTAGCTGACCTCTGACCTCTGACCTTTGACCTCAGTGAAGAGGATCATCTACACACAGGGAAGTGTCACAGAGCTGCAGTGTAACCATTAAAATGTCTAATGACAAAAGAATTAGCTTCAGAAATGATAAATAAACTACAGATGGGAGAATATCACACACAGCGAAGTGTTCAGTGAACTGTATCAGTCTCTGCAGTAGCTTCCAGCTGCAGCAGTCAGTTCAGTTTCTGTTCAGTCTGACTGAGGGAGGTTTTTGTACGACGCTTTTTCACTGTGTGAACACAGCCTGACTGTTGATAGAGTGATAACTCTGACAGTAATAAACTGCTGCATCTTCAGCCTGAACTCCACTGATGGTCAGAGTGAAGTCAGAGTCTGATCCACTGCCTGAAAAACGATCTGGAATCCCTGATTCTGGAGTGGTAGCACCGTAAATGAGGAGTTTAGGAGCTTCTCCATCTTTCTGTTGGTACCAGGCTAAACAGGGGTCGGAAAAAGAACTGCCACAATATCCATAAACATCCTGACTGGTCCTACAGTTGATGGTTGTGGATCCTCCCAGAGCAGATGTCAAAGCTGCAGGCTGAGTCACTGTGACCTGGCCTCTGGACTCTGAGGATACAGAGACAAAAACATAAAGCAGCGTCATGGTTTTGATGGTTTTGATGGTTTTGTCGGCTTCATTTCAGAGGGACGGATGTTGATAGAGGAGAGGAGTTTGATTCTCTGGACTTTACCTGTGAAGCAGCAGCAGAGGAGAGTCCAGATGAGGACGGAGATCAAAGTCATGTTTTTGATGAGGAGGATTTCTGTGGCTTCTGTTGTGATGAAGGACAGCTGTCAGTCATCCAGTGTTCAACTCTCAGGACTATAAACTCTCCCAGAGCACTGGAGCATGGTGCTGCTGATGCAAAGTGGCTCTCTATGGAAATGCTCTGACTGAGTTTTTAACAATACAGTACAAACCTCTTACTCTGAACCAGATGAACACACCAGTAAAACTAGTTTAATAAATTTTAATATGAATTATTCTTAAGAATGAGAGTAAAAGTGAAGAATATTTCACTTATATTCATCTTTATCTTATGATAAACACCCTGAGCTCTGTTTAACCCTTCAGCTCTCTCTCAGGTGAAGCTGAAGAGTTTAACTACCGTTCACTAAAGACTTCAGACTCTCAGATTCAGCAGCTGATTGTGGAGCCGTAAAGTTTAAAAGTTTAACAGCTTGGAGCTCAGCGAGGTGGTGCAGATTCAAGTTTACAGTCGTAAGAACAGATGTTACAGATGTTACAGATGTTGCGTTGCTGCATGTTAAGAAGTAAACAGATCAGAGACAGAAGCTGAATTTGACTTAATATCGATTTTACTCACATAGTTTTAAACTTGTTTAAACTTAAAATACTTAAATTACATCAAATATCTTTTTCTTTTTACATTTTCAAGCCAAAACCCTTTTCATTGTCTTCCCAACAAACTGCTTTTAATTTAAAATACATTCACATAAAACTCAGGATTCATCAAAGTGATATCTGATTAATAATGATCAATTGAACCTTCTGTGAGCTCTTTCAACTGGACTGTAAGTATTTAAATTCATCTTTAAAATGTTTTATTTTGTGTTTTTTTTTTTTTTTTTGCTTATTTTTTATTAAACTGTAAATTTGCAGCAGTGAAAATGATCAAATCCATCAAAGAAACACAAATGTATTTCTCCTTAAAGAACTTTAAAGGCTTTTCTTCCAGTGTTTAGTGTTTTTATGTCTTCCTCAGTTTTAAGGTGGATTTTTCCTTCTTGTTGTTGGTTGTTTGAGCAGCCGGAGGGCGACAGAGCGCTGCAGACCAACACTGCAGATCATCCTGCTGCTGCAGCTGCAAACTGACACGTACTTCACGTTTATCAGAGAATCAATGTTTTGTAAATGTTCATCATTTAACGTATCGTCTAGTATTTTAATCTTTTATCAAATCATTTTTATCAAATAGTCTTTGGTCATTTTCTCAAGTTTACACAGACAGAAAAGAGGAAAATATTTGTAACTTATGCAGAAGTCAGCAGAATGACTTTTAGAAACTTTTTTTTCATTTAATGAATATGATGTATTAATGTAAATAAAGATAATAAAGTCTGACTTTAACTGCCGTCAATCCTACATTCACACAAAATGATGATTGTAACTAAACTTCACTTCATCTGTTTGATTTTTCTGTTCTCTAACAACCACAGCAGTTTGTTTTTATTCAGACTTATATTTATAATCAGTAAACAAACATGTAATAAATGGTTTATAACACACTATAATGTACTTATAAGTAGATATAAGTGTTTATTAATGTATTTGTCAACAACTGTAATTACTGTATAATCAGATAATGAATGACAATATGGAAAAACACAGATACTGTACATTAATAAACACATAAAAATGTCCTCATATCTGTTTATAACTACATTATAGTTTGTTATAAACCATTTATTAAACATTCGTATACTGCTTATTAATGCTAAATAAAGGCATTTAAAGTAAAGTGTTATTGATGGTTTGAATAAAAAAAAAACGTTTTGTGGTCTACAGAGAACAGAACAAATTACACAGATATAATTATCTATAATGATAAAGATATGCTTTATATGTTAAGTGTAAATCGTCTCTGATATTCAGTGTTACACTATAATCGTAATTTTTCACTGTCTTGTTAAAGTTAATTTAAAAGAGCGTCCACAGATTTAGAATTTGACTCCTTTAACACTGTCGGACTCATGATGGACAGTTTAAGAAAAAAGGAACCAGAGAAATTGTTTTGTTTATTCCACACGTTCTTCTTCATTGTCAGTTATATCAGGGTGTGTTATGCAAGACTGACTTTATTTCAGGGAAAGGCATCAAGTTTTAATGTGCAGAGTCGGACTGTTTTAATGTCTTTGAGCAATAAACTGAAGTTCAGAGGTCACTGCTCTGTAGCTGACCTCTGACCTCTGACCTTTGACCTCAGTGAAGAGGATCATCTGCACACAGGGAAGTGTCACAGAGCTGCAGTGTAACCATTAAAATGTCAAATGACAAAAGAATTAGCTTCAGAAATGATAAATAAACTACAGATGGGAGAATATCACACACAGTGAAGTGTTCAGTGAACTGTATCAGTCTCTGCAGTAGCTTCCAGCTGCAGCAGTCAGTTCAGTTTCTGTTCAGTCTGACTGAGGGAGGTTTTTGTACGACGCTTTTTCACTGTGTGAACACACCCTGACCGTTGATATAGTGATAACTCTGACAGTAATAAACTGCTGCATCTTCAGCCTGAACTCCACTGATGGTCAGAGTGAAGTCAGTCTTGGATCCACTGCCTGAAAAACGATCTGGAATCCCTGACATTCGCTCATTAGTGTAGCGAATGAGGAGTTTAGGAGTTTCTCCATCTTTTTGTTGGTACCACTGTAAACAGTAAGCACTGCTACAGCCCCAAACCTCACGACTGACCCTACAGCTGATGGTTGTGGATCCTCCCAGAGCAGATCTCACTGCTGCAGGCTGAGTCACTGTGACCTGGCCTCTGGACTCTGAGGATACAGAGACAAAAACATAAAGCAGCGTCATGGTTTTGATGGTTTTGATGGTTTTGTCGGCTTCATTTCAGAGGGACGGATGTTGATAGAGGAGAGGAGTTTGATTCTCTGGACTTTACCTGTGAAGCAGCAGCAGAGGAGAGTCCAGATGAGGACGGAGATCAAAGTCATGTTTTTGATGAGGAGGATTTCTGTGGCTTCTGTTGTGATGAAGGACAGCTGTCAGTCATCCAGTGTTCAACTCTCAGGACTATAAACTCTCCCAGAGCACTGGAGCATGGTGCTGCTGATGCAAAGTGGCTCTCTATGGAAATGCTCTGACTGAGGTTTTAACAAAATGCGTCAGTGTTCATGTTTATGCTGATTTCTATCAGTTAATTCTCATCTTCAAATGTCTACTATCTTATCCAGAACTGTAAAGGCTGTCAGTTTCATTTTACCACAAATTTAACATCATATACGAAACATAATTATTAAGTTTGGAAATTTGTGGGATTTTGCTTTAGTGAGTTTCTGTATAAACCAGCTGTGTTTTACAAATACATAACAGTTTTAATGAGTTTCTTGACTTCATAACCAGAGAGCCTGCCTTTAAAACACCTCTCTTATTACAATTACTGTTCCTCAGGTTTCTTCATCAGCACATTTTAAAGCTGCTGATCACACTGATATCATCATATATTGTTTTATATCACAACATTCTTTAGATACAAACATAATGGAATCACTGGTTAATTCACTGACAGACTTCATTCACGTCAGTGTTGCTCTGAGCTCAGTTTGGTCTCACAGAAAGTCACAGTACAAACCTGCTGCTACATGATAAACAGTATATGTAAGGTCTGACCATACAAGTCCTTATTCTGTAGTAACTACTTTCTTATCTAGTTCTGTGAAGGCTGTAAACATGCGATAGTGCTCAAAAATAAAAATAATGTGAAAAAATGTTTCATTGTTTTCTGTGCAGCAGTTGATTTAAAAGCATCTTTCTCATATCTCAGTGTGTTACTGCTAATGATGAAAAAACCCCAAAGTTTTGCCTTTATGGAGATGATAAAATTTTCTACACTCAAGTAGTTTAATTGATTGACATTTGAATGATCTGCAATTACACTGAGGCTGGTTTTAGTGAAAGTGATGTAAGGTTTGATAAAACTAAGAATATATATTTTTCTGGCTTCTGCTGCCAAAATAGAAAATAAACATACATTCTCTGTATTTGACTTTATTGACATCTGGTTTCTGCCTCTGTTGCTACAGTATAAATCATGTCTCATTGATTGTGGTATGAATGTAAACTGCCTGAGCTTAGATTTGTAGATTTGTCAGTCTGGGTAATGTCCACAGATGAGTGATGCAGGGATGATAAATAACAGGAGTGAAGTACTGATATGTTATTGTTCTTTGTCTGTTATTAAAAGTGTCCTTTGCTGAAAGAACCACAGTTTATGTCCTCAAATGGAAATATGTATCTTAAAATAACAGTTTTTTTCAGTCTAGTGAAAGAGTTAGGGTTAGGCTGTTGGTTGCGATGGTTAAGTTTAGGTTAAGGGGCAGAAGAATGCATTATTTCAATTAATGTCCTCAGTAAGATAGAAATACAAACATCACTGTTCGAACGTGTGTGTGTGTGTGTGTGTGTGTGTGTGTGTGTGTGTGTGTGTGTGTGTGTGTGTGTGTGTGTGTGTTCAGAGAACTGTATCAGTCTCTGCAGTAGCTTCCAGCTGCAGCAGTCAGTTCAGTTTCTGTTCAGTCTGACTGAGGGAGGTTTTTGTACGACGCTTTTTCACTGTGTGAACACATAACGACTGTTGATAGAGTGACGACTCTGACAGTAATAAACTCCTAAATCTTCAGCCTGAACTCCACTGATGGTCAGAGTGAAGTCAACTCTATTCCCTGCTCCACTTCCACTGAATCTGGAGGAGATTCCTGTAACTCTGTCTGATGTTCCATAGATCAGAAGTTTAGGAACTTCTCCAGTTTTCTGATGGTACCAGGACAGATAGTATTTTGAACCATACCAGTGTTCAACTTGTCTATTAGCTTTACAGTCAATAGAGACAGTTTGACCAAGCTGCAGTGATTTGGCTGCTGGCTGAGTCAAGACAACATTTTGTCCAACAGACCCTGAGGAGAGAGAAGAAACACTGGACATGAGATGGTGAAACTCAGCTACACTCCAAATGATTTTCACATGACAGAAAAATGATTTTCCTCACCCTGAGTGAAGCAGAGGAGAGTCCAGATGAGGACGGAGATCAAAGTCATGTTTTTGATGAGGAGGATTTCTGTGGCTTCTGTTGTGATGAAGGACAGCTGTCAGTCATCCAGTGTTCAACTCTCAGGACTATAAACTCTCCCAGAGCACTGGAGCATGGTGCTGCTGATGCAAAGTGGCTCTCTATGGAAATGCTCTGACTGACTCCAACAGGGACTTGGATTACTCTGATGATGCTGTTTCATCAATGGATCAATCAATTTATAAAAGTATTGATTAATTATTAAAGTGTACAGCTGCTTATTTGAAGACAATATAATTCCGTTCTCAGAGTCTGAATGACAGAAAATATTCTTGATTAATTTAACGTAGTGATTATATAATTTCATCTGAAGAAATCTACCAGACATTTATTTAGTGAGTGTTTTATCTGGAAACATTTCATGTGTTTAACTCAATCTTCCTCTCAGAACAATGAATTTAATGACATGTCACATCCTCATTATAAGCAGTGAATACCATAATATCACTGTAGCTGATTTAACCTCATGTTGTATTAATAGGATTAATTTTGTAAGTTGGAAAAAGTATTTCAGTGTTTAAAATATTTGTCATTAGTGAAGTCTGTCTGTTTTCATAGTTCAGTAGTGATGCCTGTGTAAATGAGGAGATTAAACACAAACTGTCTCTTTAACATTTTGGCTTCAATTTAAAAATATGGATGCTCAAATAAAAGTATTTCTGCCTTTCTGTAATGCATAATATTTACTTCTTTAACATTGATGTTTAAGTTTTTGAGTAAATTAAAGTAGTTGAAGAGTTGTTTGCTCAGAGCTTTTTATCGTTAGTACTGAAACCTGTCTGTTGCCATGGTTCATCAGTGATGCCTGTCTGTTGCCATGGTTACTGAGCTCAGAGAGGGAAGTGAAACACTGAAGACCAGTTTTATCCAGTCTGAGGAAGACCAACAGAACCAGCAGCCTCCTCTGCTGCAACCAACAGGGTGGAGTTTATTTTCTCTTTGCATGAACTTTCTTCATGTTGTCTCTCTGTCTCCTCCTCCAGTGGGTCGAGTCACCCCCACCCTGACGGTGCTGCCCCCCTCCAGCGAGGAGCTGCAGCAGGGGGAGGCCACGCTCATGTGTCTGGCCAACAAGGGCTACCCCTCAGACTGGAGTCTGGCCTGGAAGGTGGACGGCAGCAGCAGCAGCAGCTTGGAGCAGAGCAGGAGCCCCGGGGTGCTGCAGAAGGACGGCCGCTACAGCTGGAGCAGCACCCTGAGGCTCCCTGCAGACCAGTGGAGGAAGGTGGGCTCTGTGACCTGTGAGGCCACCCAGGGCTCCCAGACTCCAGTCTCAGAGACACTGAGGAGAGACCAGTGTTCCCAGTCCTGACCTGACTCACTGCTACTGCTTTTACTCTGCTACTGCTCTCACTCCAATCTCTGCAACTATCTCTCTCTTTTATTTCACATGTTTCAGTAACAATATTTACTTGCTTGTTGTAATGTTTCAATATAATTTCAGTATTTCCAGACAATAAAGATCTGTTCATCAAATCCCTTGTTTTCATCTTTATTATTATAAAAGTGTCTTAATTATTTTGTCTTAATGGTAACAGTAATGATATTAAATCCTGATAAAAACTGAGTTATAAATGTTTCAACTGCTCTATGAAGACTTCAGAAGGAAAATGTAAGATCACATAATGTATTGATTCATATACTGTATATTAGGAAAGTATTTACACTCAAACAACACTCTTAGATATTATGTGATTAATGCTACACAGTCATGGTGGTAGTAAGTCCATAATTTCTTTTCATAGTTTACAGTAAAGTCATAATAATTGTAGAAAATGCTTTGCTGGAGTCACTTCAGATTTGTCAGTAATAATTAGTAATTGAGTAATTTTAATAAAAGATCCTCCAATCATCTTATGTTACTCAAGTGTGTCAGTGCAAAGAGTCTAATATTTTTATTTTTTCAGATGTATTAAAAGCATATACATAATCTTTTAAACAAATTCACAAAACCCTCAGAAATATGTTCTAATTCTGAAATAAAAAGCAAAATATCATCAGCATAAAGAGATATAAAATGAGTGTGATCTGACATTTTAACCCTGGACATTTTTACAAACTGCTTCTGCTGAAGAGCTGAAACACAAAGACAAATGAAAGAGATGAAAAAGGGAAAGAATTCAAGTATTAATTAATTTCATAATCAATTAAATGTTTTTTGGTTTATATTATAAATACTTGCTACTGGAATAAAAACATGCAAAATGACAAATATATGTCACATGACATGATTAGTAATTTTACAACACAAATGATAGTAAATTTTATCATGATAACATTTTGTAATTTATCTCTAAAAAGTTGTGTGTTTGAGTATCTATGAAAAATGGTAAGAGATTAAATAAATAAATAATAATAGTTTTAGTGTTCATGTGTTGTAATCAGTAGATTAAACTTATTAAAGAATTGAAATCATACTTCAACAGAGGTTAGATTTGATGTTCAGCCAAATGTTTTATATTCTGTATTAATGAAAGTATTAAAATAAATCTTTTCTTGTTAAATACAGAATATTTAGTGTTAAAATGTTCAAATTAAAAGATTAAAACCTCTGTTGTTTTTGTTTGAGTGCAGCTGTTGAGTCAGATCAGTTCCTCTTCAGCTGAGGGAGGTTTTTGTACGACGTTGTATCACTGTGTGAACGGGTAGCTGTAATCCTGCTGACAGTAATAAACTCCTGAATCTTCAGCCTGAACTCCACTGATGGTCAGAGTGAAGTCAGTCCCAGATCCACTTCCACTAAAACGATCTGAAACTCCAGGCTGAAGGTTTGTAGCATAATAAATCAGGAGTTTAGGAGCTTCTCCAGGTTTCTGAAGGTACCAGCTGAGTTCAGTACCAACAGTTGAACTGGTTTTACATCTGATGGAGACAGTCTGTCCTGGAACAACAGACTGAGATCCAGGAGACTGAGTCAGGATGTATTGTCCTGATGAACCTGGAAAACATGAAAAAGAGGAGAAGGGTTATTGAGACAAATCCAGCTTGGAGAAAGATGATCAACATGAAAACAGAAGAGTATCATTTCTTTAACATGGAGAATAGATGGAAGAAGGTAAATGCTGCTTGTTTCAGTGTTTCTCCATCACAGCAGAACATCATTGTGGTGAACCTGGTTGCATCCTGAAGCAAAGTTTTCACAAGAGAGTCTCACCCTGAACAAGGAGCCCCAGGGTGGCCAGCAGTAGAGACAGTGACATCATCATTGTGCTGCCGGCGTGTCAGTGGCTCTGAAAGGTCTGGACAGCCACTGATCAACACTGGCCTCTTAACGGCTGGGAGCAGAGAGGCAGGACAGATATGCAAACACACAGAGTCAGTCAACTGTAGCTGTCCTCAACATATCATGCTGTTTCCTCCTCACTGCTGGGAGAACTCAACATTTACATCATCCATAACATAAAGGAGTGACAATCTGAGGGAGAGAATTTCATTAAGCAGTTAGAAAGACTGATGTGAAATGTGTAAAGGAAGAATTTTGAGGCTAAATTCACAGAATTGTTGAATACACATTTATTTAAGATGTGTATCATTTCTTTATGTCCTTTGAGAATATAACTTCTCATCCATATTATTTTCAAACATATTGGAATGATGTGTTTGATACTCCTCTTCCTTGGTTAAACATTCTTAGATGTATTTACTCGTCATCTTGCTCTACTTATTTATGGGCCTTTCAGTTAAAAACGTTTTATAAGATGTTACCAACAAGTAAAATGTTTAAGAAATGGAGAATAACTAAGGATAATATCTGTAGATTTTGTGGTGATGAGGAGGAGGATATTATGTGTTTATTTTGGTATTGTCCAATGGTTTCATCCTTTTGGCAGCAGGTGGCAAATTGGTTATCTGAACAAGCAATCCTTTTACCTTTATCCCCTCTCAATATTATTTGGGGTTATCAAGATGATAAAAACATGTTATTGAATATTATTGTGCTGCTTGGCAAGCTTTATATATTTGATTCTCTAAAAAAGCTGGTTTTGAGTTCCTTCATATTACAAACGTATTGCAAATTAAAACATTAATATTCGCAGGAAAAGATCATTATTAAATAATAATATTTTATTATTAAAGGCAGAGCAAAAAGCTCAGACATAAATAAATGGGAGATCTTGACAATATCAAAAACTTGGGATACAGAACTATGATTATTCTATGTTATCATAAATTAACATTATCTCTTTTTTATTTAGTTCCTTCTATAAAATGATGTGTTTAATTTAAATTGCTGTATAAGTGAATGTTTTTGAACCACAACCATATATAGTGCTTGACATGTTTGTACATATATGTATGTTTGTATATGTGTATATATATGTATATATGTGGTATGTCTGTTGTTTTTGTTTGTGTTTGTGATGTAAGTTATGTTTTTGTTTGTGTGTGTGAGTATTGAATATGTGTTTTATGTTTGTGTAAAATAAAACAAGAAAAAAAAGATCTAATGCAAATTTAAAAATAGGAGTGAGAATAGTTAGAACACTTCTTATAACTTCTGATCTGATTAGTAACTGAAAGAAGGAAAAATTAGGATTTTGTGATGTTTGGTCGGATGTCATCAGCATACAAGCTGATCTTTTTAATGGTGTGAATGAAATGATGCCTGAGATGCCAGCCCGTTCTCACTCACAACTAACCCTAACCCTAACCCAAGCTTCCGTATGTGACAAGTTGGGAGTGAGAACGTGTTGGAGATGCTGATGCATTTCCTAAACGAAGAAACCAGGAGTCCAAAAAAATCTAAAGAGGAGAAGAGAAACAAGTCCTCCATGTCTAATAAACATTTGTAATTATATTTATATTGATATATATTTACATTTATGATGGAAGATAGTAAACGATCTGTATATACTTGTTAAAGACCTACTAGTGTCTGTGTGTGTGTGTGTGTGTGTGTGTGTTCAGTGAACTGTATCAGTCTCTGCAGTAGCTTCCAGCTGCAGCAGTCAGTTCAGTTACTGTTCAGTCTGACTGAGGGAGGTTTTTGTACGACGCTTTTTCACTGTGTGAACACATACTGACTGTTGATATAGTGTGCACTCTGACAGTAATAAACTCCTGAATCTTCAGCCTGAACTCCACTGATGGTCAGAGTGAAGTCAGAGTTTGATCCACTGCCTGAAAAACGATCTGGAATTCCTGATGCCCGATAGGTAGCACCGTAAATCATCAGTTTAGGAGTTTCTCCATCTCTCTGTTGGTACCAGGCTAAGTAGTTCCCACCATAAACATTCTGACTGGTCCTACAGCTGATGGTTGTGGAGCCTCCCAGATCAGATCTCACTGCTGCAGGCTGAGTCACTATGATCTGGCCTCTGGACTCTGAGGATACAGAGACAAAAACATAAAGCAGCGTCATGGTTTTGATGGTTTTGATGGTTTTATCATCTTCATTTCAGAAGGACGGATGTTCATAGAGGAGAGGAGTTTGATTCTCTGGACTTTACCTGTGAAGCAGCAGCAGAGGAGAGTCCAGATGAGGACGGAGTTCAAAGTCATGTTTTTGATGAGGAGGATTTCTGTGGCTTCTGTTGTGATGAAGGACAGCTGTCAGTCATCCAGTGTTCAACTCTCAGGACTATAAACTCTCCCAGAGCACTGGAGCATGGTGCTGCTGATGCAAAGTGGCTCTCTATGGAAATGCTCTGACTGACTCCAACAGGGACTTGGATTACTCTGATGATGCTGTTTCATCAATGGATCAATCAATTTACCAGATTATTGATTAACTATGTGTCACTGATCATTTTCTGTGTTTCATTTATGTTCTGTGAACAGATTGTCTTCAGAAATGTCTGTTTTGATTCATTTTACATCTACAACACTCAGTTTTAATTCAAGACATAATTTAAAATACAGTAAACATGAAACAAAATGATTAATTTTAGAATAAAAATATAAATTATTGGCCTACTGTTATATATTTTCATATCATCCAGTTGTGTTTCACAGACTGAGGCTGTTTTTGTAGAGTTTGTTGTGTTCAAAGTCAGAGAGCCGTGTCTCTCTACAGTGAGAGGTTTTTGTACGATGACTCAGTCAGTTTGTATCACTGTGGTACACGTTCGGTGGAGGAACCAGACTGGATGTTGGAAGTAAGTTAAACTTTTAAAGTATTTTATTAAATCCTGAGTGATATTTAGTTTTTTGCACATATGTTTTCTCTGGAAATTGAAATTTCTGATTTTATATCTTAATTTCTACATTTTGACCAACAGTTGTCCACCAGCAACAAAAATAAGAGTTTTGTGTTTGAAATTTAAATGATGAATCAATATATTCTAAGTGTTTGGTCCACAGTAGAAATCATGTAATGTTTTAGATTCAGGCTGAAATTTGAGGACTTGTAGTTTTAGTTTAATGTGACAAAGTCAGAGAGCCGTGTCTCTCTACAGTGAGAGGTTTTTGTACGACGACTCAGTCAGTTTGTATCACTGTGGTTGACTTTTGGTGGAGGAACCAGACTGGATGTTGGAAGTAAGTTTCTGCTCAAATATTAAATATCGAATCATCAGTTAAGTTTATAATTTCTGTGTCTGAACATTTGTAGTCGATATAAGTTTCCACTGAGCTGATCTAAAACACTTTAAAGTCTCAATTTTATTGTTCATTTCTCCTCTTTAACCTTGAAGTTGAACTCAAAGCAGCTTTACTGAACTTTTCTTTACATGTTCCAGTTAGTTTGTTAAATGTGAACAGCAGAAAGATTAAAGAGCAACAATCCTACTTTTAAACATGTTTTTAAATTTTAATCTTTAAATCTCCAATTTGAGTGAATGTTGAGTTAAATTTATTCTGAACAGTGTGGGCGATGATAAAAAAAAATGCTGCACATCTCTCATCATTTAAAATGACAAAAATTGTCTTTTAACCTCAGTTTGAAATATTTATTTGTTCTTAAAGATATTTCTTTCTTTAATATGTCTTAACATGTTGTGTATATTACGTCTGTCTGTTAGTTTTTGCTCATAATGTCCTTTAACACTGAATCTGATTAACTGTTGCTCTTTTGATAGTTTTGTCAGTAAATTTGTTGGTATAAATTCTGAAATTAAATCAAGGATGTCTAAGATATATTTACAAACTTTATATCTTTATTTTCAGTAAATAGTGTAAAATAAAATGCAGTAAAGAGTCATATGAGGACTCTTTCTGTGCTGATCTGCATGAGAGGTTTCTTAAAGGGAAGTGAAACAATGTGTGAGTGAGTGACTGGTGGAGCAGAAAAAACATCTGACAGAAACTCCTTAAAGGGGAAAATCCACTCTCACACAGTAAAGGTGTCCAAGTGTCTGGTGTTCGATTGACAGCTGTGTGGTCCCTGTCCTCTAATGTGATTGGTGTCTCCTAGGTGATGTCCGTCCCACCCTGACGGTGCTGCCCCCCTCCAGCGAGGAGCTGCAGCAGGGGAAGGCCACGCTCATGTGTCTGGCCAACGACGGCTTCCCCTCAGACTGGAGTCTGGCCTGGAAGGTGGACGGCAGCAGCAGCAGCAGCTTGGAGCAGAGCAGGAGCCCCGGGGTGCTGCAGAAGGACGGCCGCTACAGCTGGAGCAGCACCCTGAGGCTCCCTGCAGACCAGTGGAGGAAGGTGGTCTCTGTGACCTGTGAGGCCACCCAGGGCTCCCAGACTCCAGTCTCAGAGACACTGAGGAGAGACCAGTGTTCCCAGTCCTGACCTGACTCACTGCTACTGCTTTTACTCTGCTACTGCTCTCACTCCGATCTCTGCAACTATCTCTCTCTTTTATTTCACGTTTCAGTAACAATATTTACTTGCTTGTTGTAATGTTTCAATATAATTTCAGTATTTCCAGACAATAAAGATCTGTTCATCAAATCACTTGTTTTCATCTTTATTATTATAAAAGTGTCTTAATTATTTTCTCTTAATGGTAACAGTAATGATATTAAATCCTGATAAAAACTGAGTTATAAATGTTTCAACTGCTCTATGAAGACTTCCGAAGGAAAATGTAAGATCACATAATGTATTGATTCATATACTGTATATTAGGAAAGTATTTACACTCAAACAACACTCTTAGATATTATGTGATTAATGCTACACAGTCATGGTGGTAGAAAGTCCATAATTTGTTTTCATAGTTTACAGTAAAGTCATAATAATTGTAGATAATGCTTTGCTGGAGTCACTTCAGATTTGTCTGTAATAATTAATTGATTAATTTTAATGAAAAATCCTCCAATCATCTTATGTTACTGAAGTGTGTCAGTGCGAAGAGTCTAATATTTTTATTTTTTCAGATGTATTAAAAGCATGTACATAATCTTTTAAACAAAATCACAAAAGCCTCAGAAATATGTTCTAATTCTGAAATAAAAAGCAAAATATCATCAGCATAAAGAGATATAAAATGAGTGTGATCTGACATTTTAACCCTGGACATTTTTACAAACTGCTTCTGCTGAAGAGTTGAAACACAAAGACAAATGAAAGAGTTGAAAAAGGGAAAGAATTCAAGTATTAATTAATTCCATAATCAATTAAATGTTTTTTGGTTTATATTATAAATACTTGCTGCTGGAATAAAAACATGCAAAATGACAAATATATGTCACATGACATGATTAGTAATTTACAACACAAATGATAGTAGATTTTATCATGATAACATTTTGTAATTTATTTCTAAAACATTGTATGTTTGAGTATCTATGAAAAATGGTAAGAGATGAAATAAATAAATAATAATAGTTTTAGTGTTCATGTGTTGTAGTCAGTAGATTAAACTTATTAAAGAATTGAAATCATACTTCAACAGAGGTTGGATTTGATGTTCAGCCAAATGTTTCATATTCTGTATTAATGAAAGTATTTAAAATCTTTTTTTCGTTATTGTTAAATACAGAATATTTGGTGTTAAAATGTTCAAATTAAATTATTAAAACCTCTGTTGTTTTAGTTTGAGTGCAGCTGTTGAGTCAGATCAGTTCCTCTTCAGCTGAGGGAGGTTTTTGTACGACGTTGTATCACTGTGTGAACGGTCTCCTGGCACTCTGCTGACAGTAATAAACTCCTGAATCTTCAGCCTGAACTCCACTGATGGTCAGAGTGTAGTCAGTATTTGATCTACTTCCACTAAAACGATCTGAAACTCCAGGCTGACGGTTTGTAGCTTGATAAATCAGGAGTTTAGGGGCTTCTCCAGTTTTCTGAAGGTACCAGTGGAGGTAGCTGGTACTATAACTGCTTTTACATCTGATGGAGACAGTCTGTCCTGGAACAACAGACTGAGATCCAGGAGACTGAGTCAGGATGATTTGTCCTGATGATCCTGGAAAACATGAAAAAGAGGAGAAGGGTTATTGAGACAAATCCAGCATGGAGAAAGATGATCAACATGAAAACAGAAGAGTATCATTTCTTTAACATGGAGAATAGATGGAAGAAGGTAAATGCTGCTTGTTTCAGTGTTTCTCCATCACAGCAGAACATCATTGTGGTGAACCTGGTTGCATCCTGAAGCAAAGTTTTCACAAGAGAGTCTCACCCTGAACAAGGAGCCCCAGGGTGGCCAGCAGTAGAGTCAGTGACATCATCATTGTGCTACCGGCGGCGTGTCAGTGGCTCTGAAAGGTCTGGACAGCCACTGATCAACACTGGCCTTTTAACGGCTGGGAGCAGAGAGGCAGGACAGATATGCAAACACACAGAGTCAGTCAACTGTAGCTGTCCTCAACATATCATGCTGTTTCCTCCTCACTGCTGGGAGAACTCAACATTTACATCATCCTCATGTAGATTAAAAAACTAAAGATGTTGTCATTTGTCATCCTCAACAATCAAATCCTAACAGCAAATGACCTTTTATGTGAAATAGTTTTTCTTATTTAATCAGATCAAAGTCATGAAGGAAGCACAAACACATTTTTACAGCATCAAATACAATACAGGCAATGAAAAGGAGCAAAGAAAACTGTCACTCATTACACTAAAAATTATATATAATATACAGTTAAATTGCACATTGTACAGATATTTTAACTTTAAAGAATCGAGCTTAGTGTAAGTTCAAGCAGGAAGACTATCTACTACTCATTCATTCATTCTCATTCCTCTCTCTCTCTCTCTCTCCCACTGCTTCTCCTGCTCTCGTATCAGTTGTTCATGGACGTTACTCTCAGTTAACAAATCAGATTCTGCCAGTATTTCTATCAGACTATCATGTCTTAGCTGCCAAACTTAAAATTTGATCTTCTCTCTGTCGTTGTCAGCTGACATTTCAGTGTGAATCGCTGTGACCTTCCTCCACCCTGTTCACCTCCACTTCATCACGTCAGCACACAAGATCACCAGAAGCAGCTCCTCTTCTCATCATCCAGATCCCAATATTCCCATATTCATCACCACCACCAGAGTCTAGACTCCATCGAGGGGATATCCTATTCTACTCACGCCTTAACTGCCCCTTTATAAATGACATCACAATGGGGTCTAATCACCAAAGACTTTTCACATTATGCATGTTCAATAAAATCATTGTCACTTAAAAAATTGAAGTCTCTCATGATTGAAATATTTTTAAGCAGCTAACTGCATTTAACATCAATCCCACTCCCACTAAAATGATCTGAAGTTCCAGATGTAAGGCTTGTAACTCCATAAATCAGGAGTTTAGGATCTCCTCCAGATTTCTGAAGGTATCAGTGCAGGTAGTATGGATGTGCAGAGAGTCCAGTATTTGTATTTGTATCTATATTTGTTGAGGCAGCAAAATTATTTGTATTTGTAATCTAATAAAAGTGGAAAGAGGCTTAAAACTCCTGTTTTTGTTTTTATGACACTTTTAATGTAAGTGTTCATGAATAAACTACCCTACGAAGGAGGTCCCCACACCGGGTCTCGAACTGCAGTCCCCTAGATCATATACGACTGTGCTGACTACTGAGCTAAAACTTTACTCATCACCTCATTGCAGACAGACCTCTACCTATTTATACACCCATTGTTTTTATTGTCTTCCTGACAGCACAGCGTGTAACGTATAGGAGAGTACTTCAAAGACGGTTCTTGCTTTCCACTTTTCATTTATTACCTATTTTTTACAACCTAACATTTTTGAAAAGAGAAGGGGAACAACAGGTTATGGAGAGTCCCTTGAAAGCACTTTGCGTGTGTCAGTAGTTCAGCTTTATCTCTGGGGAACACCCCCAACTCCAGGAGTAATGTCCAAATTAGGAAATGTGCGTCATGTAGCAGGTGGATGTGACTCCCCTCGTTGAGACCTGCTGATAGACGTAACAGCGGAGCAGAGGAGAGACACTGAGATAGTGATGTAACCGACCTGCACGCTGGTATTTGAAATGTTTTTTTTTTCTTCTCAAAAACAAATACTGTTTAAAATATTTGTATGGAACAAATATTTGTAAAAAAACACAAGAAAAACAATATTTGTGCTTTGCTGAATAACGTATTTGTATTTGGGCCCAACCCTAGCAGGTAGTCATTATATGATCTGACTTCACATGCACTGCTGGGAAAATTCACTGGTCAAATGTCTACATTGTATTTAAATGAATGAACTATAATCACATTATTTTCTTTTAGTGATTTTTGTATTGGGTTGAATACACTGTAATTAATTTGTAGCTGATACATCAGATTTTTACGTTGCACATACTGTAAATAGTTGAAGTTTAAAAATCTTCAAGGGGAATGAAAGAATCTAGCTCGGGGCAGTTTACACTTCATTTAATTTTAACAGATGAAGAGTATCTGGAGCAAATTCTGCCAAGTTTACTATGTACTTTAGTTTACTAGATTGTAATGAGAGAAGACGTGAGGTAGTTTGGAAGCTTTTACAGTTGACTTTTATGAGTGAACATCATGAGATGATTATTCTATCTTGTCAGTTATGAAGTTCATACAACGTTTTTATACACAGAAAGATGATGAGTGTGAGATGTGTCATAATATAATGTGATGAAGAGGATTTAACAGCTGAGGTGATGATGGGGCAGCATGAAAGAACAGAGTGTCTCTGTTTGATAGATTTTACATTTTTAAGTCAAGATGAATCTTGAATGACTAAATATTTGTTTGACTCAGTAAGAGGTTGTTGAGGTGGGAGGTGGACTGTTTGACCTTCAGGAGGAAAACTGATAGAGACACTATGAACATCATAAATCATCTGTGTGTGTGTGTGTGTGTGTGTGTGTGTGTGTGTGTGTGTGTGTGTGTGTGTGTGAGAGAGAGACAATCATTGTCCAGAAACTGTTTTCCTTAAAGTGTTCTGACATATTTTCATTTATCTTAAAAACTGCAATGTGTAAATTATTTAATCTATTTAATATGTGTGTGTGTGTGTGTGGGTGTGTGTGTGTGTGTGTGTGTGTTCAGTGAACTGTATCAGTCTCTGCAGTAGCTTCCAGCTATATACATGTGTATATATATATATATATATATATATATACACACACACACACACACACACACACACACACACACACACATATATATATATATATATATATATAATGATAACATTTTGTAATTTATTTCTAAAAAAGTGTATGTTTGAGTATCTGTAAAGATAGTTAGAGAATGAAATAAATAAATAATAATAGTTTTAGTGTTCATGTGTTGTAGTCAGTAGATTAAACTTATTAAAGAATTGAAATCATACTTCAACAGAGGTTAGATTTGATGTTCAGCCAAATGTTTCACATTCTGTATTAATGACAGCATTTAAAATAAATATTTTTCTGTAAAATACAGAATATTTAGTGTTAACATGTTCAAATTAAATGATTAAAACCTCTGTTGTTTTTGTTTGAGTGCAGCTGTTGAGTCAGATCAGTTCCTCTTCAGCTGAGGGAGGTTTTTGTACGACGTTGTATCACTGTGTGAACGGGAAGCTGTAACTCTGCTCACAGTAGTAAAGTCCCGAATCTTCAGCCTGAACTCCACTGATGGTCAGAGTGTAATCAGTATTTGATCTACTTCCACTAAAACGATCTGAAACTCCAGGCTGACGGTTTGTAGCTCCGGAAATCAGGAGTTTGGGAGCTTCTCCAGTTTTCTGAAGGTACCAGCCGAGGTAGCCATAAGCATTTGAACTGGTTTTACATCTGATGGAGACAGTCTGTCCTGGAACAACAGACTGAAATCCAGGAGACTGAGTCACAGTGATTTGTCCTGATGAACCTGGAAAACATGAAAAAGAGGAGAAGGGTTATTGAGACAAATCCAGCTTGGAGAAAGATGATCAACGTGAAAACAGAAGAGTATCATTTCTTTAACATGGAGAATAGATGGAAGAAGGTAAATGCTGCTTGTTTCAGTGTTTCTCCATCACAGCAGAACATCATTGTGGTGAACCTGGTTGCATCCTGAAGCAAAGTTTTCACAAGAGAGTCTCACCCTGAACAAGGAGCCCCAGGGTGGCCAGCAGTAGAGTCAGTGACATCATCATTGTGCTGCTGGCGTGTCAGTGGCTCTGAAAGGTCTGGACAGCCACTGATCAACACTGGCCTCTTAACGGCTGGGAGCAGAGAGGCAGGACAGATATGCAAACACACAGAGTCAGTGAACTGTAACTGTCCTCAACATATCATGCTGTTTCCTCCTCACTGCTGGGAGAATTCAACATTTACATCATCCATAACATAAAGGAGTGACAATCTGAGGGAGAGAACTTCATTAAGCAGTTAGAAAGACTGATGGGAAATGTGTAAAGGAAGAATTTTGAGGCTAAATTCACAGAATTGTTTTCAGTTTTTTTTAAACATGGTTGATATTTTGTTTTTCTCAAGTGCAGAATGTGCAACTAGTGATGTGAAAGGCCTCAAATCCAGAGTTTTACAGATATATGGAGGTGTTTCTTCATTAAATGTGTTTGATTTCTTAAATGTGTATTCTATTGAATACACATTTATTTAAGATGTGTATCATTTCTTTATGTCCTTTGAGAATATAACTTCTCATCCATATTATTTTCAAACATATTGGAATGATGTGTTTGATACTCCTCTTCCTTGGTTAAACATTTTTAGATGTATTTACTCGTCATCTTGCTCTACTTATTTATGGGCCTTTCAGTTAAAAACGTTTTATAAGATGTTACCAACAAGAAAAATGCTCAAGATATGGAGAATAACTCAGGATAATATTTATAGATTTTGTGGTGATGAGGAGGAGGATATTATGCATTTATTTGTCTAGTGGTTTCATCCTTTTGGCAGCAGGTGGCAAATTGGTTATCTGAACAAGCAATCCTTTTACCTTTATCCCCTCTCAATATTATTTGGGATTATCAAGATGATAAAAATATGTTATTGAATATTATTGTGCTGCTTGGCAAGCTTTATATATTTGATTCTCTAAAAAAGCCGGTTTTGAGTTCCTTCATATTACATTTAAAACATTAATATTTGCAGGAAAAGATCATTATTAAATAATAATATATTATTATTAAAGGCAGAGCAAAAAGCTCAGACATATATAAATGGGAGATCTTGACAATATCAAAAACTTGGGATACAGAACTATGATTATTCTATGTTATCATAAATTAACATTATCTCTTTTTTATTTAGTTCCTTCTATAAAATGATGTGTTTAATTTAAATTGCTGTATAAGTGAATATTTTTGAACCACAACCATATATAGTGCTTGACATGTTTGTACATATACATATGTCTGTATATATGTATATATATATATATATATATATATATATATGTGGTATGTCTGTTGTTTTTGTTTATGTGTGTGAGTATTGAATATGTGTTTTATGTTTGTGTAAAATAAAACAAGAAAAAAAAAGATCTAATGCAAATTTAAAAATAGGAGTGAGAATAGTTAGAACACTTCTTATAACTTCTGATCTGATTAGTAACTGAAAGAAGGAAAAATTAGGATTTTGTGATGTTTGGTTGGATGTCATCAGCATACAAGCTGATCTTTTTGATGGTATGAATGAAATGATGCCTGAGATGCCAGCCTGTTCTCACTCCCAACTCGTCACATATTGAAGCTTGGTCAGGACCCTGTACTGTCACATTTTAACGCACTGGGTACCCCTTTAGCGTCATTTATGAACGCGCAGGGTAGTCCGATAGACTTCTGTTGAACTCCCACAACGTCTGAAATAGACGCCATGAGACCGATGACGTCTATAGGTGACAAATTTCAGCCTGGTCACCAGAATAAAACGTTGGCATTGTATGTTTGTGCAAACCACAGATACGTTGGATATCTACATTTCAACACCTGGAATATGGAGCATATTGATATTTCAACAATACGTTTCATATCAACATTTCTGAAGTGACGTACTTGACATAACATCTATATAAGTTGACTTTCTTATTAGGAGGTGGAGGGGTTGTAACATTGTTGGCAGACAGAAAGTTGGAAATCAGCACAGAGCACGGTTCCTTGCCAGTTTTATTTTATTTTATATTTTAACTCAAATCATGACCTTTCCCTAACCCTAACCCAGTGGTTTTTGTGCCTAAACCTCACCGGACCTTAACCACCGTGTTGTCACACCATAAAATATTATTTTTTTAACAATGACTGCTCTGATACTGCACGTTGAAAAACGACACTAAAGGGGTACCCAGTGTGTTAAAAAGTGATGCTACGGGTTCCTGACCAAGTTTCCATATGTGACGAGTTGTGAGAGAGAACGTGTTGGAGATGCTGATGCATTTCCTAACGGAAGAAACCAGGAGTCCAAAAAAATCTAAAGAGGAGAAGAGTAACAAGTCCTCCATGTCTAATAAACATTTGTAATTATATTTGTATTGATATATATTTACATTTATGATGGAAGATAGTGAACGATCTGTATATACTTGTTAAAGACCTACTGGTGTCTGTGTGTGTGTGTGTGTGTGTGTGTGTGTGTGTGTTCAGTGAACTGTATCAGTCTCTGCATTAGCTTCCAGCTGCAGCAGTCAGTTCAGTTTCTGTTCAGTCTGACTGAGGGAGGTTTTTGTACGACGCTTTTTCACTGTGTGAACACACGCTGACTGTTGATAGAGTGATAACTCTGACAGTAATAAACTCCTGAATCTTCAGCCTGAACTCCACTGATGGTCAGAGTGAAGTCAACTCCATTCCCTGTTCCACTTCCACTGAATCTGGAGGAGATTCCTGTAACTCTGTCTGATGTTGCATAGATCAGAAGTTTAGGAGCTTCTCCAGTTTTCTGATGGTACCAGGACAGCCAGTATTTTGAACCAGTCCAGAGAGCAACTTGTCTATTGGCTTTACAGTCAATAGAGACAGTTTGACCAAGCTGCAGTGATTTGGCTGCTGGTTGAGTCAAGACAACATTTTGTCCAACAGACCCTGAGGAGAGAGAAGAAACACTGGACATGAGATGGTGAAACTCAGCTACACTCCAAATGATTTTCACTTGACAGAAAAATGATTTTCCTCACCCTGAGTGAAGCAGAGGAGAGTCCAGATGAGGACGGAGATCAAAGTCATGTTTTTGATGAGGAGGATTTCTGCGGCTTCTGTTGTGATGAAGGACAGCTGTCAGTCATCCAGTGTTCAACTCTCAGGACTATAAACTCTCCCAGAGCACTGGAGCATGGTGCTGCTGATGCAAAGTGGCTCTCTATGGAAATGCTCTGACTCCAACAGGGACTTGAATTACTCTGATGATGCTGTTTAATCAATGGATCAATCAGTTTATTAGAATATTGTTCAGAATGTATTTTTTATGGTTTCAGCTTTTACTCATATTTTCTTTCAGAATGTCTCATGTTTATTTATATTATTTCTAAAGAAATTAAGATCAATTTATCTTCAAAACATGAAATAAATGTACACATTCTGGAAATATCTGTCACTCAGGTGATGTTACTTGTAATTTTACGAACAGAGACTTGTTTTTTTGAGTGAGCCGTGTCTCTCTACAGTGAGAGGTTTTTGTACGACGACTCAGTCAGTTTGTATCATTGTGGTTCACGTTCGGTGGAGGAACCAGACTGGATGTTGGAAGTAAGTTTGTACTCAAATATTACACATAATGTTGACATGTAAAGCTTTAATGTGTTAAAATGTTTGTAGTAGATACAAATATCATCTGTGTTGATTTATATCACTTATATTCTCTTCTGTTTTAATCATGATGTAACTCAGACCAGCTTCAATAAACTGGTCTTTACACATTATTGTCAAACTGAAATGTGAACAGCTTGAGAAGAAAAAAGATTAAAGAACAATACTTCTACTTTTAAAATGTTAACAAAAATTAAAATTTCCACTTAATAGTTAACTATTATGAAGTTGAATTAAAATTTATTTCAACGATGTAAAAATGAAAAATGTTTTCATATCTCTGATCCTCTTACTGTGATTGGTTTCTTACTGTAAGATAATATTTAGTGTGATTTATATTTTTTGGTGGTGGGAGCTGTGATTATGAAAGTTTCTGATGCCGATTTGTGTTTTCATATTTTCTGTTAACAGGATATAATTGAGATAGATGTGATCCAGTATGAGGCCGAGGTCAAAGGTCATGACCAAGTAATTTCTAACCAAAAGTCTCCGGCCAATCTCTCTCCTCATTGGACGGTAAATGGGTTGATTATCATTTTAAAACATGATGGTAAGAATTGATGGAGAGAAGCTGTGATGGAAAACTTAATTGATTTCCCCTGAGACAATCATTGTCCAGAAACTGTTTTCCTTAAAGTGTTCTGACATATTTTCATTTATCTTAAAAACTGCAATGTGCAAATTATTTAATCTATTTAATATGTGTGTGTGTGTGTGTGTGTGTGTGTGTGTGTGTGTGTGTGTGTGTTCAGTGAACTGTATCAGTCTCTGCAGTAGCTTCCAGCTGCAGCAGTCAGTTCAGTTTCTGTTCAGTCTGACTGAGGGAGGTTTTTGTACGACGCTTTTTCACTGTGTGAACACATACTGACTGTTGATATAGTGTTTACTCTGACAGTAATAAACTCCTGAATCTTCAGCCTGAACTCCACTGATGGTCAGAGTGTAGTCAGTCCCAGATCCACTTCCACTAAAAAGATCAGAAACTCCAGGCTGAAGGTTTGTAGCATAATAAATCAGGAGTTTAGTAGCTTCTCCAGGTTTCTGAAGGTACCAGTTGAGGTAGCTGGTACTATGACTGGTTTTACATCTGATGGAGACAGTCTGTCCTGGAACAACAGACTGAGATCCAGGAGACTGAGTCACAGTGACTTGTCCTGATGAACCTGGAAAACATGAAAAAGAGGAGAAGGGTTATTGAGACAAATCCAGCTTGGAGAAAGATGATCAACATGAAAACAGAAGAGTATCATTTCTTTGACATGGAGAATAGATGGAAGAAGGTAAATGCTGCTTGTTTCAGTGTTTCTCCATCACAGCAGAACATCATTGTGGTGAACCTGGTTGCATCCTGAAGCAAAGTTTTCACAAGAGAGTCTCACCCTGAACAAGGAGCCCCAGGGTGGCCAGCAGTAGAGTCAGTGACATCATCATTGTGCTGCCGGCGTGTCAGTGGCTCTGAAAGGTCTGGACAGCCACTGATCAACACTGGCCTCTTAACGGCTGGGAGCAGAGAGGCAGGACAGATATGCAAACACACAGAGTCAGTCAACTGTAGCTGTCCTCAACATATCATGCTGTTTCCTCCTCACTGCTGGGAGAACTCAACATTTACATCATCCATAACATAAAGGAGTGACAATCTGAGGGAGAGAACTTCATTAAGCAGTTAGAAAGACTGATGTGAAATGTGTAAAGGAAGAATTTTGAGGCTAATTTTACAGAATTGTTTTCAGTTTTTTTAACATGGTTGATATTTTGTTTTACTCAAGTGCACAATGTGCAACTAAAGATGTGAAAGGCCTCAAATCCAGAGTTTTACAGATAGATGGAGGTGTTTCTTCATTAAATGTGTTTGATTTAATAAATGGGTATTCTATTGAATACCCATTTATTTAAGATATGTATCATTTCTTTATGTTCTTTGAGAATATAACTTCTCATCCATATTATTTTCAAACCTATTGGAATGATGTGTTTGATACTCCTCTTCCTTGGTTAAACATTTTTAGATGTATTTACTCGTCATCTTGCTCTACTTATTTATGGGCCTTTCTGTTAAAAAAATTATAAGATGTTACCAATAAGAAAAATGTTTAATATATGGAGAATGACTGAGGATAATATTTATAGATTTTGTGGTGATGAGGAGGAGGATATTATACATTTATTTGTCCAGTGGTTTCATCCTTTTGGCAGCAGGTGGCAAATTGGTTATCTGAACAAGCAATCCTTTTACCTTTATCCCCTCTCAATATTATTTGGGGTTATCAAGATGATAAAAACATGTTATTGAATATTATTGTGTTGCTTGGCAAGCTTTATATATTTGATTCTCTAAAAAAGCTGGTTTTGAGTTCCTTCATATTACATTTAAATCTTTAATATTTGCAGGAAAAGATAATTATTAAATAATAATATATTATTATTAAAGGCAGAGCAAAAACCTCAGACATAAATAAATGGGAGATCTTGACAATATCAAAAACTTGGGATACAGAACTATGATTATTCTATGTTATCATAAATTAACATTATCTCTTTTTTTATTTAGTTCCTTCTATAAAATGACGTGTTTAATTTAAATTGCTGTATAAGTGAATGTTTTTGAACCACAACCATATATAGTGCTTGACATGTATGTACATATATGTATGTTTGTATATGTGTATATATATGTATATATGTGGTATGTCTGTTGTTTTTGTTTGTGTGTGTGTGTGAGTATTGAATATGTGTTTTATGTTTGTGTAAAATAAAACAAGAAAAAAAAGATCTAATGCAAATTTAAAAATATGGGTGAGAATAGTTAGAACACTTCTTATAACTTCTGATCTGATTAGTAACTGAAAGAAGGAAAAATTAGGATTTTGTGATGTTTGGTCGGATGTCATCAGCATACAAGCTGATCTTTTCAATGGTGTGAATGAAATGATGCCTGAGATGCCAGCCCGTTCTCACTCACAACTAACCCTAACCCAAGCTTCCGTATGTGACGAGTTGGAGTGAGAACGTGTTGGAGATGCTGATGCATTTCCTAACTGAAGAAACCAGGAGTCCAAAAAAATCTAAAGAGGAGAAGAGAAACAAGTCCTCCATGTCTAATAAACATTTGTAATTATATTTATATTGATATATATTTACATTTATGATGGAAGATAGTTAACGATCTGTATATACTTGTTAAAGACCTACTGGTGTCTGTGTGTGTGCGTGTGTGTGTGTGTGTGTGTGTGTGTGTGTTCAGTGAACTGTATCAGTCTCTGCAGTAGCTTCCAGCTGCAGCAGTCAGTTCAGTTTCTGTTCAGTCTGACTGAGGGAGGTTTTTGTACAACGCTTTTTCACTGTGTGAACACCCACTGACTGTTGATATAATGTGCACTCTGACAGTAATAAACTGCTGCATCTTCAGCCTGAACTCCACTGATGGTCAGAGTGAAGTCAGAGTTTGATCCACTGCCTGAAAAACGATCTGGAATCCCTGACATTCGCTCATTAGTGTAGCGAATGAGGAGTTTAGGAGTTTCTCCATCTCTCTGTTGGTACCAGGCTAAACAGTTTGAATTATAAATATTCTGACTGGTCCTACAGCGGATGGTTGTGGATCCTCCCAGAGCAGATCTCACTGCTGCAGGCTGAGTCACTGTGACCTGGCCTCTGGACTCTGAGGATACAGATACAAAAACATAAAGCAGCGTCATGGTTTTGATGGTTTTGATGGTTTTGATGGTTTTGTCGGCTTCATTTCAGAGGGACAGATGTTCATAGAGGAGAGGAGTTTGATTCTCTGGACTTTACCTGTGAAGCAGCAGCAGAGGAGAGTCCAGATGAGGACGGAGATCAAAGTCATGTTTTTGATGAGGAGAATTTCTGTGGCTTCTGTTGTGATGAAGGACAGCTGTCAGTCATCCAGTGTTCAACTCTCAGGACTATAAACTCTCCCAGAGCACTGGAGCATGGTGCTGCTGATGCAAAGTGGCTCTATGGAAATGCTCTGACTGAGGTTTTAACAAAATGCGTCAGTGTTCATGTTTATGCTGATTTCTATCAGTTAATTCACGTCTACAAATGTCTACTATCTTATTTAGAACTGTAAAGGCTGTCAGTTTCACAAATTTAACATCATATACGAAACATAATTATTAAGTTTGGAAATTTGTGGGGTTTAGCTTTAGTGAGTTTCCGTATAAACCAGCTGTGTTTTACAAATACATAACGGTTTTAATGAGTTTCTTGACTTCATAACCAGAGAGCCTGCCTTTAAAACACCTCTCTTATTACACTTACTGTCCCTCAGGTTTCTTCATCTACACATTTTAAAGCTGCTGATCACACTGATATCATCATATATTGTTTTATATCACAACATTCCTTAGATACAAACATAATGGAATCACTGGTTAATTCACTGACAGACTTCATTCACGTCAGTGTTGCTCTGAGCTCAGTTTGGTCTCACAGAAAGTCACAGTACAAACCTGCTGCTACATGATAAACAGTATATGTAAGGTCTGACCATACAATTCCTTCCTCTGTAGTAACTACGTTCTATCTCTTTACCTCATTATGGTATAATTAAAGATATAATGTATATATTATCACATTACTGTAAGTTTGCCTGTTATGAGCTGCTGCAGTGCTGGACCAACATGGCCGCTAGGAACTATTTTTCAAAAGTATAGATCCATTTCTCGACTTGTTCTTATTCAAATTTAGACAATGAAGTAGACGACATAATGCATAATGAATCTCTGGAGTGTGGGTGAAGCTTACCTGCCAAACATACATGCATAAAAAATGATTGTCATAACTACCATGAGCAAAGGGCAAAAACATTTGATTTTATTCCTCTCATCCATATACATATGTACTGATTCATACAAGGAAGTTACACCAAAACCCATTTGTTCAGACAGGCATTTGGGTAGTATGTGCCATTTTATCTTAATTTGTCCATTTTATCTGCTCTCCTTGAATATTTTATCTGGTGTCTTTGCTTTTTATTTATTCAGATTTTATTTTATTTTATTTTATTTCTTTGACTGTGAAGCACTTTGTAACTGGTATTTGTGAAAGGTGCTATATAAATAAACTTTGCTTGCTTGCCGTAAGTTCTGGGAAGTTATACAGTAAATTTTTGGAAGTTACACTCTAAATCCCCAATTGTTACTCCCTTGTTTCTCGTTGTTTTGTTTTCTTCCGCTGTAACAACATTTAAGTACCAGTAAGAACTGGGAAGTATTTTAGATGTACGGATTCATACAAGGAAGTTACACTGTAAATTCTGGGAAATTACACTGTAAAACGCAGGCTGTATTATAAAGTTGTACCAAAAATCTTGAGGGCGGATGAAAGAATCTAGCTCAGGGCAGTTTGCACTTCATTTAATTTTAATAGATAAAGAGTATCTGGAGCAAATTCTGCCAAGTTTACTATGTACTTTAGTTTACTAGATTGAAATGAGAGAAGACGTGAGGTAGTTTGGAAGCTTTTACAGTTGACTTTTATGAGTGAACATCATGAGATGATTATTCTATCTTGTCAGTTATGAAGTTCATCCAACTTTTTTATACAGAGAACGATGATGAGTGTGAGATGTGTCATAACATAATGTGATGAAGAGGATTTAACAGCTGAGGTGATAATGGGGCAGCATGAAAGAACAGAGTGTCTCTGTTTGATAGATTTTACATTTTTGAGTCAAGATGAATCTTGAATGATTAAATATTTGTTTGACTCAGTAAGAGGTTGTTGAGGTGGGAGGTGGACTGTTTGACCTTCAGGAGGAAAACTGATAGAGACACTATGAACATCATAAATCATCTGTGTGTGTGTGTGTGTGTGTGTGTGTGTGTGTGTGTGTGTGTTCAGTGAACTGTATCAGTCTCTGCAGTAGCTTCCAGCTGCAGCAGTCAGTTCAGTTTCTGTTCAGTCTGACTGAGGGAGGTTTTTGTACGACGCTTTTTCACTGTGTGAACACATCCTGACTGTTGATAGAGTGATAACTCTGACAGTAATAAACTCCTGAATCTTCAGCCTGAACTCCACTGATGGTCAGAGTGAAGTCAGTTTTTGATCCACTGCCTGAAAAACGATCTGGCGTCCCTGATGCTCGAGTGGTAGCATCGTAAATGAGAAGTTTAGGAGCTTCTCCATCTTTCTGTTGGTACCAGGCTAAACAGGGGTCGGAATAAGAACTGCCACAATATCCAGTAACCTCACGACTGGTCCTACAGTTGATGGTTGTGGATCCTCCCAGAGCAGATGTCACTGCTGCAGACTGAGTCACTGTGACCTGGCCTCTGGACTCTGAGGATACAGAGACAAAAACATAAAGCAGCGTCATGGTTTTGATGGTTTTGATGGTTTTGTCAGCTTCATTTCAGAGGGACGGATGTTCATAGACGAGAGGAGTTTGATTCTCTGGACTTTACCTGTGAAGCAGCAGCAGAGGAGAGTCCAGATGAGGACGGAGATCAAAGTCATGTTTTTGATGAGGAAGATATCTGTGGCTTCTGTTGTGATGAAGGACAGCTGTCAGTCATCCAGTGTTCAAGTCTCAGGACTATAAACTCTCCCAGAGCACTGGAGCATGGTGCTGCTGATGCAAAGTGGCTCTCTATGGAAATGCTCTGACTGACTCCAACAGGGACTTAGATTACTCTGATGATGCTGCTTAATCAACGGATCAATCAATTTGCCAAAGTATTGATTAATTATTAAAGTGTACAGCTGCTTATTTGAAGACAATATAATTCCGTTCTCAGAGTCTGAATGACAGAAAATATTCTTGATTAATTTAACGTAGTGATTATATAATTTCATCTGAAGAAATCTACCAGACATTTATTTAGTGAGTGTTTTATCTGGAAACATTTCATGTGTTTAACTCAATCTTCCTCTCAGAGCAATGAATTTAATGACATGTCACATCCTCATTATAACCAGTGAATACCATAATATCACTGTAGCTGATTTAACCTCGTGTTGTATTAATAGGATTAATTTTGTAAGTTGGAAAAAGTATTTTAGTGCTTAAAATATTTGTCATTAGTGAAGTCTGTCTGTTTTCATAGTTCAGTAGTGATGCCTGTGTAAATGAGGAGATTAAACACAAACTGTCACTTTAACGTTTTGGCTTCAATTTAAAAATATGGATGCTCAAATAAAAGTATTTCTGCCTTTCTGTAATGCATAATATTTACTTCTTTAGCACTGATGTTTAAGTTTTTGAGTAAATTAAAGTAGTTGAAGAGTTGTTTGCTTGGAACCTTTTATCTTTAGTACTGAAACCTGTCTGTTGCCATGGTTCATCAGTGATGCCTGTCTGTTGCCATGGTTACTGAGCTCAAAGAGGGAAGTGAAACACTGAAGACCAGTTTTATCCAGTCTGAGGAAGACCAACAGAACCAGCAGCCTCCTCTGCTGCAACCAACAGGGTGGAGTTTATTTTCTCTTTGCATGAACTTTCTTCATGTTGTCTCTCTGTCTCCTCCTCCAGTGGGTCGAGTCACCCCCACCCTGACGGTGCTGCCCCCCTCCAGCGAGGAGCTGCAGCAGGGGGAGGCCACGCTCGTGTGTCTGGCCAACAAGGGCTACCCCTCAGACTGGAGTCTGGCCTGGAAGGTGGACGGCAGCAGCAGCAGCTTGGAGCAGAGCAGGAGCCCCGGGGTGCTGCAGAATGATGGCCGCTACAGCTGGAGCAGCACCCTGAGGCTCCCTGCAGACCAGTGGAGGAAGGTGGGCTCTGTGACCTGTGAGGCCACCCAGGGCTCCCAGACTCCAGTCTCAGAGACACTGAGGAGAGACCAGTGTTCCCAGTCCTGACCTGACTCACTGCTACTGCTTTTACTCTGCTACTGCTCTCACTCTGATCTCTGCAACTATCTCTCTCTTTTATTTCACATGTTTCAGTAACAATATTTACTTGCTTGTTGTAATGTTTCAATATAATTTCAGTATTTTCAGACAATAAAGATCTGTTCATCAAATCACTTGTTTTCATCTTTATTATTATAAATGTGTCTTAATTATTTTCTCTTAATGGTAACAGTAATGATATTAAATCCTGATGAAAACTGAGTTATAAATGTTTCAACTGCTCTATGAAGACTTCAGAAGGAAAATGTAAGATCACATAATGTATTGATTCATATATTGTATATTAGGAAAGTATTTACACTCAAACAACACTCTTAGATATTATGTGATTAATCCTACACAGTAATGGTGGTAGTAAGTCCATAATTGTTTTCATGTTTTACAGCAATATCATCATAATTATGGAAAATGCTTTGCTGGAGTCACTTCAGATTTGTCTGTAATAATTATTTATTGATTAATTTTAATGAAAAGTCCTCCAATCATCTTATGTTACTGAAGTGTTTCAGTGCAAAGAGTCTAATATTTTTATTTTTCAGATGTATTAAAAGCATATACATAATCTTTTAAACAAATTTACAAAACCCTCAGAAATATGTTCTAATTCTGAAATAAAAGGCAAAATATCATCAGCATAAAGAGATATAAAATGAGTGTGATCTGACATTTTAACCCTGGACATTTTTACAAACTGCTTCTGCTGAAGAGCTGAAACACAAAGACAAATGAAAGAGATGAAAAATGGAAAGAATTCAAGTATTAATTAATTCCAAAATCAATTAAATGTTTTTTGGTTTATATTATTAATACTTGCTGCTGGAATAAAAACACACAAAATGACAAATATATGTCACATGACATGATTAGTAATTTTACAACACAAATGATAGTAGATTTTATCATGATAACATTTTGTAATTTATTTGTAGAAAATTGTATGTTTGAGTATTGATGAAAAATAGTAAGAGATGAAATAAATAAATAATAATAGTTTTAGTGTTCATGTGTTGTAGTCAGTAGATTAAACTGTAGATTAAAATTTGAAGAATTGAAATCATACTTCAACAGACATTAGATTTGATGTTCAGCCAAATGTTTCATATTCTGTATTAATGAAAGCATTCAAAATAAATCTTTTTTTGTTGTTAAATACAGAATATTTAGTGTTAAAATGTTCAAATTAAATTATTAAAACCTCTGTTGTTTTTGTTTGAGTGCAGCTGTTGAGTCAGATCAGTTCCTCTTCAGCTGAGGGAGGTTTTTGTACGACGTTGTATCACTGTGTGAACGAGCTGCTGTAACCACTCTGCTGACAGTAATAAACTCCTGAATCTTCAGCCTGAACTCCACTGATGGTCAGAGTGAAGTCAGTCCCAGATCCACTTCCACTAAAACGATCTGAAACTCCAGGCTGAAGGTTTGTAGCTTGATAAATCAGGAGTTTAGGAGCTTCTCCAGATTTCTGAAGGTACCAGTTGAGGAAGCTACTAACACTTGAACTGGTTTTACATCTGATGGAGACAGTCTGTCCTGGAACAACAGACTGAGATCCAGGAGACTGAGTCAGGATGATTTCTCCTGATGAACCTGGAAAACATGAAAAAGAGGAGAAGGGTTATTGAGACAAATCCAGCTTGGAGAAAGATGATCAACATGAAAACAGAAGAGTATCATTTCTTTAACATGGAGAATAGATGGAAGAAGGTAAATGCTGCTTGTTTCAGTGTTTCTCCATCACAGCAGAACATCATTGTGCTGAACCTGGTTGCATCCTGAAGCAAAGTTTTCACTAGAGAGTCTCACCCTGAACAAGGAGCCCCAGGGTGGCCAGCAGTAGAGTCAGTGACATCATCATTGTGCTGCCGGCGGCGTGTCAGTGGCTCTGAAAGGTCTGGACAGCCACTGATCAACACTGGCCTCTTAACAGCTGGGAGCAGAGAGGCAGGACAGATATGCAAACACACAGAGTCAGTGAACTGTAGCTGTCCTCAACATATCATGCTGTTTCCTCCTCACTGCTGGGAGAACTCAACATTTACATCATCCATAACATAAAGGAGTGAAAATCTGAGGGAGAGAATTTCATTTGATTTCCATCAAGCAGTTAGAAAGACTGATGTGGATTCTGTAATTTTGAGGCTTATTATAGAAAAAATGTTTTCAGTTCATCATTTTGTCTATTGTGCATATTGTTTTTTCCAAAGCACAAAATGTGAAATGACTCGTGTGAAAGTCCTCAAAATCACCACATAGATACATAAAAAGTTTATAGATAAATTTAGGAGTTTTCCTCATTAAAATCTACGAATACACTCAACATTATTATTATTGGTTTTGATCTTAACAAACCTTGAGCTGAATAATGCAACAATGTACAAAAATTAAAAACATAGAAGTCATATCAGCCCGACCCTCCCTCCATCCCTCCCATTCCCACCCACCCCGTCCAGCCTGGTCGCCAGAATAAAACGTTGGCAGTTTACGTTTCTGCAAACCACAGAAACACAACATCTACATTTCAACATGTGTAGCATATTAACATTTCAACAATACGTATCATCTCAACATTTCTAAAGTGACATAGTTCACATGTGATCTATATGAGCTGATCTTTCCTATTATTAGGAGGAGGAGGGGTCGGTGGATGGTTAGTAAGTTCCTTGGCAGCAAGTTGGAAATCAACAGAGAGCACGGTTCGAGACCACCTCAAAACCAATGTCCGCTTCCAGTTTCAACCAACAAAAGCAGGTGTTTTTAGTGAGACGTCAGGACATTTGCAGCCGTTTTTTTGGTGAGAAAACCGGCTTTTTTTTAGTGAGACATCGGCCGTTTTTATTTTATTTTTTATTTTTATTTTAACCCAAACCATGATCTTTCCCTAACCCTAACCAAGTGGTCTTTGTGCCTAAACCTAACCAGACCTTAACCACAGCGTTGTCACACCATAAAACATCATTATTCAACGGGTAGAAATGTTAATATGCTACGTTTGTAAAAATGTTGACATGATACGTATTACGCGTGTTGTAACGTATATATTCAACGTTTCTGTGGTTTGCAGAAACGTTCAATGCCAACGTTTTCTTCTGGCGATTGGGTTGCCCCTTCAGGTCCAACTCCTAATTACTTCAGGATATGTACCTATACAAAGAGAGAGGGATAAGTTACAACAGTTCAGACTATTAAGAAGAAACAAAAAAACAGTATAGTTGCAGAGAGGGAATAGATGACAGCTCTTGTGTATCAGTTTAGTTAAAAGAGTGGGATAGAGCAATAAACAAATAAATAAAATATAAATTAAAAAAGGAAACAAAAAAACTGACTCACAGATGACAGTTGGATTCAATACTTATGTTGAATGTTAGAAAACCTCCCCCAAATCTTTTTAAACTCTCCAGGCTTTCCCTTCAAGTTATACATTATTTTTTCATTTGGTAGACACGATGCTAATTCATCAGTCCATCTAGCAGATGTAGGTGGATGTTCATCTTTCCATTGCATAGCTTTACATTTGTTGGCTATGATGAGGGCAATTCTAATAAATTTGAGGTTGTTTTTATTGACTTTTATCATGGAGGTATCACCCAATAGAATTATTCTTGGTTCTGTGGAGATGGTTGTTCCTATGATGTCACTTAGCTCATTAACTATATAGATCCAGAATGTATTTAGACATGGGCAGGACCAGAACATATGTATCAGTGTTCCTGTTCCAGTTTTACATCTTGGGCAGAACTCAGAATACTGAGGTTTTATTCTGTGCAACCTGTCAGGGGTGTAGTATATTCTATGAATGAGACTGTATTGTATAATTTTATGTCTACTGTTAAAAGAGAAATACTGACTACCAATACACAGTGATTCCCATTCCGCTTCTTCAAAATTACACTCAAGGTCTTCTTCCCATTTGCGTTTCACTCCTAACAATTCCCACCCTATGATTTGATATATTCCTGAGTAAGTATAGGATATAAACCCTCTTACTCCTGAATACACTTTTAAGAGAGCCAGTCTGAATGTGGGATGGAGCTGGTGAAGCAAATAAGAAACTGATTCTAGGACAGACATGAAGACATCTATCAAGTCAGACGACAGGAAAAATGATTCCAACATTCATATTGATCTGTGATATCTTTGACATCAGGGAAATACTGGAGTTGTGACTACTTTATCTCAGTTTATTGAAATGTGGATTCCAAAGGATGTAGGAAGGACGATGACAGGAAGCTTGTAGACAGATTGTGGGATTGACTGGTGTAATGCTGTAGTGATGTGCTGCTGAATAATAAAGGTTGTTTTACACCTCTCTGTCTGAGCGTGTATATTTACACCAGCAGATGTTTGTGCTTCATCTGTTGGAGCTCAGAGGATCATAATGTAAGTTATCTGCAACTTTTCAAACAATTATCTTCATGTAGCTGCGATTCACAAACTGTAGACACCACGAGAGCTTTGATCAGTCTGCAGCTGCTTCCACATGTTCAGTGTTCTCACTGAATATCTGCTCTTCCAGTGGATCTTTTTCTCTTCATTCATGCTGCAACAATTATATTATCCTCATCTAACAGATCCACTACTGCCAGTCCAAACTTTCTCTTCAGCAGCGTTGTTACTGCTCTGTATAACAAAGTGAATATGAGAGAAAGTGAACACAGCTAGAACAGGTAACAGGTAGAGTCTACACAGAACTGTCAATCACCTGCTGAGCTGTGGAGACACCTTGATACAGAAGATTATTTCAAGCTTTAAGGAATCTGATGTTCTCAATGTATAACTTCATATCACATTTCATATGTTTTAATAACGGAACAAAATACCTGTTTTGCCTCTTTTTTCATTTACTTCAATGTAACTAATTTGTTTCCTTCAGTTTCTATCAGGTCATCAGTACAAAGTTGTTACTGTGTTTGTAGACCTGTGAGACCAATCATGAAAAATATTGTGATTATTATCCGAGATAGATTCATATTTGTTATTACAGACATATGAATCAATTGTCTAATGGTTTAATCTGAAAATGTGTGTGTGTGTGTGTGTGTGTGTGTGTGTGTGTGTGTGTGTGTGTGTGTGTTCAGTGAACTGTATCAGTCTCTGCAGTAGCTTCCAGCTGCAGCAGTCAGTTCAGTTTCTGTTCAGTCTGACTGAGGGAGGTTTTTGTATGACGCTTTTTCACTGTGTGAACACATACTGACTGTTGATGTAGTGATAACTCTGACAGTAATAAACTCCTAAATCTTCAGCCTGAACTCCACTGATGGTCAGAGTGAAGTCAACTCCATTCCCTGCTCCACTTCCACTGAATCTGGAGGAGATTCCTGTAACTCTGTCTGATGTTCCATAGATCAGAAGTTTAGGAGCTTCTCCAGTTTTCTGATGGTACCAGGACAGCCAGTATTGTGAACCAGTCCAGTGAGCAACTTTTCTATTAGCCTTACAGTCAATAGAG